>NC_083291.1:19807649-20132024 GCF_963506605.1 Zootoca vivipara | reverse complement strand
ATTATTTTGTCCATGGGGAAGATAATAAAATAGAGGATTGTTTCTTTCAGCTCAACAAGCATCTAACACCATTTGCAACTGGTGAACTTGTTTTTAAATGGCTTTTTTTAAAAATAAAAAGGCCCCTTTTCCTCAACCCAGCCCTGATAACTGAACGAAAGCAAGTTCCAGGGCTGATTTAGGGGGGAAATGAAATCCATTCTTTCCTGTAGTGGCCAGGAGCAAGCAGGATCCCAGAGTGCCTTTGAAAGTCGTGTGCAAGTGGGAATTTTGCCAGGCGCAGCTTTTCTCAACCCTTTGCAACAGCAAGCTGCATCCGCAAAAAAACCCACCTAGATGCCATTCAGGGGCGCTGTTCTTTTCCTTTGCATCTGGCCACCTTGCAGCCACAATTTCTCATGAGAAAAACATGACAATGTTTCTGTTCCGAACTGAGTCATTCAGTGGAGGACTCTAAGCAAGCAGTAGCTCCGCTTTATACAGAGAGTTTTCAAGTGGGGGGGGGCAGCCTTACATCGTTTTGCATCACAATTAGCCATGTCCCTTTGGGCTTACCCTATTACGGCAAAAGCTGGCAGCTCCTGAAGGTCGAAGGGGAAATCCATGCGGAAGTTTGTTCTGAAGAGGGCTGTGATGGTGACTGCGAAGCGGGGGTGAAAAAGGCAGGAAGAATTACGACCGTGGAAAAATAGAATGTGAGAGAATTTTAAATGTGTACTACAGAAAGCAGGAGCCCCGGGGGTGGCGGAAAGCCTAGAAAAAATATGAGATATCGATGCGCAAGCACAAGGGACAGCAAGGCAGCATCGCAGAAGCCTTCTTGCAGCAACTGCCACAGTTCTTAGCACCTCACTTGAAAAGACTTGGTAATGTGGATGTTATTTTGATATGTTTTGGGACGGGCCTGGAATACTTCTAGCCTCAAGAACACTTCATTAAGAAAAGGTTTTGCTGTTGCTGTCATCAGGAAGTAGTTCTGGCTCACAAGCAGCACCAAATGGTATATAGTATTTTGATTTGGCATCCTTTCGCATTTTTCTCTTTCAGTTTAATAGAACAGGAAGAGGGAAGCAGTTGCCCTGTCAAAAAAATTTCATCTTGTTTGCTGTTGTTTTGGTTTGAATTCCTGCATCATGCCAGAAAAGTCCAATACTGAATCCCCTTTAAAATCCCCTCTTGAAAGTAGCCTGCCATTTATATGGATATCAAACTAGTAGAAAAATCTCTGTGGCCTCCTAAAACACCACAGCACAGCAATGAGAAAATTGGAGGCAGGTTGAATAGGGCTGACAATGTTTTAACAGTGGGGCCAGTGATGGTTTCATACTACTGTTCCTGCTTGTAATGTGAACTAATGTTCTAGCCAATGCAGGTTTCGCAATTGTTTAGCAAAGCGGTCAAAGCAATTGGCTCCATATATGCATTAAACCAGGGGTAGGCAACCTACAGCCTCTGGGCCGGATGCGGCCCAACCGCCTTCTCAATCCGGCCCGTGAATGGTCCAGGAATCAGCGTGTTTTTACATGAGTAGAATGTGTGCTGGGTTATTTGTAGGGCATAGGAATTTGTTCATTTCCCCCCTCAAAATATAGTCCGGCCCACCACATGGTCTGAGGGACGGTGGACCTGCCCACGGCTGAAAAAGGTTGCTGACCCCTGCATTAAACTATCCTGAGGATGATGTTTCTGACCAGGGGTGCCAACTTGAATAAAATTTTGGGGAGGGGGCAAGTAAACCCCACCCCATGTAATCGATCACACAATGCAGTGTGCACACACCATTCAAATATTTTATTGGGGGTGACGAAGCTCCCTCAGCCCCTAGGAGTTGGCTCCTATGCTTCTGCCTGTGGTGTAGATCAGGGGTCAGCAAACATTTTCAGCAGAGGGCCGGTCCACTGTCCCTCAGACCTTGTGGGGGGGCCGGACTATATTTTTTGGGGGAAATGAACGAATTCCTATGTCCCACAAATAACCCAGAGATGCATTTTAAATAAAAGCACACATTCTACTCATGTAAAAACACCAGGCAGGCCCCATAACTCTGGGTTGAGATGCATTTTAAATAAAAGGACACATTCTACTCATGTAAAAACATGCTGATTCCTGGACCATCTGCGGGCCGGATTTAGAAGGCTATTGGGCCGGATCCGGCCTCCGGGCCTTAGTTTGGGGACCCCTGGTGTAGATGAATTTAAGAACTGGAACAAGGAGTGGGTAGCAACTCACAGCACTAGAACAGCATGCAAAAAGAGTTCACCTGGCTCTCTCCCTCCAACCCTCCAACCTTGAAGAAGTCGCTTGTGCAGTGACACCCTTGGGATGGGGGAGGACATACAGTCAGAGCAGACTAGGAAGGAAGTCAATTATGGAATCCTACCTGCATCTTTGTTCCAAACAGCAAAGACTCGGAAAACAAAGGCACTGAACGTAGCCGCAAAAAATCCGCGCCAGTAGTTGCGAACTGCAAAGTAGGTGGAAGTTACTTCGATGCTGAAGAGCACACCTATGGGGAAGAAGGATGTTCTCAGCAATGCATAAGAGCTCCTCTCCCCAACCACAAACCTGCTCCCAAAGTCACTTGAGAATACCTTGAATTCTATCCCCCCAGGGCATGAATTAACAGGAATTTGCAAAAGTAGTAGAGAGAAAATTATAGGAGGGTTGTGGTGTTTGAATTGTTTCACCTTAACATGGTTTCCTTCAGCTAAGGCTAAGCATGAGCGAAAAGAAACAATGCCCTTGATTCTGCGGTACTGTGGGGAAGGTATGGGGGTGTACCATACACCCAGAGAACTTGTCATTGTGCCATGGGCGTGGTTGAGTCCACCGAACATATTCTCCTAACTTGCCCTTTTTACACAGAGCTTAGGCAAAATCTTATAGCTCCACTTCTACCCCAATTTAGCTTTCTACCCAGAGCAAATCAGGTTTTATACTTGCTGAACAATGCTACTAGGAATACAGCCTCATTGGTGGCCAAATCTCTTTTTTTAGCTTTCAAGCGTTGTAAGACTAAAATCGACACTATTGATTTGGGGCTATCCGTTTAGCCCTTTTTTTAGTGTTGGCTGTGTTACAAACCCTTTCAGATGTTTTAACTTTGTATGAATAATTGTATCTTTTTTCTGACTGATGGTCAAATAAAAAGAATGATGATGATGAAACAATTCCCTATTTCAACAGCACAGGGGTTTCCAAACTTTCTGCTTTGAGGAAACCATCTCTACCTCTGCTGAAGGGAACCCTGTGCATTGCAGAGGATTTGTGGATCATATTCTGTGCATCACTTCACATGAAATTATGGATGGTGTTAGTCTTTACTGTGTGAACTGAAAACTTTATAATAGCGAAACAAGCTGTTTTCCAGGGAAGCTCGTCCACCATTACGGATTGTCTCACTGAGGAACTATCGATAAACTTCCAAGAAAACGGCAGAGTTCCCCAGAAAGAAGGTTGGAAACCGCTAGCTCAGTGGAGTGGGAACTGCTTCCCAACTGGTTTCTTTCCATACTGCTACACTAATGGGTGCTTCTCTGAATCACAGCATCAGTCCTGGACACATGATTCCAAGATAAGTGCTTTTTTGCTGGAATGGTATGAGAAGAAGCCAATATGGAAACAGCTTCTGTGCTGGCCAGTTATCCAAAACCAAATGCTTTAAAAAAATCAAAAAAGAGGAGGACAAATAGCTAGAGAAGAAGGTACGTAGATTGGAATCTACCAGTAGATCTCTGGGTGATTTGCTGTAGATCAGCAGTGGTTTCTGACTTCCAACCGTTTAATAATGGCAGGAACAAAATGGCTTTCCCCACATAAATTAGGTTGCTGAAATGAAGAAAGCGAACCAGGAGCAGTCTTTTGTGTTCAGTTCCAGTACTAAAAAGCAAAATCCTACGTTCAGAGGCACCCTGGTTTTTTTATTCACTTGCGTGTCTCTCGCACTTAGCTCCGGTTGGTATATTGTGGGTTTCTAGTTTAACAAAACAACAAACCAAGAGTCCTAACAAGCCTGGAATCTGCCTGCCTGCCTGCCTGCATTAGAAAAAGGAACTTAGAGGATGGCTTATAATTTGGGGTGGGTGGGGAGGAGGAAGGATGTGATGTTTCAAGCAAAAGTTAGACGACAGTCAGCATTCACTTGCCTCCCAGTGGTGTCCCGAAACAGCAGCCAACCCCTACTGCACATCCCACAGTCAGGACATCTGTGTAATAATATGGCTGCTACTGGTGGAAGAGACATGAGCGAGAGAGAGAGACAAAGACACACACGGACACACAAAGTGAGACACAGAAGCAGAGAAAGGGAAGAATGAGTGGCAGAATTGGTAGCTAGTGTCAAAGAATGATCAATACCGTAGATGTTATCTAACAACGCACACTGAACCCATTGGAAGATCCTGTACAGTATATGCCAAGAGTTCCTGCCTCATTTCTCACCAACACACAAGCTTGGGTGCACTTAGCAAGAAGGTGATGTAATACCAAAAGGGATTCATGCAAGAGACAAGGCCTCAGCTCTTGTAAATGCAGAATTATCCCATCTTTCCAGAGTCACATGGGAATAATGTATTCAGGTGTCAATTGTTCAAGGGGTTAAGAGATGTAGTGTATGTTACAAATTTCACAAATCACACAGCTCCAACCCAGAAGTGTGGGAAACTGCAATGATTTATCAAGTAGATGGTCATGCGTGAAAATTCGGGGCATGTGTCAATGGCTGCATGTAAACGTGCTAGGAAGCTACAATAGGCAGCATCTTCCCAGTGCAGCACTTGGCACATGTGTAGGATATCCACAGTTTCCTGCAATAAAACGAGAGATGAGCAGTTCGGAGACATTCGATGGAAAATGTCGGAATAGGTATACAACATTTTCCTTGCTTTGTTGAAGTTTGGACAAGGAAAGATGGGGAAGTTAGAGCCACACTCCATGTGCAAAAATATAATATGGTTATGGAATTGTGCTGCTACAGAAGGGAAGTGTGAATATGGAAATACTGTAAAGCTCCCACTCATTTCTATCTGGGAGAAGAATGACAGAGAAGGTGCTGCTGTATCCATGCTTAACAATGTTATTTTAAAAGCACCTCAGATTTTCCCCCCAAGATGCAAAAGAATAGGGGTAAGGGGAAGAGAAACAGTGATTTACGAGAGAGAGAGAGAGAGAGAGAGAGAGAGAGAGAGAGAGAGAGAGAGAGAGAGAGAGAGAGAGAGAGATGGAAAATAGGGACTGTCCCTGAAAAATAGAGGCAGCTAGATCATTGGCATATGTGATTTATACTTACCTTCCAAGTCCCAGACTGCAGAATCCGGGACTGGCAGCCGCGTGACACTGGAAGTTGTGTCGACACAACTTCCGGTGTCACTTTGCCCTTCTATGGGCACCAAAAATGGCTGCCGCCGGCTTCAAAAGTCATGTCTACGCATGTCCGGAAGTGCGTAGACGCAACTTCCGGTGTCGCTCTGCCCATCTATGGGCACCAAAAATGGCCGCCGCCGACACTGGAAGTCGTGTCTATGCACTTCCGGACATGCGTAGACGTGACTTTCAAAGCCGGCGGCGGCCATTTTCTGTGCCCATAGAAGGGCAAATCAGGAAAAAAATGGCAGGAGAAAATAACGGAGAAAAACGGGAGATGAAATGATATGGGTGACAGCCGGGAAAAGGTAAGTAAAAACGGGGGTTTCCCGGGGGAAACAGGGTACTTGGCAGCTATGGATTTATGTCATTCCCTGGAGGAGCGTCTCCACCCCCATCATTCAGTACGAACACTGAGCATAGCTGTCAACCCTTCCTTTTTCTGCAGGAAACTCCCTTATTCCAAGACACAGCTGTCAGCCCCCCCTCCCCTTTTGCTAGAAATTCCCTTATTCCAGCGCCGTTTCCCGCTGCTATCCTGGATTGTTAGATATACAGCATAGACTGTCCCCGGGACAGGTGAGGCTGCTGCTGATCCCTTATTTTCAAATCCGAAAGTTGACAGCTATGACACTGAGGTCCAGCACCGAGGGCCTTCTGGAGGTTCCCTCTCTGCGTGAAGTGAGCTTACAGGGAACCAGGCAGAGGGTCTTCTCGATAGTGGAGCCCGCTATGTGGAACACCCATCTGATGTCCAGGAAATAAAGAACTGCCTGACTTTTAGAAGACATCTGAAGGCAGCCCTGCTTAGGGAAGTTTTTAATGTTTGATGTTTTATCGTGTTTTTTAAATATTTTGTTGGGAGCTGCCCAGGTTGGCTGGGGAAACCCAGCCAGATGGGCAGGGTATAAGTAATATATTATTATTATTATTATTATTATTATTATTATTATTATTATTATTCCCTGCCCAACGCATCCTTCCACCAAAGTCACTTTCTATTTCCCACAGGATGTCCCTTAGTTGCATTTTCTGTTTCTCTGTTGGGTTACGCGAGGTAAAAGAACCACACCGCAGCGCCACGACGGTTATCAGTTGAGCAGAAAACACGGCTTCCATTCCAGAAACTTCCTCAGTCGGGAGCAGGTGGGGTGGGGTGGGTAAACACCTGGTATAAATACGGGAATTGCACTTGCCTCCAAGAGGAGCGCCGAAGCAACATCCAACTCCAACTGCGCAAGCCGCCACCAGGAGGTCGAGCTGCCTGTGCACATTCTGGAATAGAGAGCCCGGCCAGAGAGAAGCATGCCAGGGTTAGGAGGGAGCACGGCCAGGTTAGTCCTCTCCTCCCTCCCCCTCCTCCTCCGGCACAAAGCAACAGCGAGCAGCAAAATCAGACTTCTCTCATAGAGGAATTGAGCAGTGAGCCACACAGCCAGCACCTACGGCGACCCCATTCCTTTCTATGCACCACCAAATACTATATAGCCTATGTGCCAGTTCTCCATACTAGCCTGGCAGTTGTTACCAGCTATTTGGAACGGTATTGCGCAGCCAGTCACCAAGCCAGCCACTGCTACACAGCTCGAGCCTCTTTAGTCGTTCAGCCAGCGTTGTGTGCAATAAGCTTCCGGAGCCACGCCAGCCTCAAGACACAACTGCTTACAACAACCACGTTTCTTAGTGTAATGTTTATGTGTTGTTATTTATTTATTTTTAAAAGGTCCCACCACCCCACTGGATGCCTCGATGCCTGCTGCTAATGCACTAGCCTCGATGAAATCATTCGTGATTATTTACAGCTGCTCAACCACAGAGTATATCCCGTATATATGGGTAGTAGTGACCAACATTTGCACCTTGTGCACCAAAATACAAAACACTATTTCTGGGCAAAAGAAAGTGAAATTCCGCAAGCGGAATAAGTTGTGCCAGTGTACGCTGTTTTACATACATTCCACCCGTTTTGCAATATTTCGCTTCCAAGATTCAGGCTTGCGAGAATGCGGATATATGTTTTTACAAGGTCAGGTGTTGAACAGGACAAGTAGAGCCATGGGTGAGGAATAGGAGGACGTGCAGATTATCAAAGGCTCGTCCCCGGCTATCAGCAGGCCTGTTCAAACCCTCTTTGTTTTCTGATCCTTTGACAGAAGTCCTTTTAACTTTTTCAGCAAATGGTCTAGAAACCGGCAATTTGGTTTACAAAGAAGCTATGGTTTTCAGGGAGCCAAGCTTTGCTTCCGATATTTTAGAATTGGTTCTTTGTTTTTGTTTTTTAAAGAAGAAAAATAGGGTGACCCTAACTCTGACTACAATCAGGCATGGAGTGGTTTTAGCTTCCAAAGCATTTTTGGTTCATGGTTCTTGGAGGGTTCCTCTGTATTTTATATTATTGTAACGGACAGCTAAACCTGCCACTTGCTGTCATTTCCCTCTTGCCAGCTAGTCTAGAATTATTCTGTTTTTATTCATTCTGGTCCTGCCTTCAATATTCTGGGCCTCTGAGGCTCCCCCCCCCCCTTGACAGCCTCCATCACAGACCAGATGGAGCATGCAGAACACTTACCTCATACACACCGCAAAAGATGGACATGAACTTGCTCAGGACGGCAGCACAGATGCTGGCAATATGCACAAAGGGGCCCTGCGGAAGGAAGGAAGGAAGGAAGGAAGGAAGGAAGGAAGGAAGGAAGGAAGGAAGGAAGGAAGGAAGGTTGAGGAGCATCGCTCAATTCAGTTTTATGCCAAAAAAGTAGCAAAGATTCTGCCTCTCCTATCTGTTTTTATCACTCCCATCACCCACCAACATCTTTGTCAGACTCTCTCATGCCACTGAAAAAGCACACTTTCTAAATCTACCTTTAGGCAACCCATGCATGGTTGGCAAGATCATAAATGTAATCAGAATGACACGGTGAGTTAAAGGGTCCTTAACAGGAGAGGAAGAAGGTCCTGCCCTGTTCTTTCTCCCCAGCCCTCCTCCTCACCCTGTCCTCATTAGGACTGCTCCATCTTCCAACCTTACCTTCTACCAGCCTCCTTCCCCAGGATTCCTGCATCGTAGGGGGTTGGACTAGATGACCCTTGTGGTTCCCTTCCAATCCTATGGGTCTGCCTACTGATCCTGCAGCCACTACACCCATAATTCCCTATGCCCCTTCCTAGGAGCTCAACCAATGGCAACTCTTGTGCCTGAACTGTCCCTCTAAGAAATTAGAGTGGCTAAGTTAGCCACCATCAACCTCCTAAGGCAATATGAAACAGACGGCCACAAGTGGAAACTGCAACAAAATGTTGCAGTGTGGGTTGCCGCTGTTCTGTATCCCCGCTGTTTCATTCTATTCTCTCTTCCTCAACAGCTGAACAGCACTCCATGGCCACTAAGCACCCTCAGTCCTCAATGGGCTGTTTTGGGTTCCCCTAACAGAACATCTTTCACTTTAAATACATTCGTACCTTGGTTTTCCCTCGCTGTTCCCTCGCTGTGAGAAGCCAAGTTACAGGGAACCAGGCAGAGGGCCTTCTCGGAAGTGGCACCCGCCCTGTGGAACACCCTCCCACCAGATGTCAAAGAGAAAAACAACTACCAGACTTTTAGAAGACATTGAAGGCAGCCCTGTTTAGGGAAGCTTTTAATGTTTAATAGATTATTGTATTTTAATATTCTGTTGGAAGCCGCCCAGAGTGGCTGGGGAAACCCAGCCAGATGGGCGGGGTATAAATAAATCATCATCATCATCATCATCATCATCATCATCATCGAACAACTTAGTTCATGAACAACTTGGAACTCAAATGCTGCAAACCCGGAAGTAGGTGTTCCAGTTTGCAAATTGGATGTCTGGAAGCTGAATGTCCGGGGGGATGGCTTCCGCAGCTTCCGAATGGCTGTAGGGCACTCCTGCAGCCAATCGGAAGCCGCGACTTGGTTTCCAAATGTTTCGGAAGTCGAACGGACTTCTGGAATGCATTCTGTTCGAAAACCAAGGTACAACTGTATATGTTTCTATTTTTGCAAACCTCAGGGTTACCCCAAGCCAGTGAATAATTCCCTTATGTGTAGGTGGTTCTGTTTGAGCTGCATTAGCAACAGCACCCATAGCCTGAACATCAGAAATAGAGGTGATGGGGATGAAATATGCCTCCCCAGCACTAATAATAATAATAATAATAATAATAATAATAATAATAATAATTGCATACCGCCATATACCTGAAGGTCTCAGGGCAGTTACAACATAAAATCACAACATACAATCACAAAATACATACAGTCATACCTCGGTTTAAGTATGCCTCGGTTTGAGTATTTTCAGTTTAAGTACTCCACGGACCTGTCTGGAATGGATTAATCCACTTTCCATTACTTTCAATGGTAAATTTCGCTTCAGGTTAAGTACGCTTCAGGTTAAGTACGGACTTCCGGAACCAATTACACTCATACCTCGGGTTAAGTACGCTTCAGGTTGAGTACTCCGCGGACCCGTCTGGAACGGATTAATCCACTTTCCATTACTTTCAATGGGAAAGTTTGCTTCAGATTAAGTACGCTTCAGGTTAAGTACAGACTTCCGGAACCAATTGTGTTTGTAAACCGAGGTACCACTGTAATAAAAACAAAATCAAAAACAACCCAGTAACCTCTCCCCTCCCCAACACATTTTTAAAAGGCATTGGACGTCAATCAGCAAAAGGTCTGGTTAACGAGGAACATTTTTGCCTGGCACCTAAAGGTGCATAATTAAGCGTATAATGAAACCACACACCCTGCCTTCTGCGACTTGCCCTTCTCCCCTCCCTGTGCCCCGGCGGTGCTCACCTCTTTCCCGACAGGTATCCCACTTCCTAGGCCAGCTGTCAGGCTTACAACTTTGGCCACGAAAGCTTTAGGTGTGAGGTATTCCTTGAGGACGACTCCCCGCATAATGGTTTTCAGCTCAGGGATCCCGGAGCCTGAACAAAGGAGAAAGGGCAGGTGAGCAATGGTGCCACAAAATGGACCCTGTGCAGAGAGACTGTGGCTCAAGCTACAGGTGACAAACACCTGTTAGCTGAAAAAAAAGGTTGGCTCCTATTGCAAAGAAAGTAGGGGGTTCTGAACAAATGGGGTATGTGGGGAGCCAAATTCTTCCTCCTCTCTGCAGCTCATCTCCCCCCATTGTCCCTCTCCTGATGTCTCCCACCCCCCCCCCAATCCCGGGAGGAAAGCGCCTAAGGGAATTAAGAGGCAAGAGCAGAAAAGATCAGCTCCCTCTGACTATGCTCTCTTCTTGCTCTATAAATGGGAGGAGGGGGAGCCTAAATACATGACTGGGTCAAGCCTAGGCTTAAAAGAAATGGATTTGTTGCTGCTGAATAATTGTTGCAGATTATAATCTAAGGGCCCCTCCAAACTGGTGTTTCATTGCAAGTATATTTTCTGCAACATGTTCTTAACACAGTAACAGTGCATTGGCGGTGGGTTTATTCTGCTTTATAGTATAATAATAATAATAATAATAATAATAATAATAATAATAATAATAAGGGACCCAGGTGGCGCTGTGGTTAAACCACTGAGCCTAAGGCTTGCTGATCAGAAGGTCGGCGGTTCGAATCCCTGTGACGGGGTGAGCTCCCGTTACTTGGTCCCAGCTCCTGCCAACCTAGCAGTTCAAAAGCATGTCAAAATGCAAGTATATAAATAGGAACCGCTACAGCGGGAAGGTAAACGGCGTTTCCATGTGCTGCTCTGGTTCGCCAGAAGCGGCTTTGTCATGCTGGCCACATGACCTGGAAGCTATACGCCGGCTCCCTCGGCCAATAATGCGAGATGAGCGCGCAACCCCAGAGTCGGTCACGACTGGACCTAATGGTCAGGGGTCCTTTACCTTAATAATAATAATAATAATAATAATAATAATAATAATAATACCCCACCCATCTGGCTGGGTTTTTCAATGCTTCCCCTATGCTACCACATTATTGCTTTCTGGAGGAGCAATAGACAACAAAGAAGCGACAAAAAATAAACTAGAACGTTTGTGATGTGGAAAGTGACGGAATTCCAGCAGGAAGTTAAAGTTATATCCTGACTAGAAATGAAGCAGTGCACACCGTCCAACTTTTTCAGATTAAAAAACGGGACACGCGTCTTCAAGGACGAACTCCCGGGCAAGTCACGTGATTCACGCCGCAATCACGACCCCCGAAGTGCTTGGGGGTGGGTGGGCGAGATTGCAGCGTGAGAGTACGTAGCACCCTAAATGGCCGCCATGATCTTGTGCAATAAAATAGGATTTCCCATTTTTCCCAGGACACTGGACGGGTATGGCAGTGTGACGGCCACCAAACTTTTGCAGGTACAAACTGCACTGAAAGAGGGGCTGTTTGTGACCTCCCCGGCAGCATCACGAGCACAAATTGTCACAAATGCATAACGAAAAGGAGGCATCCTTAGCCTTAGACAGACAGGCAAGTCTTCCCATCCCTTGCTCTCTCTCTCTCACCCACAGCCTGCGGAGAGACAAGTTGGCAGAAGAGGGCAGCAAAGAGGATCAGGACGAGGGGGTAGGTCACCCAGGCCAAGTACTGCATAGGGATACTTGGGTGCAGCGAGTTGTACATCCACTTGTAAGCTGTAGTGGGGGCATAAAAACAAACACCAGCAGCTTCAGAACCTGGAAAGAATCCCGTGAACAGCAAACTAAACCAATTTCCCCAACCTGGCACCCTCCAAATGTCGAGGATTACAATTCCTATCAGCCACAGTGCTGGAGAGAAATGTTCATTGCGTGCTTCGTAATTGATTGGAGTGTTATGGGCCACCCAATCTCTTAGTATGTGTCCCCTGCCTCCCTGAAATACAGCAGGGGGGGGTTAAGTTGACTGTAGCAGTAGGGACGCGGGTGGCGCTGTGGGTTAAACCACTGAGCCTAGGGCTTGCCGATCAGAAGGTCGGCGGTTTGAATCCCCGTGACGGGGTGAGCTCCTGTTGCTCAGTCCCAGCTCCTGCCAACCTAGCAGTTCGAAAGCACGTCAAAGTGCTAGTAGATAAATAGGTACCGCTACAGTGGGAAGGTAAATGGTGTTTCCATGTGCGGCTCTGGTTCACCAGAAGCGGCTTAGTCACTGTACACTGGCTCCCTCGGCCAGTAAAGTGAGATGCACCGCAACCCCAGAGTCCCTTTACCTAGCAGCAGTATACAAACAGGGGTGACTGGTTGCTTTCCTACCCGGGGCGGGGAATGTGGGGGTTCTTGAGAGTGAGTTGATACTGCAGATAAAACACTTAAATGCTTTTGTTGTTGTTGTTGTTGCAAGGGCACCAAGTCCATGCTGAGTGGAGATTTCAAATCCTATTTGCACAGAAATGAAAAATGAAATTTTTTTTGCTGTGCTTATTCTGTAGTATTAATAAACCACTACGACAAATGAATAGGGTGCCTGTTGTTTAACTATTCATCCAAGCAATGAGCATCTAAACAAAACTACCCTAAATTTAAAATCACTTTTGACCCCCTGCACCTGAAATGCCATGCCTGGTCTTGCACTGAATGTAGCATTGCCAGCTGAAGATGAGCTGGTGAAAGACCTATGGCAGTAACATAACTTGTGTGGCAATACACGCGGTCTCCCCGGAAGGAATAACGACACAGGACACATAGCTTAAGGTTAATGGGTCGAATTGGCCACAACTTTATTGATTACGAAGAAGAGAGGTATTGGCATAGGCATTGGATCTAACCGACTATATCTGACTCCAGCCCGCTCTGCTGGCAGTCTGTGAAGGGTTAACCACCACTGGATGGGTCCTGCGATGCACATCAACTAGGTACCCATCCTGGGGCCACCATTCGGGGTCGTGCCCTCAGGCCCTCACCTTCCACGGTTTCGGACTTGGCAACGCCCCTAGGACTCCTTAAGGGAGTACCCCTCCGCATTTTGGGGAGGTGATGGCAGCATCCTCCCCACCACATCTGGACCTTCGAGAATCAATCCAATGCCTACCGCCAAAAAACCCCAGTTGTGACGATTACCCCGAGGTAGGCGAAAACCACCTGGCCTGAGCCAATTTGCCAGGTGGGAAAATTCCTACCAGGCCCCGAATACGGCGACCAACCGAAGTCCGTAGGCAACGTCAAAAGAAGGAAACCCTGCCTGAACGGGGGGAGGTGGGTGGGAGAAAAAAGGTGAGGTGAGTCCAAAAGGTGGCAAGAGGTCGAGCTCCTGCCGCGGGCTCACCTTTATAGGCAAGCCACGCCCTCCCGGTGCGCCCCGATTGGACGCACCGCAGGCGTGCCGCGGCAGGAGGTCAACCAATGGGCTGGGGGGAATGCTAACCATTCCCCCATCACGTGAAGCCCGCGTGCAGCCCACAACCCCTCCTCCCTTCGAGCCGGGAAGAGGCTTTGTGTGGCAATACACGCGGTCTCCCCGGAAGGAATAACGACACAGGACACATAGCTTAAGGTTAATGGGTCGAATTGGCCACAACTTTATTGATTACGAAGAAGAGAGGTATTGGCATAGGCATTGGATCTAACCGACTATATCTGACTCCAGCCCGCTCTGCTGGCAGTCTGTGAAGGGTTAACCACCACTGGATGGGTCCTGCGATGCACATCAACTAGGTACCCATCCTGGGGCCACCATTCGGGGTCGTGCCCTCAGGCCCTCACCTTCCACGGTTTCGGACTTGGCAACGCCCCTAGGACTCCTTAAGGGAGTACCCCTCCGCATTTTGGGGAGGTGATGGCAGCATCCTCCCCACCACATCTGGACCTTCGAGAATCAATCCAATGCCTACCGCCAATCGGGCCCAAAGGGCTCGCCGCCAATACCTCTATCTCCGCAACCAATACCTAAGAGCAACCAGGACGTCAGCCAGCCAGACATCATTGCCATAATCTGAAAGATGCACGCCATCATTGTGGTAAACGCGTTCTTCTCTGAAGGTTATAGCAGGGTGTGATATCACGAGTCCATTCAAGGCCAAGACCTTTTTGGCCACTGCCAAATCTAAAAACTTCCTTGCTTTGTTCACGGCGGCCGGTGAAACGCAATCACGCCAGATGCGCCTCTCGAGCAGCGAAGACCAAAAGATGGTCAAGGTCGGGCAAGCAGCCAGCAGTTCGTCAAAGTCCTGAAATATATTCCATTTTAAGTCTTGGCCTTTGCGATACGCCAGATCGTTCTCGCCAAGTTGCACCACCAAGATGTCGGGGGGACCGCCCGAGGCGATCCTGGCCTTCACAGCAGGCAGGAATTCAGACCAGCGCATGCCCCGTCTAGTTATCCACGTGATTCTGAAGCAGCGTGGCAGGCCGAGATTAGGACCCAGGTTCCGGTCACAAGCGCGTGCACGGGCCCAATGCATAATGCTATGACCCACCATCCAGATCTTAATTAGCATTCCTGAAAGTGAAGCAAAGGAAAACCATAAGCGTGGCCGCCACTTATCGTAGGAGGATATTACTTAGAGGGGCGGAGGTACCCCTTGTATGCTTTGGACTTCCACCGGCCCATATCCTTAATCCTTTCGGCAGACAAGCCCATGTGCACTGCAGTCGTGGCAGCCCCAATCCGGAAGGAATGGGCTGCAAATTCCGAGGGGGGTAGGCCGCAAATCGAAATTGCCCGACGCATGACGCGCGTGAACTGGTGGCGGGTTAAGGGGGAACCATCTGCATGAATCAAAAGGGGGCCAGGCGAAGGGGGCCTTAGATGAAGGAAGCGCCTGGTGTCTTTGACTGGGCATGGACCGATCTGGCCTGTAGCGGGTAACCGCATAAAGGTGCCCTTCCCCTGCTGGTCAGTTTTAGATTGGCGAATGCAAACAACTAGTTCTTTGCTGGACAATGACAGGTCAGATAGCAAAATGCCCCTTCGAAACTTGTCATTGGAAGGGCCCTCACAGACCACTTCGCCAACCCTCAGGGCGCCAAAGAAGGCGATCGAAAAGGCTGCGGAGAAAAGCCTAGCCTCATATTTAGACCAGCAGAGGTCCCTGAGGATTTTGTGAATTTGTATCAAAATGTCAAAGGTTACTGGCTTGCGACAGTCCTTACGCGGCGGCTGGAGCCTGCGCCAACCCTCTAGGGCCTTCCGGACTAAGAAATCTGCACAAGGGTCGATGGAATAGCTGGCTTTACTAAAGAAAGAAATGGCTGCCGTTTGAATTTGAAGGGTCCTAGCGGCCCTGCCTAAACGCCTTAAGTTTGTTAGATACATCAGAACTTCCTGCTTATTGGGCGGGATATAAGGCCGCAACCCCAATGTTTTAATCCTGTAATTCACAAAATCAGACCAAGCTTTTTTATAGGTGTTAAGAGTGGAAGGGGCAACCGACGCCAATACTCCCTCTAGGACGTCTCGTTCCCAAGATTCCAAAGGTGTTCCGGGAAAGCCTCCGGCAACTCCTGAGCCTCTGGCGCTAGAGAGCGGAAACGGTCCATCTGGAAACGAGATAAGGCGTCCGCGATATCGTTATTAACGCCTGGTACGAATTTGGATGAAAAGTAAATGTTCAATTTCAGGCATAGCAGGACGAAGGCGCGTAGCAAGGCAGAAACCCTAGGAGAGCGGGAGGATTGTCTGGATAGCACTCCGACGACGGCCTGGTTATCGGTCCAAAAGCATACCCGGTGATTCTTGAACTCCTCTGCCCATAAGTACACGGCTACTACTATGGGAAAGAATTCCAAGAAGGTTAGATCGCGAGTAATAGGCTTATTTTGCCACTCGGGTGGCCACCGTTGAGCACACCAACGGCCGCGAAAATAAACACCAAACCCAAGGGAGCCCGCAGCATCCGACTGCACCTGGAAATCCGCCTGGAGTCTCAAATTATCCTGCCAGAGGGATACCCCGTTAAAATTTTCAAGGAATTCCAACCATACTTCCATGTCGGACTTTACTCCCTTATTAAGGCGCACCCTGTGATGCGGTTTTTTGAGGCCTGCCGACAATCTGGCCAATCTGGCGCAGAAGGGACGCCCTGGAGATACCACACGACAAGCAAAGTTAAGATGGCCCAGGAGAGACTGGATCTGTTTAAGGGTCACCTTCCTAAGGGGTAGCAACTCCGAGATAGTCTGTTTTAAGGCTATTAACTTTTCTCTTGGTAACCGCGAAGTCTGCGCAACTGTGTCCAGCTCAATTCCAAGGTATGTTATGGTAGACACAGGTCCCTCCGTTTTTTCAACAGCCAGAGGAACTCCCAAATAGGCGGTCAAAGAGGCAAAGGCTTCTAAGAGATAAGCACAATCTTGGTTATTAGCTGGCCCACAGAAAAGAAAGTCATCCAAGTAGTGTGTGACACCCTCCAAACCTGTCCTGAAGCGGATAGCCCAATCCAAAAAGGTGCTAAAGGCCTCAAACGCAGAACACGCCACGGAGCAGCCCATGGGCATGGCCTTGTCCACAAAATATGACCCCTCAAATTTAAAGCCCAGCCACCTGAAATCCTGAGGATGTACCGGTAGAAGGCGGAAGGCCGATTCAATATCACATTTTGCCAGAAGGGCGCCCTTGCCAAACCTTCTAATAAGTTTGATGGCTTGATCGAAGGAAGCGTACTTGACGGTGCATAGCTCCTGGGGGATGCCATCATTCACTGAGAAACCCTTAGGGTGCGATAGATTGTGAATGAGTCTAAATTCACCGGGGCTCTTTTTAGGAACTACGCCCAACGGTGAGATGTGTAGATTTGCAATAGGGGGTGTGCTAAAAGGGCCGGCGACCCTTCGTGCGCTGATCTCCTTAGAAATCTTTTTCTTAGCAACTTCAGGCATCTCTCTTACGGATTTCTGATTCGGTGGCTCACCTGACAAGGGGGGGATAGTTACAGGGATTCTGAAACCTGATGAAAAACCTTCCCATAGATATCTGGCTGCCGTGCTATTAGGATAAAGTTGCAGCATTGATTTTAGGGGGTCCAATTTGATCGGGGAGTAAGCCAAAGCCAAGGACAGATCAGTAGCGGTTACCTGATGCGCCCTGGTTGGCTGCTGATCCGCCCCTTGATCCGTGCTGGAAGTTACCTCGCCTCCCCCGAAAGGACTGCCTGCCCTTGAAACAGGTCGTGGCTGGGTGTGAACCCTGGCATTTATCGCACTCATGACTGTATTTGCAATAGGCCCTGCTGCAGGAGCCCTTGTTGTACTCCCAACACACGAGGCGACGGTTAGACTTTTTATACTCCGCCCTTGCAGATCTAAAAGAGTCTGGCTGCTTCTTCTCAATGTATGGACCCACGTGCTCCCCCCAAAAATTCTGGTCCCTCAAGTCCCACCTAGTGCTAGACAACAAGGAGGCATTCCTACGAAAGTCCTCATCATACAGCAATGCAGGACCTTCCCCAGCTAGGGCATAGGCCTTTCTGACGTGGGCCATGTAGGCCAGGAGGTGCATTGCCCTTTTTGGATAGCAGGCCACAATGGTGCCCATATAAACTTGGAAACCATCCAACCAGTTTTCGAAGGTGCGCTCGGCCCTAGGCTCCCGGTACCTACGTTTGCCGTAAATGTTCTTCTTCTCCCCTTTTCCCTTAATCTTAGCTGGAGGAAGAAGAGTAAATATGTCTACATAATCACCATTTAGAATCCTGTTCCGCTTCTTGTTAGACAAGTGATTCCCCAAAATAAAATCTGACGACGCAAATGTGGATTTCTTTACATCTGGCACAAGCGCACCGTCTCTCCACTCTAATGTACCATTGAAGGTCTTGCGGTGCGAGTTCGCGCGCCTCTCGTGCGCCCAAACTGGCAAACCCACAAGGTCCTCGCCCTCGCCCCAGTAGCCCTCTAAGGTGGGGGCCTCGTCATCCGAACTAGAAGAAGAGGTACCTGAGTCGTCCCGGGAATCCGTATGCTTGGTCTTCTTGGTCTTCTTTCTGGTGGTCTTCTGTGGCGCCACTCCCTCCGATTTATCTGACTGCCCCGATGCCTTCTTGGAACTGGTGGATGGCGCAGGCTCCTGGCTTTCGCCGTCAGAGGTGGTGTTTGAAGACAAGCTCCTTGACCTAGACTGGTTATCCTGGGAAAGATTGCGCAAACAAGCAGGGGTGCCCAGGGATAGCTGGGAAACCGGATTAGTACTGCCAGGCGTAGATGGCCCGATACCCATAGGGTCAGGAGGGGTTGTAGCCGCAGCAGCCAATTGGGATCTGGTTCCAATGCGGCAGGCTTTGGCAGTGCTCGAGGAAGCGGAAGTCCCAGGGCGAGCATCATCCTCCCTTGGGGACTCAGGGACCACATCCTGAGACTCTTCAGTGGGAAGTTCCTGTATAGCGACCGCTGGCCCTGAAACCTGTTGGAAAAAATTCTGCAAGCCTGAGAAAAGGTTAGCTACCGCCTCAGGAGGAAAGGAAATAGTAGTGAATGTAGGCGCACTAGGAGCGTCGACCGCAGTTGCGGTCCGCTTCTTTGCGGGCGCTGAGGCAGATGCAGTCTGCTTACGTTTCGGAGCCATAACGCCCAGTCGCAGAGAAACACTAAGTTATAGCAAAAAAAATGACTTACAGAAGGAATCAACAATCGAACACCAAAGGATAAACCGGGCGTTGAAATCAGTGTCCAAATGAGCTTTCTGGGTGATGGAAAATTTGATAAGGCCCCAGTGGAATGACCGTATAAAAGGGGCTGCACAACTGGCATACAAGATAGCCGGAACCGGCAAACTATAACGTGCTACTGGCTGTGTTGCCCAATACCTAAATCAAGCCTCTGGATAGGAAGATCAAATACCGCACTGCAGGACAGCAGGAATGACAAGCCAAGTGAATGGTAAAGATAGCAACTAAATCATACCCCTATATCAAAATCCAATGGGCTAGAATTACCGATTGAGACGCCGAAGCCAGAATTTTCGGCAACTAATATGCTGGTTAAATTCCCGATGTAGCAATTAAAGCGAGGTAATTTCCAATTAAATGCGCTAACCGGTCAATTAAATGTCCTATCTCGACTGAGCGCTAATCTGCACCGCCCGCCACTGAGTAATTAATTAGTGTCGAGGGATTTAAAGGCGAAGCTACACCCTGAATAAGAGCCCCCTGACTTTACAGCTAATTAGAAACTATCAACGCAGCGACAATGTAATCGATGCACAAATAAGCTACAGGCTCCAATACATGCAACCAAAATGAACCACGTGTAGGTCCCTTTGGATGAAGAGGTATAGGTAGCTAAACGGACCCTAAGTGGTAGGGTCCCTCCAGGCAGCAAAGTTGTCCGAATAAGGGGGAGGGGGGTGCGCTTACGGAACCCTACCGAACGCACCCTCAAAGGTTGCTGAGAGGACCCAGAAGTAGCGCTAGGTATATTAAAGAACTCGGCGTAGCGACACCCTCAAAATGGCCGCGCTAAAGGCCCGCGCAGTCCACTCAAAATGGCGGCCGGGAGAACGCACGTGGCGCCCTAAGTCGGCGGCGGCGACTAGGCAAGGTCCCGGTGGCCGCCTTCTAGGATTCCAAGAAAGGGCAGCGCGTAGGGGACCGGGAACCGACAGAAGTGACCTCCCCAAAATGGCCGCCCACAGGGACGCACGTGGCCGCACCTAAAATGGCGGCTGGGCCGGGAGTTGGCCGCACCTAAAATGGCGGCTGGGCCGGGAGGCGAAAATATCGCGAGAAGACGCTAAACGCCGGGTAAGTTAGGGCGTTACTATGGAAACCCCTGGCGTTCCCCAAGCATACGAGGCTGAGCCTGTTAATTTACAAACCGAACGCACGAAGGCCCCCCAAACAAAGCCCCCGGGAAGGAGGAATACGATACCAATCAGGCTCCCGCGCCGACGCCGCACCGAAGGAGCTGCCGGGCAACTGTAGCGAACCTTTCGAAGGAGGAGGCTCTAAGTGCCCTTCCGCAGCCGCGATGCAAAGAGTCCGGCCCAAGGGAACGCGGGGAGGCAGCCGCGAGGATGCGGAGAGGGGAGGCGGGTCCGAAGGAGACGGGGGACCCGTCGGTAGTCCGAATTCCAAGTGGACGGGAGAGGCGCCCCGAAGCGATCCCGCAAGAAGCGTGCGCGTTCCGAGCGGCTGAAAAGGCGAGCCCGACACGAATCCGGTGGGGCTTTTCACGGAGCCTGCTGCCAGAGACCGTGGCGTTTAGAAACGCCTTTGTGCAGCGATTTCAGCTGTGATCCAGCGAAGGAAGGTGGCGTTTAAAAACGCCGTTTGTTGATGATTCCGGCAGCGATCTGCGGGGGGGGGGTGTGTGATTTCAGCTGTTGCCCTAAGAGAAAGGTGGCGTTTAAAAACGCCGTTTGTTTTTTGAAGATTCCAGCGACGATCCTCGGAAGGAACTGCGGCGAGTCCGGCAGTGATCCACGGAGCGACGACGAAGCAAGAGAAAAAGGTGAGGTGAGTCCAAAAGGTGGCAAGAGGTCGAGCTCCTGCCGCGGGCTCACCTTTATAGGCAAGCCACGCCCTCCCGGTGCGCCCCGATTGGACGCACCGCAGGCGTGCCGCGGCAGGAGGTCAACCAATGGGCTGGGGGGAATGCTAACCATTCCCCCATCACGTGAAGCCCGCGTGCAGCCCACAACCCCTCCTCCCTTCGAGCCGGGAAGAGGCTTTATTTTACAGCTCATGAAACTTGAGTTCTTTGCATGGTTTTAGGGTTGGCATTGGGGGAGAGCAGGGCTCTTGTGCTTTTAACAGCTATGTGGCAGCAGATATTAAATATAGAAAGCCTTTTGTAATATGGAACTCCAATTAGGAGGAAAACTTCACCTGCTAATATTCTGAGTACTTAAAGGTAAAGGTAAAGGTACCCCTGACAGTTAGGTCCAGTCGCTCTATAGGCCGAGGGAGCCGGCGTTTGTCCGCAGGCAGCTTCCAGGTCATGTGGCCAGCATGACAAAAAGCTGCTTCTGGCGAACCAGAGCAGTGCACAGAAACGCCATTTACCTTCCCACCAGAGCGGTACCTATTTATCTACCTGCACTTTGACATGCTTTCAAACTGCTAGGTGGGCAGGAGCTGGGACTGAACAACGGGAGCTCACCCCATTGCAGGGATTCGAACTACCGACCTTCCGATCGGCAAGCCCTAGGCTCTGTGGTTTACAATTCACAGAAACCAGCAACAAAATACAGAGCCCAGAATTCTCTGAGGGGAAAGAAGCTGCTTCCAATGTGCTTTAAAGGTATAGGGTGTGCACAGTCACAGTGGGAGATGGAGGAATAGCAATCGTCAGATATATGCAGAACAATGGGTTACAAAAGTTGGGTGCCTCCTCTTCTCTCTGTCGAACGGGGGGCAAGAGCCCATGAGGTTCCAGGCCCTCACCCAGGGGACGGAAAACTGAGACACAGCAAAGACTGCCATAGCTTTAAAAAATATGGTTTGTTCACCTATTTACACCTTCAGTCTGCATGGAAGGAGTCTAGCATGGTCATTTCAAGAGGGGCTTGTCCCTCACAGCAGTGCAGCCCTGGAGCACGAGGCATCTCTCCCAGCCAGCCTGCAGCCAACCTACCCAAGATGGATCCCAGTCTTTTTTCTTCCCTCTTCCTTTTCCCAGACCATCTTGCTCAAAAACTCTTCCTTGTCACCTCAAACACACACCCCATCACCTTGGCAACACCTGTCTCCCCAGGCCAAAGGATTCCTCTCCGATGGCCCATCAACCCCTTTTATCATGTCAACAGATTTGCTCTTTGCTAGGCCAGCCAGGCTGGTTTGCATAAGCCAGCCCAGGTATTCCTTGTCTGGCACAGTTCTGCAGCTTGTACTTTCATTCATACCCCAATTTATCGAAATCCTACAATGTATTAATTTCTAGGGTTTAGGGGTGGGGGTCCACCAATCTATAACACCTGCTTATGCAGGAGGTACCCAAAGCCTGCCATAGCTGTTTGCCTGTGTCACTGTCACCCGCACCCCATTCCCCTAATTCTCTTGTGACTGCTTCAGCTCTGAGTTCGTATTGCGCACCTCAGCAGGGGTTGGGGATTCCCCTCAGGGGTCACTGAGGCTGGAGCCACATGCAGACTGAATGCTGCTCCCTGACTCTGTGTAAGGTAAAGGCAGCCATGATAGCTACCGGTATTACTAAAAGCCTGGATTCAGGAACAGGGATCTGGATGCATTTTCTTCAAATTTGCAGGTGAGAATTGGTGTAGATTGGTGAGGAGACACCCTCCGTCTGCTCATAGCTGTCTACACAAGAGTACATATATGCTTTTGCAAACCTGGTCTGTTTTTTTTTACACAAACTTCACACAGATCTCCTCCCTTTTTATTGCTCTTCCAGCAGCCTGTAGCATGGATTCAGTGTGTGTGTGTGTGTATTCAAGTTGCGTTTTCTACAGATCAGTTTCATTTGTTGTGAGACATTATTGTTACATGCACCAATTACATGCCCTCTTAAACAATCCAGTAGTAAAATCAGCAGCAACTAGACCCTTGACAACCTTCGAAAACCTCCTCCTAACAACAAAGGGACATGGCAAAGGGATGGTATCCACAATAGACAAAATACTGCTCCAAAATCCCACAAACCCCCTCGATGTAATAAGAAAACAATGGGAGGATGACATAGGCTTATGAGATTGACCCCACCCAATGGACTAGAATGTGGTCTAAACCTCCCTTTAAATAAATATCAGTAAAACAAAATCACTCTGAAAGTCACTTACAGATGGTACCTAACACCACATAAACTAGCGCTGATATGCCCAGGAGCCTCACCAAAATGCTGGAGAGGATGCACCTCCACAGGCACATACTTCCACATGTGGTGGGAATGTCCTAAAATTCCCAACTCTTCTAGATTTGTGTTAATAATGAAGGGTTTTTGGTGCAAACAATGTACCCCGTGAACAACCACTGAGTTTGGGGAGGGATCGCAAAGGATCAGTCCACCTACCTTGCAGGCTCTTGGCACTGGAGTAATCCACCCCCCAGCTCACCAGTGCCATGACAAGACCCAGGAGGATCAAGAAGATCCAGTCTTCTCCCATCTTCTTGGTAACATAGTTCTGGATTCTTTTAGCACAGGCTGTGGAGGATAAAGAAATTTCAGACCATAACAGTGCGAGCTGACAAAAAGCTTCTGGACACGAACCAGCCGAAGTTCAGTATTTTATAGTCCTATTTATTTCATTGGGAGAGTTGGCATGTGCTTAGATCTTTCCCACAGAAAGCAGTGCCACTGAAAAGAGCCAAACTGACACCAGGCTATGCTCTTTTCTTCTCGTGCAGATGACGGTGCACCTTAAACTGGCTGGTGGTCCACTTCATAACTCAGGTAAAGCTGCAGTACAGTGGTACCTGGCAAGACGAATGCCCTGCAAGACGAATTTTTCACAAAACACATTCGTCTTGTGATCTGATGGTGACTTGCAAGACGAATTCATTTTTTCCCATAGGAATGCATTGAAATTTCTTTTTTTCGCCCATAGGAACGCATTAATTAAATTTCAATGCATTCCTATGGGAAACCGCGATTCGCAAGACGAATTTTTCGCAAAATGAATTGACTCGTGGAGCGAATTAAATTCGTCTTGTGAGGCACCACTGTACTTGAATATCAGTTCAATCAGCTTCAATGAATTCAACAGGATCAAATCAGCTTCGATCCATGTACTTCATCAAATATTGACTGTGCATTTGGCTGAAAATCAGCAAACAGTAGGTGTAAAACAAACAAGAAAAAATAAGAAATGTTTCCCACTTCACCTAACCTTTGAAAATTGTAAAACTGGCAGACCTGACCAGTCCATCTAAGAAGGACATTACATGTTGTGTATTCAAGAACAATATAATAAAAGCCACTTCATGGTGTCAATCACTGGCCTCCTTCCATGAACTCCTACTTTCCAGAGCTCAAAAATATGAGAGGCACTTTGAAGAGTAAGTTAGCGTTTCTGAATTATCTCATTCTGTATATTAATGGCCCTGAACACCCTTACACTCGCCCAATCCTTTTCTTGAGCCAATTTATTCCACTGTCTTCCTACTGCTATGACCAGTCATTCCTGGTGATAGCTTCCTTTCCACTGTAAGAGCATTTAAGCTCTGTTTCTACCTGCGTTCAAGGTGCATATTTGTAAATAAACTCAAATGCTACAGAATCCACCATGAATGTCCAGCGACCTCAGAAACCAAACCCAGGAAGCTGTTCCTGGAATGCATCAAGGTGCTGGGAAACAAGTAGCGCATAATAGTGCAATTTAACCAGTTAGTCACTTGTGAAAAGTTCCTCAACTCTTATCTCAAGCCTGTTTCTGGAAACCTAACCCTATCCTCTGTAACCCATGCAGCAGATGTGGGGAAACTCTGGCCTTCCAAATGTTGTTGTGGTACAGTACGTCTCCCATCAGCCTAGGTCAGGCATCCCCAAACTGTGGCCCTCCAGGTGTTTTGGCCTACAACTCCCATGATCCCTAGCTAACAGGACCAGTGGTCTGGGAAGATGGAAATTGTAGTCCAAAACATCTGGAGGGCCGATGTTTGGGGATGCCTGGCCTAGACTATTGTCTATGCTGGCTGGGGTTGATAGGTGATGTAGTTCAGCAGCATCTAAAGGGGCAGAGGCTCCCCACCCCTGCCACAGTTATTTGGTGGACAATGTGCAGCTCCTCGGTACACACCGGTGTAGTAGGAAGGTTCTCCTGAAGGTAGATAGCTTCCAGAACATGGAATGAAAGTTCTGTTCACCTCTGGGATTGTTTCATTGCATCCACACAAGCACACACCCTGACACAATTAGCTCTATCCATTTTCACACCGGATAGTGTACCAGTGTGGAAAGCCCAATGGAAAAGCAGGGCTTCACTGAGGCCTACCATGGCACTTGGAGTAGCGTTCTGCTTTCACTTCAGCCTGGCTGACTCGCTTCAGGGGCCCCTGGCCATTGCGTTGGGGCCTCTTCTCCCCCAGGAGTTCATCTTCTTCCTTCCGGGAAAGACTGCAGAGGTTGTCTGTGTACTGGCCATAGAGCTGAGGACAGAGGAGTGGGCAGTTAGCACAACCAAGTCACTCATAAGACAACAAGAAGAGGCCAAGGGGGACTTGATAGCAGCAAAACCCCATAGGTGGTTTACCTAGATCCGTGCAGCCTTTAATTTACATCTACTTAAATGATGTGTAACTAGCATGCAGACCGTAACCACCTGATGAATATGCATGTGTGATCAAGCCATATCTCTGGAGAAATGTTTGGTCCAAACTAGACAGGGCCGTCTCAAGCCAGTCGGGCGCCCTGGCGCCATGGTGCGGAGATCGCTCCGGCGCCCCCGCCCTGGTGGGCAGGCGCAGCGCACAGCGCACAGCGCGCAGCACAGCTTCGTCGCACAGCGCTCTCCTGCCGGCCCGGCGCCCTGGCACCCCGCGCCACCAAGACTACCCCTAAAGTCGGGCCTGAAACTAGGTACCTAACAGTCTCCAAACTTGTGCTTGTACTTTAAAAAATGAAAAACTGTATTGGGGTGTATAGGCCTTTCCTGTGGACCATTTTTTCCAATTATGTATGATGCTTTTCCATCTGTAAGGGAAAAGATATGAACAAAGCCTGTGTGTGTTCTGTGTATACACAGATCCTGCTTTCTGAACAGAATGCATTCCCAGGAAAATCATTCATTAGGTGAGGGTTCGCATAATGAGCTGGCGATTTCCATTATTTCCCACGGAAACATTTCTAAACCGTGATTTGTCTCCCTCTGTCCCTGGTTTCTGCCCGAAAAAGACAAACAAAGGTGACTTGTCTGATCTCTCCTGCTCCCTGATCTTGCTAATCTCCCTCCTTCCCTCCATGGTTTCTGCCTGAAATGACTGCCAGTGACCAGCAAAACACAAACAACTAAGGAAGTGGGCAAACTCTGAACATTTGGATATCTGAATCAACCATTTGTGTAGCAGAGTATAATTCTTTGTGTTCAGATAACTGAAATTTTGCATGATAAGTATTCCAATAGCCGGACCTACGTGTACAATCCCTGTAACCCACGTGATCATATCATTATCATTTACCACTGTGTAATTAGTTCTTTGGCATTAAAATCAACAGACCAGCCAGACACAGGAAATGTGCTGCAGCCAGTGCTGCAGAGCAACAGGAAGAAAATAAGATCCCTTATTTTAAAAATGACTATGATCAACAATAAATGGAAGATGCCGAGACTGCCATTTTAAAATAAATAATAAACAATAATAAATAATAAGACAGCCCATCAAATGGAGCCATCATACCCAGAAGGCAATTGTTCCTCATACTTCTGCAGAAGAAGCTCGGAAAATTATCGTTCCAACTTTCTGTGTAAACACTTCTGTCCATGTAGTCTTTCCACCGCCCATGCCAGCGAAACAAAATATAGCTGCCCTCACAGAGTGGCACGGGGTTGAGCCGCAGGGGTGGCATGAGGATGCAACAGGCACCCCCCCCCAAAAAAATGCCCTTAAAAATGTGCCAAGGGCTTCTGCCTTGGCTGCCCCAGCCATGATATGCCACTGGGATAGCCAGCCACCCACACCCCACAAAGACTAACAGATCCAACAGATTTCCAAAATATCAAAGGATGATGCTATGACACCACCTCTGTCGCTGCCCTGGTGGAGATGTGGAACGGAAGACGATCTGGAGCAGGCATCCCCAACCTGCGGCCCTCCAGATGTTTTGGCCTACAACTCCCATGATCCCTAGCTAACAGGACCAGTGGTCGGGGAAGATGGGAATTGTAGTCCAAAACATCTGGAGGGCTGAAGTTTGGGGATGCCTGATCTGGAGCAATTTGACAAGGTTGCTTCTCAGCATCCTCTCCCCAAACCTCTCCATGACCAGGGCAGGGAGGAAGCTTTATGTGAGTTTGCTGGTCTATGAGGCGGCAGGAAGGATGGCAATGAAGAAATCTTTATCTGCTGCTGCCATGTACCCAGAGGCGGAGCTAGCTGCTCTGGTACCCGGAGCGGCGCACATGCTGTGCACGCGGGAGCAGGGCATGGGGGCGGCACTCGCAGCAAGCATCCCAGGGGGCGGTGTGGCAATGTCACACACCCCTCAGGGATGACACCTGGGGCAGGCCGCACCCCCTGCACCATAGCTGTCAAGTTTTCCCTTTTCTCGCGAGGAAGCCTATTCAGCATAAGGGAAAATCCCTTTAAAAAAGGGATAACTTGGCAGCTATGCCCTGCACCCCTGTCCTCCGCCAGTCCATGTACCCAGTGAAGCTCATCCTTTCAGTCTTCCAGTGGAATTATCAGCTTTCTACTACTAATATTGCACCTTCAGCTGGTACTGAGAATGCCCTGCCACTATTATGTAGTGCAGGCATCCCCAACCTGCAGCCCTCCAGATGTTTTGGCCTGCAACTTCCATCATCCCTAGCTAACAGGACCAGTGGTCAGGGATGATGGGAATTGTAGTCCAAAACAACTGGAGGACTGAAGGTTGGGGGTGCCTGATGTAGTGAATGCTTTGGGACCAATTTTAGGGCCTGAATAAAGGGGTGCGACTATTATGAGGTGGTGACGATGATGCGGTGGAATACGGTATTTTGTTCCAGACCCGGTCTTTCTGCCTAACCTGCCTCACAGGGTTGTTGTGTGGATGCATCCAGGCAGCCCTGACCTCACCCCTTCCAACTCCTGTTGGAAGTCCATTTTGGAGGCTTCTCCCCACTGAGCAATCCACTCCTGGTGCTAATTTAAACATGGCCGTCGTTTGAAATTGCACTTCTCTGAATTTTGCAATGCAGTTCTCCAACTAAATAGATGTGTACAAAAACATGCCTATTAGGAAAATGCAAACATAAAAATGTACAGGTGAAACTCGGGAAATTAGAATATCGTCGAAAAGTGCATTTATTTCAGTAATTCAACTTATTATTTTTTATTTTTATTTTTATTTTTACAAATGCTTTCTTTTGGAAATTCCACAGTAATAAAACAAATAGTTACAATAATGCAAAAATAAACAAAAATAAACATCACTATTACATTTCATTAATTACATTCCATTTATAATTGACCCACCTAACGACAAATAATTACAAATACAACAAATAAAGGCTTGACATGTCTTGCTTTGCATGTCATGCATCTATCTCATATATTGGTTTCACCTTTTAAGTTGCCTTACTGAAATAAATGCACTTTTTGACGATATTCCAATTTTCTGAGTTTCACCTGTACATATTGCTGAAAATGACTTATGGGAATGCATTGTATTAGGGAAAGCTGCTTGTAAATGTCCGCATATTAGGCAAAAATATATAGCTGGGTATATTTTTGGAGAAATGTGCTCTAAAATACCGACATCTTTTCATGAAGACGGACATGACTAAATGACTAAACAACAACAAAAGCACACTGATTCTGTAAAACAGAAAGGTATGTTGTCCAAACTAAATGTTGTTGTTGTTTAGTCGTTTAGTCGTGTCCGACTCTTTGTGACCCCATGGACCAGAGCACGCCAGGCACTCCTGTCTTGCACTGCCTCCCGCAGTTTGGTCAAACTCATGTTCGTAGCTTCGAGAACACTGTCCAACCATCTTGTCCTCTGACGTCCCCTTCTCCTAGTGCCCTCAATCTTTCCCAACATCAGGGTCTTTTCCAAGGATTCTTCTCTTCTCATGAGGTGGCCAAAGTATTGGAGCCTCAGCTTCACGATCTGTCCTTCCAGGGAGCACTCAGGGCTGATTTCCTTCAGAATGGATAGGTTTGATCTTCTTGCAGCCCATGGGACTCTCAAGAGTCTCCTCCAGCACCATAATTCAAAAGCATCAATTCTTTGGCGATCAGCCTTCTTTATGGTCCAGCTCTCACTTCCATACATCACTACTGGGAAAACCATAGCTTTAACTATACGGACCTTTGTCGGCAAGGTGATGTCTCTGCTTTTTAAGATGCTGTCTAATAAATCAATGTAAATTAAGATTTCCAACAGTAATAAATATGAAACTTATTCTTATGTTCTCAACAGACTTTTTTTTTAAAAGGCACCATCATATCACAAAGCACAGGCAGAATACTTTAGCACTGAACCCCAGAAGGAAGTACTACCATACTATTTTCAGCCACCAAAGAGACAAAGCCTCTCCTGGTGGGAAATAACAGAGTCTTCTAGCCCAAGGCTGCAATATATTTTATAATGGGGCTCAGTGAGGAACTCTGGAGTGGCTGTGTCTTGTGCGTGATCTTCCCCCTAGTGGTTTTAGGTGAGTTTTGAGTTGCAATAAAATAGAGGAGTAGTAAAATATTATTTTCCACTGCGGCAAAAAAAAAAGTAATCAAAAGGTTAGTTTCTTCCTGTTCTCCCTCTTGCTTCTTTTCTCCAATTTAACTTCTGATCATGAATGCCCCAGGGGATTGCAGGCAAGATTGTGGAGTCTAGGTGCGGTAGAGTTCAGAGTTCAAGGTGCTCTTCTGCTCTTGAAGTAGTGCTGTGGATCAACAGGGCTTTGAGCTAGCTGAAGATGCTGTCTTACACACCGAGTAGAATTCTGAATCCCGTTTCTCCCTTTCTTTTTGCATGTTCCCCCAGTTCTCAGTGAGTGGCCTGGGGAAGGATTTATTTGAGAACATGCAGCTCTTTTGTCACATGCCCTTCAATAACCCAGCAGTGGCTAGAACGCTCACTCGGAGGCTCCTGTTCCCCCACTAGCAAATGTCCTGAGCTCTTGGCAATTCACACCTCGCAGAACACGGCCCTCCTCCCCATCTTCTGCACACACACACACGCAAACACACACATGCTCCAAGTGCCAGGAGGAGGATGGGCGATGCTTGAATCAGCAGAACAAGAGACACTGCCCTTGTCACTATTGCTGGGGAGGGGCAGAGAGCACTGAGCCAAATAAAACTCAGCTCCCCTGCTCTGCATCTCCTATAAAAGGATGGTGGGGGTTGGTTGGTTAGGGGTAACCACACATTGACAAATGTGACGCTGTGATTCTTACAGGGAGAGGGGGAGAGCCATTGGATTTGCAGCAGAAAGGGTTAAGAATACATAAATCGTCTGCTGCTTATTTGCTCCAAATGTCCTCCTCCTTGCTTTTATTAAAAAAATAAACCATGATGTTGGGGCTTTAAAACACAGATCCGAGCATAATGCGCAGTGAGACTCCCTGTTTGGGACATCTTCATAACTAGTGATGGTTTTCACCACTCCTAAATGTACCCATTATTTCCTCAACCATCTTGTCCTAAGGACCTAAACAATTTTTTGGGGGGTGGGGGCATGGAATTGTTTCTTTCTGATGCTGTTGGTCTCCCCTCAGCCCCATCCAGCAAAGGACAAATGGTCTGGGATTGTGCAAACTGTAATCCAAGATATACCTCCTTCTTGTCTGGATGGAGAACAGAGAGTCGTGTATACAGGTGTGTGCAGAAACAAGCTTACTATACAAAAGTAAAATTAATACCTGTTGTTCCACCTGCTTTGGGCCTGCCCCACACACCGCTGATGAATGGCCCACAGATAGTTGCCCTGAAGGGTCCTTGGGCTGAAGAAGGTTCCTCCCTCTTGGAATAAACCATCATTTATCAAAAGGGTGGGCAATCTCCCCCCCCCACTTTTCTTCTTTTGAGAGTTCCATTTCCTCATCGGGGGACATTCCCATGCCACCAATGTGTGGAGCCCTCCTCATATAACCATAGAGTTCAAAGGGACCGCGAGGGTCATCTAAGTCCAACCCCCAGCAATGCAGAAATCTTTTGCCCAACGTGGGGCTCGAACCCACAACCCTGAGGTTAAGATTCTCATGCTCTACCGACTGAGCTCTACTAACAGTTGGCGGGGTGTTTGCATGCCAGTAAGGGGCAGTTTGCCTAGCAGTTCGAAAGCATGTCAAAGTACAAGTAGATAAATAGGTATCGCTACAGCGGGAAGGTAAACAGCGTTTCCGTGTGCTGCTCTGGTTCGCCAGAAGTGGCTTTGTCATGCTGGCCACATGACCTGGAAGCTGTATGCCGGCTCCCTTGGCCAATAACACGAGATGAGCGCCGCAACCCCAGAGCCGGTCACGACTGGACCTAATGGTCAGGGGTCCCTTTACATTTACCTTTAAGGGGCACAGCCAAAGCCAAAGACGGGCAGAACTAACCTGGAATAAATACCACAGTGCATTAATTTTCACTGTGGCTACCTCAGTGAACGATTCTGAATCCTCTGTAGATTTATTCAAAAGTAAGCCCTACTGTATTTGATAGAGTTACTCTCAAGGACTGCCCACACTCTTGATTGTCCCATGCGTAGAAGGCATGGGTCCAAGCAGTTTTTCATCTATCCCGTACTTTCTAGACACAGGTCTGAACAGTTTTTCACTTGTCTCACCGCTTTCGCAGAGAAAACAGGCTCTTTAGTGCTGAATTGGAGCCAATGTCCATCAGTGGAAAACCTGGTTGCCGTTTGCTCCGATCCAGCACTAAAGGGCAGGTTTTCCTGGGGGAAAGCAGCAGGACAAACAAAAGCCTGGATGAGCCTTCAAATAAGTACACAGAGATTTTATTTTTATTATTTTAGTAGAATGGACCAATACAACTATTGTTCTGGAAAGCAAGTGAAAATAATTCCTTTCTGACTTTACTGTGCCACAAATACACAAACGCACATGGCGGAAGCCTACCAATTCATTCCCAGAGAGCTTGGAAACAATTATGTCTTTTCCCCAAGTCAATCAGGAATAAAGTAAAAAGCCATCAATATATCAAATAAAATATTTACCCTTCTGATTGTTTTTAAACTGCATAGAAAGAGGAGAAAAACACTTTTTAAAGCCAAGAAATATAGAGGAAACAAAGAGGGAGGGAGGAAATATGATGGGGTAGAATAACAGAGCAGCTTCAGAAAGCATTGCAGACGGCATAAAATGCAACTACCTATGATGTTGACCTACCTATGATGATGCAGCAATAAACAACTTTAAAACAAAAAAACAAAGTCCTTATACTTATACACTGTAATCTATTGTGTCTTATTTCTATTCAACCATGCCTGTTTAGGCGAAAGGTAGCTCCAGCTACCCTAGAAAGCAGCAGGTACACCCCAAATTCCCATTTGCACTTATGGTAATTTATTCCTCGTTCCCCATCCCCCTCCTTGTTCACTTGCACAATAATGCTAATATACAATTGCTGTATATCACTGTATGTGATAGTATTTCAAAATGTTCAGTGTAGAAGAATCATACCCTAGCATACCCAGCAAATATGTGGAAGATGCTGTGGTGCAACAGAAATGCTATGATAGGCATTGATGGTGTCTTAAAACATATGGACTAAAGCATGCTTAGCTGAGGACTAAACCGTACTCCTACAGCTGCATACACACTATAGCTTTAAAGCACAACTGAAGCACATTCTTTCCCCTCTAAGAATTCTGGGCACTGTAGTTTGTTAAGGGTTGCTGGGAACTCTTTTCTCTGTGTGGAGTAAACTACAGTACCCAGAATTCTTTGCAGGGGAAAATGTGTTTTGAATGTGCTTTAAAGGGACAGTGTGTGTACACTAAGGTAACCAGATTTTTTTTCAATTTATCCAGGGAGACTTTTCAGCTTCAATGGATTTTGTATGGGGACTGATTTGTAAAGCTGCACTGGCTCCCAGTGGAGTACAGGACCAGGTTTAAGGTGCTGGTTTTGACCTTTAAAACCTTATGCAGCTTAGGACCCTCGTACCTAAGGGACGGCCTCTCCCAGTATGTCCCGCAGAGGACATTAAGGTCCACAAATAATAACATACTGGAGATCCCGAGTCACAAGGTGGTTAAGCTGGCCTCGACCAGGACCAGGGCCTTCTCAGTACTGGCCCCGACCTGGTGGAATGCTCTCTCTCAGGAGACTAGGGCCCTGCGGGATTTGTCATCTTTTCGTAGGGCCTGCAAGACAGAGCTGTTCCACTTGGCCTTTGGACTTACGCAGTCTGACCCCAGGGTTACCCTCCCCTAAGGTTTTATCTTATAATGGTTTTATAAACAAATTATTGCATGTATGCCCAAATTGGACCTCAGGTTTCTGGATTTTATGATGGATGAGTAAGTACTAATTGAGGGGAGGGTGACAACAAGACAAAGCACCAATATCCTCAAGCATTAAAAGGGCAAAAATGTAAAGGACCCCTGGACAGTTAAGTCCAGTCAAAGGTGACTCTGGGGTTGCGGCATTCATCTTGCTTTCAGGCTGAGGGAGCCGGCATTTGTCCACAGACAGCTTTCCAGGTCATGTGGCCAGCATGACTAAACCGCTTCTGGCACAACGGAACACAGTGATGGAAGCCAGAGCGCATGGAATCGCCGTTTACCTTCCCGCCACAGAGGTACCTATTTATCTACTTGCACTTTGACATGCTTTCGAACTGGTAGGTTGGCAGGAGCTGGGACCTTCTGATCGGCAAGCCCAAGAGGCTCAGTGGTTTAGACCACAGTGTCACCCCCATCCCCCATCAAGCATTAACCCGCTAGTGTGGAAGGGAAACATGGAGGTGGATTTTGGAGGAATGAAACTCAAAGCACTCATGTGGGGATGAAGACACTTAAACCCATGCACATGGAAACAGCAACCCATGTATGTGTGGATATGCCCTGGTATATGCCCTAGTCTGAAACTCTCTAACACAGGCATCCCCAAACTTTGGCCCTCCAGATGTTTTGGAATACAATTCACATCATCCCTGACCACTGGTCCTGTTAGCTAGGGATCATGGGAGTTGTAGGCCAAAACATCTGGAGGGCCGCAGTTTGGGGATGCCTGCTCTAACACTTACACTGGAATAAATCCAGTAGGACTTGCATACAAATAAATCTGGATAGACCACTGTGTGTCTCTATTTCTCTTACTTGCTGAATTGAAAGGGAGAATATGCTGGACCTGGAATTGTGCCTAGAAACAGGCTGGGGCATCCATCAAGGAGACCAAGCAAGCTTTTATGCCAAAAAACCAGGTCTGAAACATGATTGAAATAGATGTAGATAATTGGTCTCATCCAGGAGCAACTGGACTTGAACTGCAACCAAGCACCTTGCCCAGGAAGGCAACATTTGGAATTTGCCAATATTTATTACAATCTTCTGTGTCTCCGAAGGGCTTCGTCATTCCCCACTTATGAGGTTATTCACTATCTCCCTGGTGCAGCTGATCAAAGTCCCTCCAGACTTGGTGTTATATGCCAGGAAGGGCGAAGGTAGGGCACCTGTCCAGACTGGTTCTATACCACATTTGGTTCAATAACAAGCTTTCATCTGTGTTTGGCGAGACACACTGTGAGTCATCTACCACCTTGTGTTCAAGCCACCTCCCAAACTGCTTCATAGCTTAGAGCGTTCCAGTAAAGTAGGGAGCCAGCTGGACCTTTTTCAGTGGGAGAGGATATTTGGATCAAGTACACCTATTGCCCAAACTTCACAGGGAGACCAAGGCATCGGCAGTACTGTATTGGAAATCCTGCAAGAGCTCCCAGAAGCCTCTGAGATTCCATTATCTTCCAGGGTCCAGCAGCCCTTCAGAACAGAATAGTCGTGCAAAAGAGAGAGCGCAAAATTTCAAAGATGCTAAGAAGAACAGGAGGTCCTTTAGTTATGCAATATGCCCAATGTGTTTTGCCTTTTGTCAAGGGCTTATCTTAAAAGATAAAAAAATAACATTTATTGGACAATTGTTAAAACCACACTTAACAATTAAAAAATTAGATTCTATGTCAATCCAACGTCCAATGAAAAAACTATTTTAAACTAAAAAACAGCTGTAAAACACACACACTTAGCTTTTTTTTCTTACTTCTTAACCCGTCAGTCTCAAAAGTTTCCAGAACTGGCCCTATTGAATATTTTCCAAGACAATAAAGCATACCCCACGCTACGAAGAACTCATAAGTCACCTACTCTTAGCAGCCAGGAGCATCATAACTAGACTCTGGAGGGACCTATCAGGAGGAAACGTGGACCACTGGTACCAAACCATATGGGAAACAGCCCTACTAGAAAAGCTAACCAACAGATTGAAACTAGAAACTCATCTGAACATAATAAAGGAATCAACAAAACACCCTTTACCACCAAGAGTGTGGCCAGGATTTTTGCTAGGGGGAGCAGGCAGGGGGGGGCAGAACCTCAGTTAGCTATTTTAAATTATTTTTATTGATTTGGGGTGGCAGCTGCCACTCCCTGCCCCCCTTGGCTATGCCCATTACTACAGGTCAATTCTGTGTCCAGGGCAGCTATCTATCAGCTCCATCTGGTACGCAGGCTGAGACCCTACCTGCCGGTGGACTGTCTCGCCAGAGTGGTGCATGCTCTGGTTATCTCCTGCTTGGATTACTGCAATGCACTCTACATGGGGCTACCTTTGAAGGTGACCCGGAAACTGCAATTAATCTAGAATGCGGCAGCTAGACTGGTGACTGGGAGTGGCCGCCGGAACCACATAACACCGGTCCTGAGAGATCTACACTGGCTCCCAGTACGTTTCCGATCACAATTCAAAGTGTTGGTGTTGACCTTTAAAGCCCTAAATGGCCTTGGTCCAGTATACCTGAAGGAACGTCTCCACCCCCATCGTTCAGCCCGGACACTGAGATCCAGCGCCGAGGGCCTTCTGGCGGTTCCCTCGCAACGAGAAGTCAAGTTACAGGGAACCACGTAGAGGGCCTTCTCGGTAGTGGCACCACCTGGTGGAATGCCCTCCCACCAGAGTTCAAAGAGAACAACAATTACCAGACCTTTATAAGGCATCTCAAGTCAGCCCTGTTTAGGGAAGCTTTTAATGTTTGATGGATTTCTGTATTTTAGTATTTTGTTGGAAGCCACCCAAAGTGGCTGGGGAAACCCGGCCAGATGGGCGGGGTATAAATAAATTATTATTATTATTATTATTATTATTATTATTATTATTATTATTATTATCACCACCACACCACCCTTTTCTGAACCAGATGAGACCAATTTAAGAATGTGATCTCCTGCATGTGTTAGAGACTGATGAACAGCACCTTGGTTGTCTTGGCTTCCAGGAAATCTGGAGCCTTCCAAACAAGGCAGTGATGACATAAATTTTGAAGGTCCAATGAAAAATACAGACTGTAATATGTGGTTGGTAACACCCAACCACATATTACATCCATTAGCTCAGGTAGGTAGTTTGTTAAGAGTACAGCTTTTCCTATTTGAGGATCATGCAGCAATAATCATATGAGGGAGGAAAGCTGGACCCTGTATACTCGCCCCACCCCCTCCACTGGTGCCTCCCAAAATTTCCTATGTGCATTCGGGGCATGCCCCCAATATGTAGAAGGAGCTGGTGAGATGTCCAAGGTGCATGTGTGCTGTATTATCTTATTTTTGTGCGATCTTGAACACCTGGATAGGACTAAAGGGAACCCCCAATCTGTTTTGTGAGATCAAGCATTCAAAACTGGAACTCATCTGGACCAGAAAACAGGTGAGGAAAGGCCTCTGTCTGTACCAGCCTTCCCCAAACTGCTGCCCTCCTGATGTTTTAGACCAGGCACCCCCCAACTTCAGCCCTCCAGATGTTTTGGACTACAGTTCCCATCTTCCCTGACCACTGGTCCTGTTAGCCAGGGATCATGGGAGTTGTAGGCCAAAACATCTGGAGGGCTGCAGTTTGGGGATGCCTGTTTTAGACTATTCGCGGGTGGCACTGTGGTCTAAACCACTGAGCCTCTTGGGCTTGGCAATCAGAAGGTCGGCGGTTCGAATCCCTGCAACTGAGTGAGCTCCCATTGCTCTGTCCCAGCTCCTGCCAACCTAGCAGTTCAAAAGCACACCAGTGCAAGTAGACAAATAGGTACTGCTGTGGCAGGAAGGTAAACAGCATTTCCATGCGCTCTGGTTTCTGTCACAGTGTCCCGTTGCACCAGAAGCAGTTTAGTCATGCTGGCCACATGACCCAGAAAGCTGTCTGCGGACAAATGCTGGCTCCCTCGGCCTGAAAGCGAGATGAGCACCACAACCCCATAGTCGCCTTTGACTGGACCTAACCGTCCAGGGGTCCTTTACCTTTTTACCTTTATTACTCCCATTATCCCTGGACATATCTTATAGCAAAAAAACCAAGCAAACCCACCATCCTTCAGTGGCTATTTTCTCCCTCCAATGATGGAGACAGTATGCCTCTGAATACTGAATGCTGGGGACCACAAATGTGGAGAGTGCTGTTGCACTCAAGTGTCCTGTCTGCAAATTTCCCATAGGCATTCTGGTCGGCCATGGGGAGAACAAGATGGTGATCTAGATGGGGCCTGTGGCCTGATCCAGCATACTCCTCTTACATTCTCAAGCCTAGAAAGCCATAGAAATACTCTTTTGGGGGGGAGGGAGGACAACTAAATTCATTATTTTAAAGCTATAGAAAATTATATGGCTTTGACGAAGATTGACTTCACATCCATGTTTCCCAACCTTGATTCTCCAACTGTTTTTGGACTACAACTCCCATCACCCTTGACCACTGGCCCTGCTAGCTAGGGATGATGGGAGCAGAGAAAGGGTGGTTTTTTTGTTGTTGTTGTTTTGTTCCATATTGATTGATAAGCCCCACTTGGTCACAAATATATCATTAAGTTCTCCACCACAAAAATCCTGGGTACAGCCTGGAAAGGATGTGACTCAAAAACAAACAAACAAACAAACAAACAAACAAAAAACCAACCCTCTTCTGATCAATATTGAAAATCAGTCCAACTGCTTCTCCCACATGAGAGCTCTATAATATTGTGCTTGCAAGTTCTAAAGAGAGCTTTTGCAGTATGTTGTTATGCCATGGCGTGGGCACAGGGCCAGAAAAGGCCTGCAAAAATTGCAGGAGATCCTTGGACAGCAGCTGGTGAGACTGACCTGAGGAAAAGATTAAAAGAGCTGGCTAAACGATGACTAAGAAGCAATATGATAACAGCCCACAAATATCCGAAGGGTGTAAACACCAAGCAGGGAGAAGCTGAAATTATGAGTAAAAATGCAAAAAGAAAATAAGGATAAAGGCACACATTGCCACCTGGTATTTTAAATAACCAATTCTTAACACCAGAGGCTGCTGAACTGCAGGACGTAGTTACACTGGAACTGGGGAAACCCAAGCACTTGAGATGACTCCGGTGCAGCCTGAAGATGTAAGTGCTGTGGATGGTGATGACCTCAGAAGGTTTTTCATTTACTATTCTCATCTTGGGCTCCACAGATAGCAGCGGGTACACAAAGTTCAGACCCCTTTCCATTATTCTCAGCCTAATCCGTGAGCTCATTTTCTCTCCTGAACTCCTCCTCACCCCTTGCAGTGGCTCTCCCAGAGCACATCAGGCCAATGTTTATCGCTACACAACCTTGCCGATTGCTATTTCTGTCCTGGGCTCCCCCCATACCTCTGCCATTGCTCTTGGCCTTTTATTGCTTAACCCTTCATTAGCAATGCACACACTTCCTCTTGGGACTTTGAACTGGGAGTCAAAGCAGCCAAGGCGGGGGTGGATCATCATTCTTTTTCTTCAGTATCCTTAAATACTAAGTCAAGTCTGCAAACCGAGTAGCTGAATAATAGTGATATTGCTTTCTTCATTTTTCCCACTGTAGTTTCCTACACCTCCATTCAGCAGTTCTCTTCTCCTAGCTGAGAAAATTCTCCATTTTTCATCTCTAGAATCAATTTTAGAGGTACATCAAATACGCTCAGGTTTACTTTTTTTAAAAAAGCAGAAATACTAAGTGGAATCAGGGGCAAAGCTTCATGCTCCGCCACCGGGGGCAGAGAGCAGGCCCCCTGCCCCCAGGGATGTGGCGCACGTTCTGGGGGCGGGGGGCACCGCACGCAGGGGCGTGATGCGCGTTTTGGGGCAGGGCATGCCACGCACAGGGGGGACGTGCGATTTGGGGGTGGGGCGCGCTTTGGGGGGCAGTGGCGGGCAGCTGTGATGGCGCCCCTGGGATCGCGCTGCCCAGGGAGCCCCGCCCCCACTGCCCCTAACTTTCTACGTCCCTGAGTGGAATAGCATCACCCCACCCCCACTGCACTGATATTTAATTAAACTGTGTGAATATTCACACATTCACCCAATTTACAGGAGGTGGGCAGGCAGAGTACTTCTTCCACTTGCATCTCGCATATGCTCCAAGTGTCCCTATATTCCAGAGGCTGTCCCGGAAATTACAAAAGCCATCCCGGCTTCTGATTTGATCCAAGAGTGTCCCTATTTCCCCTGCCAGTGCCATCACCACCACCATCTTGCAAATGAGCCAGCGCTTGCCCTGAGTGGCGATGGCTGCAGCAGTGGAGGCTGCGAGGGAGCATCCTGTTGCCTCTGCCTGGCCACCACTGCCAGCCTCCTCCCTTGGGCAGCTTGAAGCGGCTGCTGGAGAGTGAACGAGCAGGAGGGGAGGTTGTGGCCACCGAGGCCCAGCCGTGTGTGATGTGCTGGCTCCATAGCTGCCAAGTTTTCCCTTTTCTCGCGAGGAAGCCTATTCAGCATAAGGGAATTTCCCTTTAAAAAAGGGAGAACTTGGCAGCTATGGCTGGCTCAGAGGGGCAGGCAAAGAGCAGGCCCACCCTGGCCAGGAAGAATGGCTGAGGGAGCCGACGTTTGTCCGCAGACAGTTTTCCCAGATCATGTGGCCAGCATGACTAAGCCGCTTCTGGCAAAACCAGAGCAGCGCACGGAAACACCATTTACCTTCCCGCCGGAGCGGTACCTATTTATCTACTTGCACTTTGATTTGCTTTTGAACTGCTAGGTTGGCAGGCGCTGGGACCGAGCAACTGGAGCTCACCCCGTCGCAGGGATTCGAACTGCCGACCTTCCAATCGGCAAGCCCAAGGCTCAGTGGTTTAGACCACAGCGTCACCCGCGTCTCATATATATATATATATATATATATATATATATATATATATATAGTACATCCACATCTAAAATTTATTTATTGGTGTGTTTTTCTTTTTATAAATCTACCAAAGAATAGAATAAATCTGGATTAAGGGGTTTTCTCAGGATGGTGGAGGGTGTCTGTGCTGTGTCCCGTTGATGTATTGGTGGTGGAAATGCTCGGGGTGGGGAGGGGAATGGGGGGGGTCAATGAGGGTCAGCGGAGAGTAAGAAATGTCCCTATTTTCATCTGAGGAATGTTGGAGGGTTGCCCAATCAGGGATCATAGAGTGAATGGAATTACTGTATGTGATAACACTGCATAACGAATCAGATCTGGTTTGGTTAACAATGGTTAATGAATGTGAACATTTTCACAAGGCGTGCTGGAAAATCACTTTTTAAAGAAGAGGGGGTTTTTTTTGTCACTGCTGATTACCTGGAGTATGATTTCTGACATAAAAATATTTTAGCATCAAAATGATGCTTCAATAAGGCATATGAAATTTTTGACTTGTGCACATACTTGCCCAGGGGTCCCCAGACTACGGCCCGGGGGCCGGATGCGGCCCAATTGGCCTGCCAATCCGGCCCGCGACGACCCCCGCTGCCCGCCGCCCGCTCTTACGGCGCGCAGCGCAGCAGCGCTCTTCCGAGTCGGGAAAAAAGCGCCGAAAATCCTTTGTGCGCATGCGTATGGGCCTCTCCCGACCCGGAAGAGGTCATTTCTGGTGCACTTCCGGGTCGGGGGAGGCCCATACGCATGCGCACAACAGATTTTCGGTGCTTTTTCCACCCTGGAAGCGCACCGCCGCACCAGGAAGCACGATCGGCGCGGTGGGAACCAGCCCAAACGCCGGTAAGTCTGGGGACCCCTGTACTTGCCTATCTGCAAATATGTAAATAGTGTAAAATGTATTTGATATGTATTACAAAGGTGTACAAAGAGACCTGTTTCTGCACACAGAACTCATGCCTGGTGCTGTTTCTTTGGATTCTGTTGGGTTTAATTCTGATGAAGTATCAGTTTCCTTATTCGCATGCCAATGGGTTCTCAATGAGTTGGCTGATGAATGTAAGTCAGTGAAGGAAGAAGGCCCTTGATTATCAAAGGGATGTTGTCAAGACTCTTCTCAGCTGCACTCAGATCCCAATGCCTGCAAGAACTGACACATTCAGTTACCAAAAAAATGAATGAATGATTACCAATTCCCACTTCAAACAAAATATTCCCAGGAAACCAGCCTAAGTAATTTATGTGAGCTTCATCTAATCTGCATTCATCCATGCTGCTTTTACACAGGGCACCAGTTTGCAAAGCCCCAGAATATGTGAATTCTAGTTGCAAAACTTGCCTATGTCCAAAATGTACCTAAGGCCACATATATGAAGCAACCGTGATATTCTTGGCCAAACCGTGCCTTCCATCCTCCTAGAGCCGCTTTCCCCCCTTCAACATATACCAGGTACATCTCATCTAAGTCATTAAAAAAAACAGAGCCATTCTCATGGACCAGTGTATCCCGCTTTGGGCATTAAAAATTCAAAGCATATATATTCACCCTGACTTTGCTGTGATGAGCAAGCTCTAAAGGGAGGCTTACAAATATGTTCACCTGAATGCCCTTCCAACCTGATTAAGAACCCCTTATGCAGGGATCACATGGAAGCATGTTTGTGCACACAGGCAAATACATTTATTAATCCCCCTTTAGACTTGGCTGCTAAGCATGGCAAATGCAGGGTTGGCAAACGTGCCTCTTATTTTGAATATTGCAATCCCTGAAGAGGACTTGTAGAATTATGGGTTTGAATATGGGGGGGGGGGAGAAGTTCCAAATCCCTCCTAATTTCTGGGTAGCTTGGGGACAGGCCCTATTTCTCAGTCTAGCCAAGCCATGTCCCAATACAGTTTCTGTGGGCAGAACTGTGTCACTGAGCACTTTCCTTGGTGCCTGCAAAGCTTCCAAGTTCCTAAGGAGATGAAGGGGGCTATCTGATTCTCCCTTGAAAAGAACATGGAGATAAAAGAGGAAGTGGTAAGGATGGTACTTGTTCCCACTTCCTCTTTCAGCTCCATATGCTTTTCAAGGCCCAGATAACCATCGTGGAAGCTGAGCAGAGAGTGGAACGACCAAGTGGGTTGGAAGAAATGAGGAAAAGGAGAGAAATCTGGGAGACTAGGGGGAGGAAAAGCGAGTGACACAGGAGTCAGGAAAGAGAGAACAGACTGCAAGACACTCTTTATTGCCCCCCACACAAGTTGAGCCCAGTAAAATCAATCCTCTAGAAATTGTGGGGTTTTTTTAATGGGTCTCTCCCCCCACACACACACCCAACCACCACCGCAGACCATAAAAATCATGGATCTAGCGCTTTCCAGGTTTGCCTTGGTATAAAACCATGGGTCCAAGGAAGATCCTTATGAATCAATGTAACTTTGAAGGGAGTCTTTCAAAGTCACCATAAAATCATAACTCGCCTCTTTGTACACAGATGCAGCCTTTGATTTGTTGGAAATTTTGCTGCTATCCAGCCAAGAGAATCCATACCAAATGCTGGATCTGTGCTGTCTACTGTGCTGTCTACCAATGTAAGCTTTAATTTGACAGTAGGGTTTTTTTTGGGGGGGGCTGTAAAATTAAAAAAACCTCAAGGGATTCTATTTAAATTATACAGGATCCAAATTTTACCCATGCACCTCGGAAAAGCATGGTGTGTGCTTTGTGTGTCTACGTCTATTCTTTCATTCTTTTTCTCCAAGGCAGTGAGAGGCTGACCCTTGGGATGGCAGAGAGAACTGACCAGAAGAGGTGGCATCCATGGCACTTGTTCAAAAATCCAAATATGCAATAGGCCCAAATTGGTTGGAGACCCCTGGCCTAATCTATCGCACAGGATTGTTATAAGACAACAGCATCACTCTGTGCTTGTTGGACTGAGCTACAGATAACACGCTAACCAGATCCTCAGAAGCAAAATACATCCATTTGATATAGAAAGGCGAAAGGACTAAACAGGCTGATCTTTGCTGTGCATAACACCTATAGATCTTCCTTAGAAGTATCCCATCATTGACTACTTTATACTACGTTTTATTTTTGCATCTCAAGGCCAGATTGTTACTTTCCACACCGAGAACTCCAGTGTGGCCTGGTTCCCCTGACCAGCTCCTAAAACCACTGCAGAGGACTGGCCATTTCAACCACACCCCGTGTTAAAACAAAACCCCAAAGTCTTCTATATAACAAACTTCCAAGTTCATAAACAACCTTTCCAAAATTCTAACACTGAATATATGTATGTAGAAAGAGTCTGGTGAAAGGCGGGAAATAATAATAATAATATTAATAATAATAATAATAATAATAATAATAATAATAATAATAATAATGGTCCCTGTACCAGATAAGATTGAACTGTGGCCCAGATGTTCAGGTCTAGACTTTTCCTTCTGCATCATCTCCAAGGAATCCATTTGATTGCTGTGGGCGTCGTGGTAGAAGTTACAGTGGCACCTCTGGATGCGAACGGGTTCCGTTCTGGAGCCCCGTTCACATCCAGAGCAGTATGCAGCCTGAAGCGCCAAATCTGCGCATGCTCGTCGCGCGATACAGCACTTCTGCGCATGCGCATGACGTCATTCGGCACGTCTGCGCATGCGTGAATCGCCAAACCCGGAAGTAACCCGTTCCAGCAGTTCCGGGTTCAGCGCGTTCGTAACCCATGATGTACGCAACCCGCAGCGAACGTAACTAGAGGTATGACTGTACTAACACTTTCATTCACTATATTACAGTGAGACAGCCATCTTTCCCACATTATACATACATGTCTCCTGGTCCACTTGGTGCTCAGCAAATTTTTAGGAAACTGAGAGGCCTGCCATCAGGACCAGCATGCATGTGACGGGCTCCATTCTGACACATCCGCCTTTTATTATTCCATACCATCCACCCTACCTTCTCCTGGTACTGCACGCCGTCCCCAGTTGCCCCGGTCTCGTGCCCTGCCTCGGATGGGATCCCATAACTGGTGCAATTTTCATAGTGCATATAGTCGTACTGGGGGGCACCGCCCCACAACGCTGGGCCCTTCTTGGCGCCATCCGCCTTGTGCTCTGAATGCTCCATTGCGCTATACTCGACTTCTTCTGAGCTGGGACACAGTTGCTGCAGGGCGAACGCCGAGCCCCGCAAGCTGTTTGGCCCAAGGCATGGCCTCTTGTCTGCCGCCCGCTCCTTCCCTATCCCTTATGTCTTTCTCACTTTCTTCTCTTCCTAGCCCCCAAAGGCGTCTGGGGTAGTGATAGCTGGGTTTAACTATATTTAGAACAACCTTCTTCTGTCACATGACCCCCACCCCCCCCACCAAAGCCACATCTGATCTGAGCAAGAGGCATTAACTCGGCCTGGATTGAATATCAGGTGTGTGACAGGAGGGAATCCTGAAGGAGCGGGGGTGGGGAGCAGAAGGCAGCAGCGAGGGAGATAGGAAGAAGCGGCCAGGCAATTCAAAGACGGCAGGATGGGAGTGAAGCACACAGAGTTCTCCTCTTGCTCAGAGTCTTCCCCTCTGCATATTTACGTATTCATATGCTATGATATGCATTGTTATTGGCAGTTCATTACGTCAGCTCCTAAAGTCCAAATCACAGCACAACTAAACGCATACCTTCCAGCATTTTTCCAATGAAAATAGGGAAACTCTATTCTATCATCATCATCATTATCATCATCATACCCCACCATCTGACTGGGTTCCCCCAGCCACTCTGGGCAATTTCAAACATCTATAAAAATATTAAAAACCTTCCCTATACAAGGTTGCCTTCAAATATCTTCTAAAGCATGGGTAGGCAAACTAAGGCCCAGGGGCCGGATCCGGCCCAATTGCCTTCTAAATCCGGCCCGCGGACGGTCTGGGAATCAGCGTGTTTTTACATGAGTAGAATGTGTCCTTTTATTTAAAATGCATCTCTGGGTTATTTGTGGGGCCTGCCTGGTGTTTTAAAATGAGTAGAATGTGTGTTTTTATTTAACGTGCATCTCTGGGTTATTTGTGGGGCATAGGAATTCGTTCACCCCCCCCCCAAAAAAATATAGTCCGGCCCCCCACAAGGTTTGAGGGACAGTGGACCGACCCCCTGGAAAAGTTTGCTGACCCCTGTTCTAAAGGTTGCATAGTTACTTCATCTCCTTGGCTCAGGGGTTGCATGACTCCATACCCTCCAACATTTCTCTGGTGAAAATAAGGACATCCTAAGGGAAAGCAGGACGTTGCAGGATCCAATCAGAAACATGGAAGGCTTCTGTAAAGCTGGGACTGTCCCTGGAAAATAGGGACACCTGGAAGGTCTGCTAACGCCACCTTCACACAATCATACCCACTTGAACTGGTCATGGCTCCCCCCCCCCCAAAAAAATATGGGAGCTGTGGTCTACAGCAAGGGTGCTGAGAGTTGCTAGGAGACCCCTAGGGACCTCCCTGAACTACAGTTTCCAGAATGATGTAACAACAATCAACCCCTCTTCACAGGGAACTCTCGGAAGTGTAGCTCTGTGCTTCAAATGTACAGGGGTGGATTCAACTAACTTGTGCAAGTCAGCTCAAGGTTTCCAGCTAGAGGAGGAACAGGGCTTTCTCTCCGCCCCGCCCCCCCATCCCCATGCTTCCTCTAAATCTGCTCTGGAGGGTCATGAGAACCCCCGCAAAACTGCACGGCGGGAGGAGAGGGAACATTGTTTTATCTAACAAGCAGAAATGTTTGTGCTTATGAAACTATTGAATCAGAGCAGGGTTGAATTCCATGCATGGTGTGTACGCAACTCTAGTTCCTGCAAAAAGAACAACTAAACTGAACTGTCATGACAGGACCCTCAAGGATGCATTTTTGAAAGTGAGGTTACCTGGATTTTGCTTGGCGTTATTAAAACCCGTCGGCACTTCGCATCCTGAGTTTGCTAATGAAGCAATGACTGTGCTACTGCCATTTGGTAGCACATGCATTTTGCAAAACAGGCTTTTCAGCAATGACTGCTAAGAAGAGAAAATGCAACAGCCGGCCGTACATCAATAATGATCTGAGACCATGTCTGACACCCATCAAACCTCACATTGACCTACTCATTGGCAAAATGCAAGCTGTTCCACCGATGCTTGCCCATATTTGTGTAGCTGTATGTTCTTAGAAGAAATGTTTATCGCTTATGAAGAAATATCATGCAATAAGATCATTGGTGTTCTTACACACACAGCCTCAAACAACTGTGATTAACTTTGAAAGTACTATAAATACATCATTGAATTCCACATATAAAAGGGGTGTTAAGGAACTTTTTGCTTGCAAACCTCAAGTAATGTTTATCCCTTTCTTTGCTTTTTAATTGTTCTTAACTTGTTTACACTATTTTGTAGTTTTTTTAAATGTTGTAAACAACTTTAGATACATTTTTATGATCTAGAAGTATATAAATATTTTTATGAATAAATAAAAGAAAAACAATATTAATGGTTATAAAATAGCCAGTTAAAACGTACGAAACTGATGGCTGCCAAGGATGTAAGGTCCACAATTCACATGGCAACAAATTGATGGGTCATCATACCAAAGAGGCTGGGAAACACTGAGGTCGAGTGTCTACTGACAGTCAGAATGCCACCTTCCACCCAATCCCCAGACTCTATGGTTCTCTGCTTAGAGAAGCACATGTTTCTTGCTGCTTCTTTAAACCCATAGGTGTACCGCTATGGGTGCAACTGACCCCAGTGCTGTTGTCTAGTGGCTGGCTTCCCCAACATAGACTTTCCCCCTTTCTCACTCTGTTTTCTACTATATACAAGTTCTATCTGCAGCAGCTGGGAAGGGACCAGCTCACTTATTTGCTTAGCTGTGAGAAGAATGAAGGGCACATTTTTTCCACCCTGATGGCTCACTGACAGCTCTTGAACCTGCTGACGACTTGGCCTGTCTGTAAACAACACAGCTCTTAGAAGAGCAATTAATAGGAAGAAAAGAGGAAGTGAGTGTGGGACCCCCAGATCATATTCCAAGCAGGAATTGTGTGCAGGGAAAGAAGACTTCTCTGCCAATGAGCAATTTTCAGCACCTCTTTTTTATCTCTCGATCCCAAAGAGAGTAGGACAAAAAGATAGCGGTGACAGAAGAAGGCTGGGGGGATGTGGAAGGGGAACAGGAGGAGAAAAATACATTTTTGTGCCAGTGAACTTAGTCCCCACTTGTTCAGTGGAGGGATAAAAAATTGGGGGCATTTTCCTGCAGGAATACCTGTCTCCTGCTGATTCTCCCCTACTTGCCCCTCTATGCATAAACAGTAAAACCTCCAACTACTGGTTGGAGGTTGATTTACACTAAAGTGTAAAGTGTCAGTACAGTAATTTCTGCTTCCCGGTTTGCTAGCAGCAGCAGAAACAAAATACCCTCCCCACCATAGCTGTCAACTTTTCCCTTTTCTCACAAGGAATCTTATTCAGAATAAGGGAATTTCCCTTAAAAGGGGGGGAAAGTTGACAGCTATGCTCCCCACCCCTCAAAAAAAAAAAACTCTGAAATGAAGAAAACTTGGAGCAACCTGTGGATTTTTTTGCATGGAAGGAACATGGACTCCATTCAATTCCAGTACAGTCATACCTCTGGATACAAATGCTGCGGGTTGCGTACAACACGGGTTACGAACACACCAAACCTGGAAGTACCAGAACGGGTTACTTCCGGGTTCAGCGGTTTGCGCATGCGCAGAAGCATCGAATGGTGTCATGCGCATGCGTAGAAGCGCCAAATCGCAACCCACGTGTGCACAGAAGTGCTGACACGGGTTGTGTACTGCTCATGTTGGGGATTGGGGGTGGGGTTTGGGAATCACCAAATAGGGAGGTCATCTTTCACAGTGGACAAAAATGTTCACCAGACATTGCTCACTTTTCCTTTTGGCACACCACTAATACACACACACACACACTGTGTGTGTGTGTGTGTGTGTGTGTGTGTGTGTGTGTGTGTGTGTGTGTGCAAATTTGCATTTCAAAGCATTGTAGAGTTGGAAGGGACCTGAGGATCGTCTGGTCCAACCCTCTGCAATGCAGAAATATGCCATATTTCTAGAATCTTTCTTTTATAATGAAACTCAAAGTTGTTGAGATTTTTTAAGGAAATGAAGCTCAATATCAGTTATATTAAAGCACTTAAAACACTTCCATATAATCTAGAAAGCTGAAATGTTTTATGCATGTGGCCCAAAGTGCTCCGATTACTGGTAAAATCTGAAAACGGGAGTGATTGCAGACAGGGGCTTAATACCACATTGTTGCGATATCACACACTGGCCATTGAGATATCGGGATTTTTCAATTTATAACGTTTTCTTGATAAACAGAAACAGAATATGAATGGGGGACATGGATTGACTGGCATATTGGTGCCACTAATGTCATGTGGATGCTGGGGGGAAAAACTTCTATGTATGAGCAGCACTGATCTCACAATATCAATCAAATTTACCCCTTGCCTTTGACACCTGAAATGCATATCTTAGGACCCACCCTATTCTCTTGACTGCAGCTTGTTTTTAAACAATACTAACAACCCCTCATATAGAACTAACTTGGTATTCTTGTGCATGTCTCCCTCAAAATTAGGATGGTCCTGTGTCTTCCTTTAGAGAGGGCTCTCAGAGGACAGCCATCTATCTGAAAGTGTCCTTAGTCTGAGGGCTCTCCAATTCAAGTCTGGTTTGAAGATAAGGAACCAAAAAACAGGACGAGAGGAGACTTGATGTTGCTCAGTGACAGTTGGCAGATTCTAGTCATCAGAGCAAGCATACAAGTCGCCTGGTGTTTTCCCCACTGGGATCCGATGTACAGTCATACAGTACCTCGGTTTAAGTACGCTTCGGTTTGAGTACTTTCAGTTTAAATACTCCGCGGACCTGTCTGGAATGGATTAATCCACTTTCCATTACTTTCAATGGGAAAGTTTGCTTCAGGTTAAGTACGGACTTCCAGAACCAATTACACTCATACTTCGGGTTAAGTACGCTTCAGTTAAGTACTCCGCGGACCCGTCTGGAACGGATTAATCCACTTTCCATTACTTTCAATGGGAAAGTTCACTTCAGGTTAAGTACGCTTCAGGTTAAGTACAGACTTCTGGAACCAATTGTGTACTTAAACCGAGGTACCACTGTATTATATTTCTATTCAAATTGTGGTAATTATTTCAAAAACATGCATCTATACATATACATTTCCATATGCATATGTTATGCATATTTGTGTTGCAAATCCTCTTCATGACTGGCCACCTCACTCAACATGACTGTTAAAAGTCCTTCCATACGACCAAGAAACACGGAATTGGTCCTCAGATAACCCATGTGTGCATGTGATTAAAGAATGGGAGAGCCTTGAAAGGAAAGGAAAGCGGGGTGGGGGGTGGAGCTCACCTGAGGTGGATGTTTCTTCCGGGCAGCCATATCTGTACCTACCACTGAAGCCCAATTCTCCTTCCTTTCGCCTGTTTCACAGGCTGATATTCAGGCTGCTCTAATATAGTGCCCGGCCTCTTACTCCTCCCCACCTTCAGGTCATCTGTTTCAGCATTATGAGGAAAACCCTGAGACTTCCCCTGGCAACCCCTGGCTCAGTGAGGAAGAAGAAAAAAATATACAGGTTGACCTTGGGTGCCAATGCCTCTCCCATAGTTCTGCCAAAGGGGAGATTTATCACCTCATAGGCTACCACTATCTATCACTTGGGGGAAGGATTAATTTTATGTTCTCCCCCTCACTTAACACCTATTTGTTTTCCTACTCATTGGGTTAGTAAGTGCCTCTTGTTCCCATCTAGAAGCTGCAGAATTAAAAGGTCTGTGATTTCCCAGGTATTCCTCTCCCTGAAGGATACCAAGGTGTTTGCTTGGGGTGGAAAAGATGGAAGTTTTATTATAGCATTGCAGCAGAGGTTTTGCATGGTGAGGGTGAAGGCAGTGAAATCTGGCTGAGGCACAGAAAACAGCCATTATTATTATCAGTGTTTTTTTCCCCTGGGGTGATGCAGGGGTACGCATACCCCTAAACATTTTGTAAATCTAAGTTTGGCCTCATGGAGGGGCAGTATTTTTAAAGAAAAAAAGCACTGATGATGATGGTAACAAGTAGGGCACAGAACAGGGCCTTCTCAGCACAGCTGTCAAGTTTTCCCTTTTCTCGCGAGGAAGCCTATTCAGCATAAGGGAATTTCCCGTAAAAAAAAGGGAGAACTTGACAGCTATGCTTCTCAGTGGAGGTCCAAACTCGACAACTTCCACAAAACTGAGGTATTTTCGTATAAGAAGGCCCCCGACTTGTTACTGCCTGATTATTATGAACAGACCACCAATGGAGTTGTATGTTTTGTTTACACAGCTCACATTTCCCCCTCATTGACCATTTTATTTTAAAACCTTTTCACTTTATTGGTTGCTTGTTTTGCTGCTGGTGTGGCTGCTTTTGCTAAGATTGGGTGGTGAGACACAGCCTGAAGTCCTGTTACACCACCTTGAACAGGGAGGCCACTGGATTGTCTTCGGCTGTTTTTACATGAACTGACTGCAATGCAAGTTAAAGGATAAATCCAGCTTCCTTCTTGTCACAGAGGGCACGTTGTGGCTACTCTAGAGTAATGACTCTCCAAACCGTTGCCTTTTCATGCTTTTATTGTGTGCAAACTATTTACAGTGCTAGAGCTGTACAGGATACATGTTCTCAGTCTGGGTCAGAACCCTGGAATGGGGATTCCCGCGTTTTCTTCCAACATAGAAGTCTGGGAATCCCAAATCTCCTCCCTCGTTTCTTTCTGCGCAATTCCGGAACGGGAGGGAAAGGTCTTCTTTCCGTGCTTTCCCTCCTCCCCTTTTCCCTCTCCCTTTCTTCCTCTCCCAAGCGGAGCAGGGGCTCTGCGACCCTGCCAGAGCCATGTCCTCTACTTCCTGCTTCCCCGCTGGACTCTTCTCCCTCTCCGCTGCACCTGGTACTCAGGGAGGAACTGCTTCTCAGGATGGGAGGGGGCTGTCTGTAGTCCCTGTCCCTTACACTTCTTGAGGAGGCCTGGGAGCCTGCACAGAGTAGTAACTAAAAGCCTCCAGCTAGGCCACACCTTGGAGGACTTGTCCACTGCATTTTCTCTGAGGAGGTTTCTCGTTTGCCCGGTCACTTTTCTGCTGAATCGGAACAAACGTCAATCGGGTTTTTTCTGCGGATTGACATTTGTTCTGAATCAGCAACAAACAGCTTTCCCTGGGAAGGTGGTGTGGCAAACGAAAGATCGCTCGAATCCATGTTTAGAAAACAGGGGCAAGGGGAAAACCTTTCGGACACAACCTTTCTAGGCATGGGGAGAAGTGTAGTTTCGGAAGAGTCCTGAATCAACTACAGTCATATACCTCGGTTTAAGTACGCTTCGGTTTGAGTACTTTCAGTTTAAGTACTCCGCAGACCCATCTGGAACGGATTAATCCACTTTCCATTATTTCAATGGGAAAGTTCGCTTCAGGTTAAGTACGCTTCAGGTTAAATACGGACTTCCAGAACCAATTACACTCATACTTCGGGTTAAGTACGCTTCAGGTTGAGTACTCCGCGGACCGTCTGGAACGGATTAATCCACTTTCCATTACTTTCAATGGGAAAGTTTGCTTCAGGTTAAGTACACTTCAGGTTAAGTACAGACTTCCAGAACCAATTGTGTACTTAAACCGAGGTACCACTGTATGAAGAAAAGATGCCCTCCTGGGTCACAGCTGTTTGTCTCAAAAGAGCCATGTGCCAGATATTTAGTTGCTAATACATACATTGCACAGCCACCACAGGTCTGGATAGGCACAGCGCATCATGGGAGGTGAATTGGACCTTCCTAAATCCACAGGTCTGAATCTCTGACCACGTTGCCCACATCCTAGTTCCAGCTATGAAGGTTTCAGTCCTGACAGCTTTATTAATACTGACGTCCAGGGCACTTTCCCATGTCTTTTCAAAATAGATTTATCATGCCCAGGGCTTGCTTTCTTTTTTCAGGTGGGCGCCATTGCCATTCTAAGAGAACAAGGGAGAGGTTCATAGTGAGCTCCAGCGCCTCTTTTTCTAGAAAAATAGCACGGATTATGTCTGTATTGATGTTTACCTCACAGTCTCTTTGTCTGGCAGCTATAAAAACACTGAAGTGGAAGAACATGCCCTGAATATTGGCTGGGTTATGCTCTGAAATGGGAGTAAAAAGGTGCGAATGAGCCCTACGGAAAAACTAAGATCCATCCTTCCTTTGAGGCCGTTTACCTCTGTATTCCTATCTATTTACCTGGAACTAAGTGGGTCTTCCTTCTGAGTAGGCATGCATAGGATTTTGCCATAAGATTCTGAGATTTTGGCTCAAACTCCAACACCTGTCAACCCTAGCTACATCTAAATTTATATGCAATATGTTTCCAGTGCCCAGAATAGCAGATGTAATAATGTGGGTTCTGCTGATAATGTTAGAGGAAAGACAGAGCAAAAGGGAGAGAGAGAGAGAGAGAGAGAGAGAGAGAGAGAGAGAGAGAGAGAGAGAGAGAGAGAGAGAGAGAGAGAGAGAGATCCTGTATGTGGAGGAGAGAGAAAAATATCAGGATTGTTAATTAGGGTAGAAAGAGGAGGAGGAGGAGAGTTAATGTGGCTCGATATTTTGATGTGGCAGCCTGCCTGGGATGCCAGAAAGATATGTGAGAGATTATTTGAGAAGCAATAATCTGGGGCTGGGCTGTGTGGGAGGCTGCAGATTTGCAAAATGTTCTTTTTGCAAGGGCCGGTTGGAATGGTGGACTGGATGAGGTCAGTGGGAGAAGAAAAAAATACTGAGGGAAAGTATGAGGAATAGCATATACTGGGATATCCACAGGGAAGAAGGGCTGGGATTGGGAGGAGGTGAGAAAAGACAGGTTGGGAGGTTTGCAGACAAAGGAATCGGTGGAAATGAGAAAGCAAAGAAGATGGAAACGCTAGAGGCATGTTAGAGAAAGAGGCCCATGTGACAAATACCAGAACACAGACTGAATTAATACAAAAGCTAGCAAAATGCCTTGTCTGTTTATGAGTCACGATTACAACATTTTGTGAATATGAATGGTTCTAATAATGGAGACAGAAGACACAAATGATATAAAGGGTAAAAAAAACCCAACTTAAAACAATTCATACAAAATAATTTATTAAACACCCATTTGGTCTTTATGTTATATGACTTTGATATCGGAAATATTCCATACCAGTTGCAAAATTCAGTATATTTAGAATATCTTATATTTATTTTCTAGTCCTTATGCCTGTCAAGGCGTGTTTAAAGTGTGGGGGCATTGACAGGTGAAAGGGATGTCTGGGTGGTGTTTTCCCAATAGGGCAAAGCTCCAGTGCCTCCCAGCTTTTTGCCAAGACCCATTGACCTATAAACATAAATGGCACTCCAGTCCTCTATAGAGCTAGGCATGCCTTAACTGAACCTTACCCAACATTGGGAGGGCATCAGGTTAAATAAGTTTGCCTTAGCCCACTGAAATCTAGGGGCTTAGAACAGGGGTAGGCAACCTAAGGCCCGTGGGCCTTCTCAATGTGGCCAGCAGATGGTCTGGGAATCAGCGTGTTTTTACATGAGTAGAATGTGTCCTTTTATTTAAAATGCAACTCTGGGTAATTTGTGGGGCCTGCCTGGTGTTTTTACATGAGTAGAATGTGTCCTTTTATTTAAAATGCATCTCTGGGTTGTTTGTGGGGCATAGGAATTCATTCATTCCCCCCCCCCAAAAAAAAATATAGTCCGGCCCACCACATGGCTGAAAAAGGTTGCTGACCCCTGGCTTAGTAGTACTTTACCCTTAAGAGAACTGGGCTGACCATATATGCATAGTTGCTTGGTTCTGAATACCCTATGGAGACCATAGAGCCCAACTTTCCATGGCATAGAATTTTATTAATATTTCATGTTAATAAACATAGGGAAACATGTAGCAGCTTCCAGAATTCATGTGCCATATTAAAATACATAGAAAAAATCCAGTTTGATTTTCCCCCATTTCATTTTGGCAATTCCAACATGATTTCTTCCTAAGGGTTGTTAACTTAATACAGGCAGCAATGCATGGGTGTAGCCAAGGGGGAGGGGCAGGGAGGGGCAGCTGCCCCCCATCAATAAAAAAACATAGCAGAGGTTCTGCCCCCCCCCCACAAAAATCATGGCTATGCTATGCCCATGCAGCAATGCTACATGAAATGTATCATTTAGGACCCCCAAGATGACTAATTGATTGAACAATCATCCTGATTTGCTTCCACAAAACTTACATGGAGGTTAAAGGTCAAGGTAAAGGGACAGTTAAGTCCAGTCGCAGACGACTCTGGGGTTGCAGCGCTCATCTCGCTTTACAGGCCAAGGGAGCCGGCGTTTCTCCACAGACAGTTCTTCCGGGTCATGTGGCCAGCATGACTAAGCCGCTTCTGGTGCAACGGAACACTGACACCAGAGTAGTGCATGGAAATGCTGTTTACCTTCCCGCCGGAGCAGTACCTATTTATCTACTTGCACTTTTTGCGTGCTTTCGAACTGCTAGGTTGGCAGGAGCTGGGACCAAACAACGGGAGCTCACCCCATCACAGGGATTCAAACCGCCGACCTTTTGATCGGCAAGTCCAAGGCTCAGTGTTTCGTAGACCACAGCGCCACCCGCGTCCCTACATGGAGGTTAGATCATGCCTAATCTGTTGTGATAATGAGCATTCATCCTGATTTGTTTGTGGGGTGTTTACATGTCTTCCCATCAGCTGTTCGTTCATCCCATACTTTTCAATGCATTCCTCTGTCACTTTCCAAACTGCAAACAGTCTCTGTATTGTCGTTTTTAAATAGATTTGCTGCGCTAGAATGAAAGAGCTCTGTTAATCCACTTTAAGTGTGCAAACCTAAAGTTCTGCTCTGTGCTTGAATCCTGCAAAATAGTGACAGTCTGGAGATGCTCTGCCTCTTGTAAATAAAGCACATGGAATTAAACCATAAATGTTTCCCTGAGTAATTAATCAAGGTTTTGAGTTTTGAGTCATCTGAAGGTAGCAGGTGTTCTGTCTGTTTTGTAACCAGAACAATCCACTCCAGAAAAGCATATATCCTGAAGACAGGTCCCCTCCTAGTGCTCATTCTCAGGAATCTCAGTAAGGGTACCTTTTAAAAACGGTGCCAGGACTCTGAGGTTGCTACAACCTTAAAATAACAGCTGCCTCCTGGAAGAGGGATCAGTTTCAACAGCTCTCCAATGAAAAGAAGAGGCAATTCCTGAACAGTATCTTGCTATCCGCACAGCAAATCACAAACACAATCTGTTAGAATTTGTCTGTATCCTGCCACTGTGACAGCTCCAAGCTGTCCTTCCTCACCTGAGAGCGTTTGGCTGTGTGGGCAGGCACATCTTGACACAGAGAGCTTGGCTGTGGGCACCTTACAGCTTACTTTGCATTCAGTGCACTCCCCCTGCTAGTTTTTGAAGCCACGTACATACAGCGTATTGATCCTATAGTTTCTTGAGAAATACTGTCGCTTGATGCATTCCTCCCCCCCTCTCAACCAGCTTCAACCCAAGAAGAAAAAGTAAACCTTGTCGACTTCATACTTAAGTGTGTACATTTGATGCAGCATTTGCACATACACACGGGAAAGCTCACTGGGTTGGGGAAACCAAAGAGATTGTGCACTCTATAGTGTGTACAGCAATGTGCAAATGAGACTTGGGTGAAAGGTCTGCACTGCATTTTAAGCTGCTAACATGTACAGAGCCTTAATCTCTTAAGTGCTTATAGCTAAGGATGACATTGAGACATTATACCCTCATGTGCATACTGTCAGGAAGGCCAATGTGATTCGCAGAAAAGTCTGATTCTGGAAAGGAAAATTCATGCTTTTTAATGCAGAGATTCCGCTCCGCTTTTAATGCAATATTCACCCACCCCTACCTTCCATATTCTGGCCCAGGACACCCATTCAGGCCCTATCAAGTGTCTCTCTGTCCTTCCCACCTGCCCCTTGGCTCTGCAGAGGAAAGAGCGTGCCAGCTTCAGTGCCCAGCAGGTGGCTCCCCTCGGCCCTTGCCGGCTGTCCCTCACCCTCAGGTCTCACTGCAGCAGCCACAGTTTTCCAGCTGCATAATCTTCGCCAGCTTTTGGTTTTACGAGCTTTGCAGACAAAGTGCCTGATGTGCCAAGCAATAAATTCAGCGCCAGCCGGAGCTCCCTGCTCTACCACAGTTTCAGCACAGCCTCACAACACACGTCCTAAATGCTTCACTGCCCCTGCTATGAAACTATTCGCTGAAATCTCTCTCTCTCCTCTCTCTCTCTTTCTCTCTCACACACACACACACACACACAAAATCCCAAGCTCCACAAGTGTCACAGTGTGTTTTGCTATCATCCCCTTATCAGAGGCCGGTGACAGTTGTTTTACAAGATGAGTAGATTGCTTTGGCCTTGCCTGTGTGGGATTTATTACATTTGGCAGACTTGGAAGTTGCTTCCCCCCTCCCTCATTTCTCACTTGCTGTGACATGATCGTTGGTAATTCCAACGTGGGAAGCAGCACAGACTTTTTTTTTATTAAAAAAAATAGCCCACTGGAGGCTAACCAATTTCAGACCTTTTGAGTGTCCCTATTTTCCAGAGAGTTTGACCAAACTGCGGGATGCAGTGGAAGACAGGAGTGCCTGGCGTGCTCTGGTCCATGGGGTCACGAAGAGTTGGACATGACTAAACAACAACATTTTCCAGAGACCCCCCCCCTGATTTACAGAAGCCGTCCCGGTTTCTGATTTGATCCCGGAATGTCTCACTTTTCCTTAAAGGTAAAGGGACCCCTGACCATTAGGTCCAGTCGTGACCGACTCTGGGGTTGCGCGCTCATCTCACATTATTGGCTGAGGGAGCCGGCGTATAGTTTCCAGGTCATGTGGCCAGCATGACAAAGCCACTTCTGGCAAACCAGAGCAGCACACGGAAACGCCGTTTACCTTCCCGCTATAGCAGTTCCTATTTATCTACTTGCATTTTGATGTGCTTTCGAACTGCTAGGTTGGCAGGAGCTGGGACCGAGCAACGGGAGCTCACCCCGTCACAGGGATTCGAACCGCCGACCTTCTGATCAGCAAGCCCTAGGCTCAGTGGTTTAACCCACAGAGCCACCTGGGTCCCTCACTTTTCCTTAGGATGCCCCTATTTTCATTGGAGAAATGTTGGAGGGCGTGCAATTTGGGCGAGTGAGATTGCAGGGCCAGTCTGGTCCTTAAAGAAGGCCAAACTCGGCTTGGTGGTAGAAAATCTGTTTAAATATGGAGATGCCCCAAACACATCAAAATTGTGTGTGACCATTTTAACAGCAAAGAAGCGTTTGTTGGTGAGGGGTGCATAAACTTCCCCAATCCACTGCTTACTTCCCCACAGCCTTTCCTTCAAAGTCCTTTTCTCTCACTTGAATACCTGTGAGGGATAAGAGCTTAAGTGAGGAGAATGGCACTTTGGAGGGCAGGCTGCAGAAGAGATATGCTGCTGTTGTTTGGGGTTCTGCCTTCCTTACCTTCCTATTAACTTTGCTATTAAAAACTGGCCCCACTCCCTCTTTTTATGCGGCTGGGTCAGATTTTAGAATTCTTTTCAGTTTTGGCCAGGTTTGGGAAGTGTGTACCTGCTGGTTTTGCTGGAACAATGGCATTCACATGCCCTCCAACATTTCTTCAAAGAAATTAGGGATGTCCTATTCCATTATTATTATTATTATTATTATTATTATTATTATTATTATTATTCCCCACTCTTTCTGATTGGTTTGCCCCAGCCACTCTGGGCAGCTTCCAACATACAGTGGGACCTCGACTTACGAGCTATTCGACATCCGACGTTTTTGAGTTACGAGCGGAAAAAGTGGCCACACGCTTATGATTTTTTCGACATCCGAACGGAAAACCCGTTCGCAGCTAGATGCGGTTTCCTCGACTTACGAGTTTTTAAATGCGGTTTCCTCGACTTACAAATTTTTCCGTTTCCAATGCATTCCTATGGGAAACTCGACTTACAAAGTTTTCGACCTATGAGTGTGCATTCGGAACGGATTAAATTCACAAGTCGAGGTCCCACTGTATATAAAAACATAATAAAACATCAAACCTTTTAAAACCTCCCTATACAGGACTGCCTTAAAATGTCTTCTAAAGGTTGTATTGTTACTGTACTTATCTCCTTGGCTTGGGGGGGTCACATAAGTCCATACCCTCCAACATTTCTTCAATGAAATTAGGTGTATTCTAAAGAAAAGCAAGTCGTTCTGGGATCAAATCAGAAGCTAGGGCAGCATTTGTATATTTGGGACTATCCATGGAAAATAGGGACGCTTGGAAGTTCTGCATTCAATACCAATGACCATAATATCTTCCTGGGTCATTTGGTTGACATGGGCTGTGGAGCATTGTATTATGGTGGTTCTCGTCATCCTTAAATGAATATTCCCAGGTGGTGCTGAGGGACTTATTCTCGGCCCCCTGGGCACTGGTCTGTGAGGTTCCTCAGGTCTTTATTTTGTCCCACATGCAGTTGCTGGGAAACGACACCTGCAGTTTTAAAGTTAGGTATCGCCAGTCTAGACAGGGCAGAGGTCCTGATGGTCAGTAGACAAAGTGATCCAAAACTGTACAATGTTCTCTGAATGTGGTGGCACACCCTCTAAAGGGATCAGGTTTGCAATTTTGGGATGCTTTTGAATACAACATTGATTTTGGATGCCCAGGCCACTGCTGTGGTCAGAAGTGCCTTTGCTTAGCTTCAACTGCTGTGCCAACTGAGCCCCTTCCTGGAGAAGATGGTTTTGGTCACAGTGACATTTATGGAACACCCTCCCATCAGATGCCAAGGAATTAGACTGAAGATATATGAAGGCAGCCCTGTATAGGGAAGTTTTTAATGTTTGATGTTTAATTGTGTTTTTAATATTTTGTTGGGAGCCACCCAGAGTGGCTGGGGCAACCTATTCAGATGGGCAGCTTGTTTGTTTGTTTATATTAATATTTCTATAATAGATTATATTACTGCAACATGCTCTACCTTGCATCTACCCAGTTTGGAAACTGCAGCTTATGCAAAACATTGTGGCCCGTATGCTCCCTGGTGTTCAGCTTTTAGGCGCTGTGGGTTAAACCACGGAGCCTAGGACTTGCCGATCAGAAGGTTGGCGGTTCGAATCCCCGCGACAGCCGTTGTTCGGTCTCAGCTCCTGCCAACCTAGCAGTTCGAAAGCACATCAAAGTGCAAGTAGATAAATAGGTACCACTCTGGTGGGAAGGTAAACAGCGTTTCTATGCACTACTCTGGTGTCGGTGTTCCGTTGTGCCAGAAACGGCTTAGTCATGCTGGCCACATGACCTGGAAGCTGTACGCCGGATCCCTCAGCCAATAATGCGAGATGAGCGCCACAACCCCAGAGTCGGTCATGGCTGGACCTAACGGTCAGAGGTTGCTTTACCTTCATGCTAGACTTGCATCTGGAGCATGCTCACTCCACAGCTTCCTACCAGTTGCACTTCCTGAAATGCCCTGGAAGCTTGTGCAGTGCAATGCAATGTGACATGACATCACTCCTAAAGCATTATGGGAAGTATAGCCAGCAGACTATTGCAAAGACACGACTCATGCTGTTGCAGGCAGTGTGGGGCTTAATTCTCATTCTCTCTCTCTCTCTCTCTCTCTCTCTCTCTCTCTCTCACACACACACACACACACACACCTTCCCCCCAACTGACAGCCAACTTGCAAGGTTAAGCAAATGGCAACATCACCGTCACCCCCTTAAAATACCCCACTCCAAAGAAAGCAGTAGAAAATCAGACCCCATTTTCAGGAGTGGGTGATGACGACAGTGTTTTTGAGGAACATGGGCAGAGGGGATTTCAGCCCAGCCTTAATTCTCAACCACAACAAAACCTGAGAGTTTTCTTTTTCATTCATGAGGCATAAACACATCTATACCTCACAAATAAAATGCCTGAACATTATACAAACAGAGGAAAAGGCAGAATAGAGTAATTTGTCATGCAGATGAGCATTCTGGGCAATAGCCTGCCAAACCCTCTGGCTCTGGATCATGTCTGACCTTGCAGGGGGAAATGATACTCTAGTACAAACAGGAAGGTGATATAAAAAGCCATTTAAACACATTTATGATAGATCAAGGCCACTGTGATGAAGAGGCCGTTCTGGTGGGACGTTACAGTGCGAATTAGCTGTACAGTACTGTATATTTTAAGTTAGGTCAGTTAAATTGCCCAACTCCATGTTTCTGTGTGTGGCCTAAAAATCTCATCCGAGAACAACCTCCTTGCTCAGACGTGTGTGCGCGCACGCGCAAGAGGGCACACAATTCCCCTTTGTGTGTGGGAGCAAACGCCTCCCAGATCTTTCCCCATCTTTCATCCTGTGAGATGTGTGCTGTTTGACTAATGTGCTTAATTACAGGAATGTCTGGCTTCATGGCTGGATAAGGATTACCCGTTGTGAAGTTCAAGTGGGTGAGAGAAAGGCTGTTGTCGCGTCACCCCTGTGGCGATTGCTCAACACTTTGCACAGAACTAATTCACTTTCCCCATCCACTATCAGGAGACGGAGGGATGCAGCCAAAGACCACCTCAGAGCCTGCACTGTCTAGATTGCTTCTTGTACATCATAGGCCCTTTCTGCCCCCAACTGCTCTGTGAGAAGCAGCTGTGTTTGTTTTTTTTAAAAAAACAACCGTTTATGTTAATAGTATAGTGGTGCTTTTAAATTCTTATTTATTTATTTATTTATTTATTTATTTATTTATTATTAAATTAAGAACATAAGGAAAGCCCTGCTACGTCAGGCCAAAGACCCCGTTTTCAGGCCAGCACCCTGTTTTCTCACAGTGGCCAACCAGATACCATGTGGAAGTAAGCAAGACTTGTGTGCAGCATCACATTCCCTGCTTGTAAATTCCTAGCACCAGGGAGAGGGTAGCACTGTGGTCTAAACCACTGAGCCTCTTGGGCTGGTCGATTGGAAGGTTGGCGGCTCGAATCCACACGACAGTGTGGGCTCCCGTTGCTCCGTCCCAGGTCCTGCCAACTTAGCAGTTTGAAAGCACACCAGCGCAAGTAGATAAATAGGTACCGCTCCGGTGGGAAGGTAAATGGCGTTTCCGTGCCCTCTGGTTTCCGTCATGGTGTCCTATTGCGCCAGAAGCGGTTTAGTCATGCTGGCCACATGACCTGGAAAGCTGCCTGTGGAGAAACGCCATCTCCCTCGGCCTGAAAGTGAGATGAGCGCCACAACCCCAGTGTTGCCTTTGACTGGACTTAACCATCCTGGGGTCCCTTACCTTTACCTTAGTTTCTAGCAAGTGGCATTCAGAAGCACACGGCCTCTGACAGCCAAGTAATTTCATGTTACTGGTAAGCTGCCTTAGAAGGATTTGTATCCTGAAAGGTAGGGTGTAAATAATTGCAATAAGTGCATAAATAAATACAGTGGTACCTCGGTTTTCCGGGACGCAGGTGGCGCTGTGGGTTAAACCACAGAGCCTAGGGCTTGCTGATCAGAAGGTCGGCAGTTCGAATCCCTGCGACGGGATGAGCTCCTGTTGCTCGGTCCCAGCTCCTGCCAACCTCGCAGTTCGAAAGCACATCAAAGTGCAAGTAGATAAATAGGTACCGCTCCAAGCGGGAAGGTAAAACGGTGTTTCCGTACGCTGCTCTGGTTCGCCAGAAGCGGCTTTGTCATGCTGGCCACATGACCTGGAAGCTCCCTTGGCCAATAATGCGAGATGAGCGCCGCAACCCTAGAGTCGGTCACGACTGGACCTGATGGTCAGGGGTCCCTTTACCTTTACCTACCTCGGTTTTCAAACATAATCAGTTCCGGAAGACCCTGAAACGTTTGAAAACTGAAAACTCAATACGGAAGCCGTGTGGCATGTTCGACTTCCGAGTCATGTTCAAAAACCGAAGCATTTACTTCCGGGTTTACGGTGTTTGAAAACCAAAATGTTTGTCAACAGAGACATTTGAAAACCGAGGTACCGCTGTATTTGGTAGCTTAACACCATGCAGAATTGAAATCAACAGGCTTACTAACTAACTTTGCACTGGTCTTTGTCCATAATGCCAAAGGAAGGAAAGCAGACACAAATATCCAGTACTTCTGGAAATCAGCTGATTATATAGAGAGTGCTGTCTCACACGAACACATTAACAGTCTCCCCAGAAGAACTGAATTTTTTCTCCAAGTAATGTTTCTGAGCACCGTGTTAAAAAAAAATTAAAAAATAGGCGGGGTAATGAATAACATTTGGATTTAGTTAGCAGTTATCTCTGGCCAAGTGCCCCTGTAACAATAAAAGAGATTTTTTTTGTTTATTGGGATTAAGCCGTATGCTGGTGCCACATGCTGCGCCTATTTCCAACCCCTGGCGCGAGTGGAATAAACAAACCAGCAAGCCTTGTCTTCCTTTTATATTTGAACTAAGGATCCTGGTTTGTTGCTGCCCAAGAATCAGCAAGCCATGGCTTCAGATTAGATAGCGATCATGGTTTTCTTGGGTAAAGCAAACCACAAACCCTAATTTGGATATAAGGAGAAACCAAGGCTTCCTAATTTGCCCCCTACACACTTGCACCAGGGAAGGAGTTTCTGATAAATCACCGTAAACCAACAAAAGTTGGCTTATCATTATGCATGAGTTTTCTTTGCCTAATGCTTTCCCGCTTGAGATTTTAAAAAATGTCTTGTCTCTCACCAGTCGCCGCAGTTATTATTCTTGCCGAGCTCCCTCTAGTGGGAAGTTCTGCTACGGTTACCTTTGGGGAAAACAAGTCCCTTGCAAAAGGCCTGCATCACTCTCAAAGAGGGGAAGGCAAGTGAAGCCCACCTTCGAGTCTGCTGCGTCCGGACTGTGCCCACACACACACACCCCAACACCACCAATAACTGCTTCACGAAAAGGATCCCAATTACTTTTCATAGGCTGGTATTCTTTATTTTAATAAGTGTGGTTTGACGTTTCTTGCACGCTGCCTCAAAAGTATCCAGAGCCTGAAATACAAGATGTAAATAACTGTAATATAACTAAATAAACATGACCCCTAGGCAAAAGCATCCTAACCAAGGATTTGGTGAAATAGAGAATTCATAAAGGCAAAGATGGAACAGAAGGGTATTAACCCAAAGCAATATATATTTTCTCTCTCTCTCATATCCTTATGTTTTCAGGTTTTCCGTATTGCCACATATTATTTCCACATCAGTCGTGATGTTGGCTATAGTAAAAAAAAAAAGCAGAGGGGAGTGGTAATGCCTCTTTTTAATTGAGAACGGAGATCTCACGTTCTCTTTATATGTCAAGAAAAGCAACTAAAGGACTGGGGAATAACAGCCACAGCATTCTCCATGGGGCTACCCTTGAGGGCGGTCCGGAGACTGCAGCTGGTGCAGAAGGCGGCCGCGCATGTTTTAAGTGGTACGGCAAGAAGGGATCACATAACACTGACCCTGCACAAACGGGGCACGGGTTGCCCCTTTGCTACTGGACAGAAGCCAAGGTGCTGACTTCAGTTGTACAAAGCCCAGAAAAACACTCTCCCTCCCCACTCATGCAAGAAACTAAAGATCATCGCAGCCAACCACAAATGAGCAATCACATCCTAAGATGAATCCTGACCTCTCTCACCAACAGAGAAGCACGAACAAACAACAGAGAACCTGCACAAACGACGCTGACGCCGAACCCCTACACATATCAAGAAAAACAAAAACATCGGCAATCCACCACACCCAACTCCCCATCCCACTCACCTCTTTCCCCCCTCCCTCATAATGTCTCAACAAGTAAAATTGATGTGTAAAAATAATGCATGAAAAAAATGAGACATTGCACTACCTTTGTAACCCAAGAAAATCTTTAATAAAAATAATTATAAAAACAAAATACAAAAAACTTAGGAGACACTGAGTGGGATTCAGCTAAGGAGTCCTGCAAGCAGTAGGACCCCCCAGCGCAAGGACTTCCACATGCACCATGGGGCTTTCCCCCAGCACCCTCCAAAAGTGGCTCGGGGGTGAGAACCCCCCCCCCGGGGGTAAGGAAAGAAGTGAATATTCAGTAAGGCAAGCTGACATGCTTGCACAGATGGAAAAAAATGTGGGAGCGCAATGTTGAATTCCACCCAGGGACTTGATGGAGTGCCTCCCTCCATGTCTGCCATGTGCAGGGGAGGTGTGTCTCTTGTTCCCATTGGTAAGCCAAATTCAAATCACTTTATTTCAGCTTTAAGCTCATAGACATAATAAAACAAGAACAGAAAGGCACATGATTTGATTTACAATTAAAAGGTAAAAGAGCTTAAAGGATATACAGAATTACATAAGGATATAATAAAAGAATTTCAAGTTGTATATAACAATCCATTCCGTCTCTTATATGTCAAAACAGAAGTTAAAAATTTTGGTTGGTAAGCATGTCTCACTATGTGGTGATGTGGGAGAGGGTCTTCCCTGCAACTACCTCCTATACAGATTTTGTGTGGCTTTTAAAACATCTCTTTCCAGCCACCAGTCATTTGGGAGGCATGTGCGAGTGGCTGTGGTTATTTCTGCTGCCGCTACTGAACTGTATCTACTGGACTAGTGTGATATTAAAAAAAGAAAACGATGGTTGAATTAGTTTGTTGTGGTGTGTGTTCACCAACTTGTGATCCTACAGGATATGGGAGTTTATAAATGTAATAAAAGATACAGTCAAGAAATAGGGGTGGGAGTGGGGTCTGTAGGTGCTGTGCTTCTGTAAATTTAAAGGGACCCCTGACCATTAGGTCCAGTCGTGACAGACTCTGGGGTTGCGGCGCTCATCTCGCTTTACTGGCCGAGGGAGCCGATGTACAGCTTCCGGGTCATGTGGCCAGCATGACAAAGCCGCTTCTGGCGAACCAGAGCAGCACATGGAAATGCCGTTTACCTTCCCACTGTAGCGGTACCTATTTATCTGCTTGCACTTTGACGTGCTTTTGAACTGCTAGGTGGGCAGTACCTAGGAGTGAGCAATGGGAGCTCACCCCATCGCGGGAATTTGAACCACTGACCTTCTGATCGGCAAGCCCTAGGCCAGGCATCCCCAAACTGTGGTCCTCCAGATGTTTTGGCCTACAACTCCCATGATCTCTACCTAACAGGACCAGTGGTCGGGGAAGATGGGAATTGTAGTCCAAAACATCTGGAGGGCCGAAGTTTGGGGATGCCTGCCCTGGCTCTGCGGTTTAACCCCAAGCCACATTTACCATCCACATCTCGTAAGGAGTAATTTTGAGAAAAATATAGCAAAACAGGAAAGTGTTAAACACAATGACTGGTGCAGATCAGCCGTCTTGAACTTGTGGTAGCCATGAGTGGTGGCAGCTGTAGTCCAAAACATCTGGATGGCGGCAGGCTAGGGAAGCCTCGCCGATTTCAAAACCCAGTGTGAATATACTAGCAGATCTTACATTCTCTAAATCAGTTTTTCGTCATGGCACTTGTTTATCTTCTTATCTACAACACGTTCAAGGCTGTAACTTACGCAGAGAGCAGATCTGGAAGAGGATGTATAGATGATAATGGCTGAACTTTGTCCCCCTGTTGCATTGTTCATCTAGGATGGGCTTGTCGTTCAGGTGGCATCAGGACACTCATCGGGAATGTCAGAAGTTCCCCAGAGGGGAAAAAACAGGCAGCTTTTGTCCTGGGGCACTCCCATGCTTAGTCCGGGAAGCCAGGCATACAGAATGCACAGAGTATGCTGTCTCTTGCCAACCATGAGGGCTGTCAGAGAGCATCCCTGGGTAGCTGTACATTTAGAAAGGGGGCACATTAGCAGAGCACAGAGTTGGATGGCAGAAGGCCCAAGGTTCAATCTTCATCCTTCAAGTAGAAAGGATCAGGGCTGAGAAAGGAGCCTTGAGCCCTGAAGGTTGGGCCCTTGGTCATGCCAGAAATGGCCATGATATTCCAAGAGCAGTGCTAGGACTTGCAACCTGGTTGTCTCCTTCCGCAAGGAAACCTATGTCATGCCTACTTGGGTACAATTCTGAACACTGCACCTCAGAAAGGATATAGCAGAGGTGGGAACAGCAACCAAAATGATCAAGGGGTAAAGGAATTCTCCTTGGAGGAAAGGTTACAACATCTGGGTTTTTCTTTAGTTTTTTGAAAAGACACATCAAGGGAGGCATAATAGACATGTTTAAAATTAGGCACTTTGTGAAGAAAGGAGATAGAGGGGGGGGGCATCTTCTCCCTCTCTCATTTAACCTTTATTAAAAGGAGCTTAAGGCTGCAATCCTAATCATGTCAGTCCAGAAACAATGAATTCAGTGGTGCTTATTCCCAGAGCTAGGATTGCAGTTTACAGGTTTGTATTCAGGACTAGTGGATAATATACCTTTCTGTATGAAATTACAGCGGTTTCCTACCAGCAATATGAACCACATTTAGCTGAAACTGACCATTAATTGAGGGGGTGGGAATAGAGTTTTCCTTCATGTCTGCATGCCGTTGTATTTGTTAGATTCCTCGAATCTATCATTTGACTGTAACTGGCTGCAATGTACATTCAGTTTCAGGTTGACTCCTTCCTGCTTTTTCTGCCCTGCATTAGCAACATTCACAAGTGTCTTAGCACCACTTGCAAAAACGCTGTGGGTTGCTTGGCAGCCAGTCTCATAGCAACCTCAAACATATTGCTTCCCTGGTTCAACTGTTGCTCAGGGCTGTAATCTGATACCCTTCCTACTGGAGCCCGATTTGGCTCCTGGAGATGTCAGACACTTCCTGACTTAACTTAAACTTAATCAAAACAGAAGCTTATGGGGATAGGAAGAGAAATGAAAAGTTGGTCTCTCACGTACACACAGACTTATTGTCCTTTCCCTCGGTGCACCAAATGCAGTTAGACAATATACATTTGATACTATGGGATGACGAAGTGTCTTAAGTGCCTCCTTCAGAGAAGGTCATTGGTCTCCTCGTTTCATATAACATCTGACTTTCCTAGAGACTACCTATATTTTTATCCATGTCAGAGGGTCAATACACTGGAGGTTCAAACAACACTCTCTTGAAGGTTTAATCTTCTTTTCCTGCGACTACGTGTAAAGGTAAAGGGACCCCTGACCATTAGGTCCAGTTGCGGACGACTCTGGGGTTGCGGCGCTCATCTTGCTTTACTGGCCGAGGGAGCTGATGTACAGCTTCCGGGTCATGTGGCCAGCATGACAAAGCCACTTCTGGCGAACCAGAGCAGCACACGGAAATGCCGTTTACCTTCCCACCGGAGATGTACCTATTTATCTACAGTGGTACCTCGACTTATGAACAACTCGACAACCGAATTTTTCGACTTATGAATGGGGGTAATGGCCGCATGCTTATGAATGTCTCAACATCTGAAAGGAAACCACGGCGGTTTTAGATAGGGATTTTTCGACTTACGAATTTTTAGATAGGGTTGCTTCGACTTACGAATTTTTCAGTTTCCAATGCATTCCTATGGGAAATCATGTTTCCAATGGCGTTTTTCGACTTACGAATTTTTCAACTTACGAAGGTGCCTTCGGAACGGATTAAATTCTTAAATTGAGGCACCACTGTACTTGCACGTTGTGCTTTCGAACTGCTAGATTGGCAGGAGCAGGGTCCGGCTCACCCCATCGCGGGGATTTGAACCGCCGACCTTCTGATCACCAAGCCCTAAGCTCTGTGGTTTAACCCACAGCGCCACCCGCGTCCCTACGACTACATGTATTCTCTTGCAAAGCAGTCCTGCAGAGTTCCAGCTTGATTTCCAGAATGGAAGCCTGGTTAGTCTGTTGCAGCAAAAATAAGAGTCTTGTGGCTCTTTAAAGACTAACACATTGATTTTTTGGGGGGGAAGGACTTTCTTTCCTACTTGGTATGAGTGTAAGAATGAGATCTTGCCTTATTTATTTTATTGGCCCTTTCTTGCGGTGAACTGTGGAGCCACTAATTCAGACTGTTCAGTATGTCTGAATTAACAATAACTACCTAAGTCATCTCAGGCATGGGTGTTCACAGGGGAATTGTGTCCCCTCTGCTGTGCCCAATTCCTTCAATTCCATTTTCTCCCCCCCCCCTTTTTTACCAGAAAGCTTCTAATATTTGTAGAACCCGGCATATGAGCCAAAAATGAGCAGGCTCCATCCAACTCATGTTTGTTTGAAAAACTAGCCTGCCTCCAATATTTTAATCGAGGAATGTAGCAAGGACTGACATTTAGGAAATTGGATCTATGCCATTAGTCAAATAAAAGGCTAAACACCCTTTGATTTTTGGTTTGTTTTTGTCTTTACCGCTGGTCTTCCCTGGTGGAAAAGTAGATTGCTTCCCCATAGAAAACAATGAAGGTACCTGGATTATAGCATAGCAGTGACTGAGATGAAGTGCTTTTATTAGGGGACGGGGACAGGGACACAGACCCCTAAACATTTTGAGAATCTTTGTACTTTTGTCCATTTACTGTATTTATTTTTCCTGATTTGAACTATAAAATGCTGATTTTATTGAGTCAAAATGAGAGTGTACCCTAAACATTTTTAAAAGGAAAAAAAGCACTGTTGAAATGTGTGTAATACGTCAACTCAAAAGCAAAATGTAGCAGTAAGGACAGGAGCTCATGATCATTCCAGCTCAGGTTTATTCCAAAAGTGATTTCCAGTTTCCTTAAAAATAATAATACACTACTAATGCTGGTGTGGAGGAATCCAGCATGATTATGCTCATATTACAAGAGGCATGCAAAGTAACCCAGTCTTGTTATACTCATATTACTGAAGGAAGGGTGATAACCCTGATGTATTGTTCATCTCAAGTAGTTAACCTGGCACATTTTTGGGGGGCGGGGATGAAATGGAAAAGGCGCTGTGAAGTTTATAGTAGTGCAATTAACAGAACATTGCATTTCCATCCTCTTTCCCATATGCCCTTTAATACATTTGGAAGAATCCAGTTATTTTTGTAAAAAATAAAGCCTTTGTTCAATACTAATTTTCTTCAAGCCTCTAGGAAACTGAGAAAGGCTGCAGCCCTGGGGGCTGGAGGTGGGAATTGGGGGCGTCTGTCTTCAAAGCAATCGCTTCTTAAATGCATCAGTTCAACTCACCAGAAGCTAAATAGACCCTGCTGGCTCCCTGCTCTTCCTTTTCATTATGGTATCTCTTTCTTAGCCCTGCACACCCCAAAGGCAACTATGACAGTGTTGTCAACAAGTCCAGGTTAAAGTGGTTGGGGGCCCTGGTGCAGGCCTCATAATAGCGGGACCCTTCCCCCCAAAAGGAATGCATGAAATAAGGTAACAGAAAATACGTTTTGAGACAAACTTATTATTACGTACGCTTCTGTGAGTTACCAAAAATAGCCTGAGCACGTGCAGTTTCACAATCCTCAACAGAATGCAAAAACATTTTAGCACCCTTAACAAACAGAAAGGAAATACTCTGAGCACGCGCAGCTTCTTATTTTAAACTTACTTATTGTCGTTTTTGCTCCCTTCTTAACTTGGGTCATTCACCAACACTCAGCCTAACCTGCCTCACTATGCAGAAGGAGGCATAAGACAGCTGCAAAAGGGGGTAAATATGTAGACTGTTGTATTATAAATTAGCTTTACTGTGAACTCTCAATGACTAGATTTTGGGAAATTATGCATTTGCGGAAATTAACTTGCAGGGAGTAAGTTCTCTCAGCCAAAATCACATTGGAGTAAAGAAAGGAGTTTGGATTTGATATCCCGCTTTATCACTACCCAAAGGAGTCTCAAAGCGGCTAACCATCTCCTTTCCCCTCCTCCCCCACAACAGATACCCTGTGAGGACAATGGGTGATTCCATTACATCTTTAAGAACTATTGAAGTCCCAAGGACTGGAAAGAAAAGTGCACTAAAAAGCAGCAGGAAAGAAAAGTACACCGAAGAAGGCAAAACAATAGCTTTTTAGGACACCAGGAATTCCTATAGCCTATTGCTCAAATAACTAATTCATCCATCACCTCACTCATTAGCTAAAAACACTGACATATGGGAGCAATCAGGCTGGCTTATCTCGCAGAAATAATGTAGAAGCTTGCCTACACATTTTGTTTGACAACTTTCCTTCCATCAGGGCTAGAGGCTTACTTAGGTCCTGCTGCAATTGGACCACTTGCACCATTATAAATCTGGCCATGGTGAACAGAAAGGTGACAAGGGAGGCCAAGGAGCAAAGTGGGCAAGTCCAGTTCCCTCTTGCAGACAACCAAAAACATAAACCATTTCCCTTCTCCACCCCTGCCTGCCTCCACGAAATGGGCACCATCCATTGTTTCCCCACCCCTGCAGTGCAAGATCCTGGCAATATTTCCTTGAGAGCAGTTCACAGCACTTTTTAATAACTCCCATGTAATGTCTGATCCCACCAAACCACAGCATGAGGAGAAGTCTCAATCCCTTCTCCACTGCTTGGAGCAAACACCTGGCATTTGTTTGTATCCTTGTTTGCATAGTTTGGCTCAGTCTTCATCCGGCTGGTTGGCCTTTCTCTCTCCAAGGCTAGAATTAGCAATGGGATCCCCTGTCAGTTCTGCCCCTTGCCCTCCCTTCCTTTTCCACCCTCCAATATTATTTTCTGAAGCACACAGGCAGAGAACAATGTGCCAGAGGATCCCCACCCTACCCCTTAGAAGCAGAGCATGGTGGAATATTTTTAGAACTAAGTCTTGCAGCAGTGACGCAGCCAGGGAGGCATACAGCAGTGAAATGTAATTCTCTCTCTCTGTCTCTCTCTCACACACATACATATATACTAATGGAGAGTGACTGTGTGTGCAAATTTAGAATATTCCTCAGGGGAAAGTGGGAGAGAGGGAGAGACATAAACGAAGGAGGAATATAGAGCATCTTCTCAGAAAGAAAGAATTAAACATATTGGAAAGGGGAGGTGGTAAACCATCTGACCAGACCTGGCTGTTCATGTTGAGTAAATTAAAATAGAATCATAAAATGGGATGCCCTTCTTTTTGAGTATTTCTAACCAGGGTATCTCACCTAGTAGTTCCTTAAGCTTTTTGAAATCAGCCTTCTTAAAGTCCAAACTGCATGTGCATGTCCAACTGCACTCAGCTCTCCCTCTTGCCTCTGCATCATGAAACCCAAGAGGACATGATCATTTCTTCCCAAGGTATCCAGTATTTCCACTTTGTCGATCAGTTCCTCCTTGTTGGCGAGGACCAGTTCCAAAACAGATGACCCCCATGTTGCCTCTTCCACCTTCTGGGAAATGAAATTGTCAGCGAGGCAATCGAGGACTTTCGTTGGACCGTACATTATTTGCAGAGTTTGAGTTCCAAAAGATATCGGGGTAGTTGAAGTCTCCCATGACTACTGTATCTCTACTTTTTGAACGTTTGGTAATCTGCTCTAGGAAGGCATAACCTAAATCTGCAGTCTGGCTTGGGGGTCTATAGCAGACACTCACAGTAAGGTCACTGTTGTTTTCCTCTCCTACAATTTTTACCCATGCCGTAAACATGGAGAAAACAAGTCATATCCAAAGCATCTCTCAACTTTCACAGATGTAACACAACCCCACTATCTGACAGCAAAAACCAAGAGGAGACATGCCCACCCCACAAGGTTGAAGCAGTTTTGCAAAGTATTTATTTGCACAATGAATGTCAAATGCACTGGTTTTAAATGTACTCTGAAAGATAGTGAGGAGGAGCTGGCACTTTAAAATATCTCATCCCAGTTTGCTCTGTTTTCTGTTATACCCTGTTTCTCATATTTTAAGTCATCCCCATAAAATAAGCCATAGCAGGATTTTTAAGCATTCAAGGAATATAAGCCATACCCCAAAAATAAGACATAGTGATAGGAGCAGCAGCAATGCCGGCCGCGGCAGGAGGAGGAGGAAAAAAATAAGACATCCCTTGAAAATAAGCCATAGTGTGTTTTTTTGAGGAAAAAATAAATATAAGACGTGTCTTATAATATGAGAAACACGGTAGTATATTATGGTCCTCCTGTGTAGCATTCCCTAATACTGGTCTTCACTTCCCTTTCATGGTGAAGTTGCCCCCTTGTTAGTTGGCCCCTTTGAACTCAGTTGGATTTACTGTAGAATAAACATACGGTAGGTATACTTGTGCCACACTGAGAATCTTTAATAACAGGATTTCTGAAATTAGTAAGTAAACCCAGTTAACAAAATGTTCTGTAACACTACAGGAACAATTATTTATACATCCCTGGGGCTGAAATGTGGTTTGCAAAATGAGTTGGTCCAAAGCTACGAGCGTTGCCACATTTAAGGATGTGAGGGGTTTAAATTTAAAATGTGACTTAAAACTCCACTGGGAGTCTAGTGCTCTCCTGTGGAGCAGCTGTAAAGAAACTTCAAGGAGCCAGGCACGTCAAGCCACTGACAGCTTACAGGAACAATTTCACCTGACTAACCTGGATGCGAGCTACAGGTAGGTAGGTAGCCATGTTGGTCTGCCGTCAAAACAAAATAAAAATAAAATAGAAAAATACCTTCCAGTAGCACCTTAGAGACCAACTATGGATGTGAGCCTCTGTGATGATCTGTGGCAGGAACTGTGAAAAGTGTCATGCAAAATTAGTCTCCCGGGCAAACAAGGTGAAGGAATATTGACAAGGAAATCACATGTCTGGGGTATCAAATTGTACTAACAGCAGTGAGGTGTATCTTGGTGCATTCAGGATGGTGATCAGGACAGGGCTCCCATTTGGGAATTAATAGTTTTGACTCTCAATGCAATACGGTACAGAAGGAAGTGTGCAGTTTTAATCAGTTATCCTTTGCTAACCAAAGAGCTCAAAGCACAAACAAACAAAAACAAATCGCAGCATAAAAACAAGATGAGGACTGTTGTGGAAACTTCTTGGATGACTTCCTGCAATGCACTCAACATGAAACTGCTTATGAAAAGTGTGTCAAAATCTTCAACTGGTCCTAGTCGGCCAGCCATGTACTATAAATATAACGACTAATGACTTCATGAAGGAATTGCCATTGATAGATGGGCTCTGTCTACACTGAACAAGCTTCTCCTAAAATTTCCCACAATGCACTGGAGTTGCAGGGGGATCATGAAATAAGGCCATTGAAAGAGTGAACATGACACTGAATCTCATATTTTTGAGGCCAAGGAATTTAGCAAACATGTTTTCATGACTGTCATACACATTGCAATGAATTAATTACACATTGCAATTAATTAAGTATTAAGATATGTAGCTGAATCCAATGTTAGCCCTATTCAGAGGGGATCCACTGGGCATGACCAACATATATGGATACAACTTGTGGGTTTTGGGCTTTATTTCCACTGTTTGCACATGACAGCGCAGTGCAGACCTAATACTTAAAAAAATTGCATGGACAAGTTTTGTTAGAAAGCATTTATATCTATCATTTGAAATAAAGATTGTGCAAAAACAGATCCTTGTGTTTTGCTCTTTTGGGGAAGCCTCTTCAATGAAGGCAGCCGGCCCGCCAGCTATCACCCACACATAATGATTCAATTTGTTGTTCAGCTGGCTGGCTATCTAGAATGCAGCAGCCAGGTATTTAAAAGTGAGCACGTTTCACCTGTCCTCAAGAGTTTCAGTGAAACCCAGTTAGTTTCAATTCACCCTTTGGTGTCAACCTTTGAAGCCTGCGTGGATGTCCAATGTGGCTCCCTGGATGCTAAGAATTTCAGATGAGGCCCTGCCTCAGGTGGCTTCACTGTCAGAGACAAGACAAGCAGCAACAAGAAACAATTTCCTCCTCAGTTTGCTCCCTGATGAGTGAGGCCAATTTGGACAGTACACTGAGGACTGACAGGCAGCCAGTAAATATATTCCTGTTCCGAACTTAAAATGGAAAGCGTAATGCTGGTGGTCAACAAAATCTTTAAAAATGTAGTATAAATACTGACAACTGGGAAACACTGGCCTGCGAGTGCTCCAGTTGGAGAACAGCCTTTACCAAAGGTGTCATGGGCTCTGAAGACACTCAAACTCAGGACACAAGGGAGAAACGTGCTAAGAGGAAGGAAGGCACGCTTGGCAAATCCACACCGTGATCAATTCCTGCCCGGAAACCAATGTCCCCACTGTGGATCCAGAATTGGCCTCCACAGCCACTTACGGACTCATTGTTAAAACCATGTTTATGGAAGACAATCTTACTCAGCTACGAGTGGAAGAAGAAGAAGAAGAAGAAGAAGAAGAAGAAGAAGAAGAAGAAGAAGAAGAAGAAGAAGAAGAAGAAGAAGAAGAAGAAGAAGAAGAAGTAGTAGTAGTAGTAGTAGTTTAGGACCAAGCTAGGAGGAGAATGGCTATCAAAGCAGGGCTGCATAGATGTGCTTGTTGGGGATGAATGATGGGGGAAAGAAGTGCAGGCGAACAGCAGCAGGAGGGTAAGGGCTAAGTAACCCATCCTCTGCCTTCTGCTTCTCCCCTCCAGATTAAGTGTTCACTCTCACTGCTTACTTCTATTTTCAGCACAAATGAGGGCTCCTGATCTTGGGAATCTGGCGCACATTTAGTTTGGCTGTTTGGAACGCTCTTTCCAGTGCTGGCTGGCTGTTTTTAATACTTTGTAAGGTTGCTTGAATTATTCATTTGTTTAATATTTTATTGTTTGAATCACTTTTTATTGCACATCTATTTCTGTTGTTGGTTAGATGCCATATCCGGGCCAGCTGGTAGGATACACCTTTTAGCATTAAATAATAAAGCCAAACAAAGGGCAACTCAAAGAAGGAAGGAGGAATCAAAGTTGAATATTCAGAGTGATTTTTGGATAAAGTGTGGGATCCAAATAGCCACTTTAGGTTTATGTAGTTGCAATGGTTTCTCTGCCTCTGTCCACCCCCAGACATAAACCCAAGTGACTTTTTTGAGAAGCTGCTCAACCGCAGCTCCTTGTCCTGCATGCATAGCTGCTCAACAGCAGCTTGAGATTCTCTATGAAGGTGACCTAAATTTCAGTGTACCTAAATTTCAGGTAAATGGCATTTCCGTGCGCTCTCTGACACTCATCATGCTGTCCCGTTGTGCCAGAAGCAGTTTAGCCATGCTGGCCACGACCTGGAAAGCTGTTTGCAGACAAATGCCTGCTCCCTTGGCCTGAAATGAGATGAGTGCCGCACCTCAGTTGCCTTTGACTGGACTTAACCATCCAGGGGTCCTTTACCTTTATCAAAATTTCAGTGGCACTTTTTCAAGCTGCCCAGTGTGGAACGAAGTAGCTGTAGAGGTAGGGACTCTAACCCCCCCCCCTTACACCTTAAGAAGCTGGTATATAATGGCTGGAAACACTCAGATGAAGTGCCTAATCAAGTGAGAAGTGTCACATGCAGGGCCGGCTCTAGGTATAGTCCCAGTGGTGCGGGGTGCCAGGCCGGTAGGTGGGGTGCGGCGTGGCGAAGCCGCGCAAAAGCCATGCTGCGCGCTGCGGGGGCGCCGGAGCAATCTCAGCGCCTCAGTGCGAGGGCGCCCGACCTGCTTGAGACTGCCCTGGTCACATGGGAGCGGCACATTCAGTAAGTTTGCCTTTTTTAGTGCAAATTAGTCAAACCTGACTCACAGGGCACTAACAACAAGACGGTCACTGTTTTGGAGTGGGATTCAATCACATTCCAGCAAATTCAGCTTGCACACAATTAAAAGTTGATTTGGTGCTCTTGTACAACAAATCAGAAAGACTGCTCTTTAAATTGCTGACCTCATCTAACCTCCCTGCACATCTTGTGCAAGCAAATCAGGATGAATGCTCAACAAACAGGTTGTCTGGAAGCAACCTGAGACACTGTTAACAACTTGAAATTATCCCGGCAACCAAATGAGGACTTTGCTGTTGCCCTTGTCCATGCAGGAGTAACTTAGGATTCTTAAAATGTTCAGTGGTGCTGCTGCTACTTCTAGCATACCTTAACTCTCTATTGCCTGTGCTCAGACCTGAAAGACAATGAGCATTCCATGTGGTCAAAATATCAGCTGGGTAATATTAGATCCAACAATAAATAGGAACATAACAAACAGGAAACACTGAGTTGTATTCAACCCAGTTCTATTCAGAGTAAACTAACTGAAATTAATGAACCTAAGTTAGTCATATTCATTTATTTCAGTGCATCTAATGACTAAACATTTGACTAATGTGGGGTGTCTAGAGCAATAATCCATTTTGGAAGTTACCAGAGTGCTTTCATATTTGTCTGCCAGCATATTTTGGAACAGCCAAGCTCAGCCATCTTGGTTCCCTGAACATCTCTCAGTGCTGGAGATAGTTCTTAGCTAAACAAATGCCCACTTCAGGCTTTAAAAATGAGAATGAAGGACCACAGATATACAGAACACCATACAAATGGATCAATAGAGCCCTGACATACATTTCTAGATTGGAGATGGTCTGAATCAACTTAAGGTGTTCGGAAATAAAAAGACTTCCATGATCTTACATGTGACTATTGCATTTTTTAACAAGGCTGAAATTGCAATATTAGCTTTAAGGTTGAATGAGGTAGATCCTCTCTCATCCTATATGGGTGTACAAATAAAAACAGTTTATGTAAAAATGGCATCAGCTGTTTTCAGCAAGTGGAGTAGATTTGTTACACCACCCGTTGAGAGAACTCTCTGCTGCCATTCCTTTATGGCACAGAAACTGGGACACACCCAACACCCAAAAGAAATATAGCTTGACACATGGACAGCTGCATTTGGCGCTGGCTAAAGCTTCCAAACAGCCCTAAAATGGCAAATAGTTCCTGCAACTTTGAAATAGCAAAGGGAGCGGCCACCACAGCGAGGTCTTAAGCATGAGGGGAAAGTGGTGGACTATATAAATGGAGCTTTAATAAGATCTCATCTATCACTTTTTAAAAGGGTGTCCAGCAACAGCTGGGCATCAAAATAAGATGCACTGAGATTGCCTGCACAGCCCATCAAAAATCTCTTCTTCCTTCTAGCTATTTGGTATTTCCCTTTCTACCAGGTCCTCTCCGACTTCCACACAGAGTGACCAGGGCTCAACAAGGGTACCACTTATGCAAACTGGAAACTATTCAGTGCCCTTCAGAAATCCAGGAATCTCTGGAGGTGGCTGTCATAACCGGTCCACCACTCATGTGGAAAGTCAAAAACATCACATGTCTAAACCTCACAAGGAAGTGATCTGTCCATAACGAACACTGGAAATTGAAATCCCGCATTAGTCCTGATTAACTTGGAGTCTCTAGCTTAGTTTGGTCACTAAGCACATTGCCAAAATTGAAGAAATGCATCTCCCAAAAAGAGACAAAAGGGGTCACGGATTTGAATATGTACATATACTAGTTTACAAGTATAGATGCAGATTTAAAAATTACAGTAATTTAAGCAGAAATGCAATGCCTCTTCCAATAGCAAAGAAGTTCATGACGAGGTGACTTATGTGCCTCCTCAGCCTGCTACCCTAGTGTTAAACTGGGAAACTTCTAAACCCTCCCTACTCTCCAAACAGGGGACATACCTCTATAAAGTAGGGTATGTGGCCTTGAGCAGAATGTGTCATAAAGTGGTGCCAGTGTTTCTCTTTTACATTTGAGATGCTTGCATGAAAGTGGTTGAGTTCAGACTGGTGTCTGGTCTACTGAACGTTACACTCACCAGAGTCACAGAGAGAGTCGCCATTCTCAAAAAGCATTTCCAAAACACAAATGAGTCAGTGATGTATTTCATATACAGCAGAGCCAGCTCAAGCTATTTTTGCTGCCCTGCATGACAATTATTTTAAATCCCTCTCTTCTGCTTTTTTTTTAAAAAGCACTCAAGGCAACTAACAACAAATTCATAAAATAAATGTAAAAATACATGACAACAGCTCCCTCCATTTTGTGGGCGAATGGGGCATGTTTTCAGTGTCTTGAGTTTTCCTGTTTGCAGACACAGGAAGGCTTTTATTTATTTAGAAAAAAACAGTAAAACATCATTAAAAATCTCTAAGCGATATACAAAAATAAAATAATTATCAGTAAATAGATAAAATCAGCAAGATTTTAAAAGTGTGTAGTTGATAGTTGCTCAAGACAGATGGATGCCAACTCAAGTCTCTGGGTGGAGAGTATTCAGCAGGCATCTAATAACACAGCAAGGACTATTGGCTAAGATAGTACAATTGTTCTTTCCCCAAAGGAAATATACCAATTAGCCTGGCAACCCTCATAGCCACAAGTACTGCTTGTTGGTTTGAACCAGCCCCTACTTACAGGCCAAATATCTCAGCTGAAGAAGAAACTTACACCAATTCATAGCCCAACCCACATCACAACTATGCCAAAATGCTTCACTTTGTGTGAATAAATCAATGTGATTAAATTTTTATACTATTTTATTTTCACCTTTAGAAAAAATGAGCCTAGTGGATGACAGCTGGCACAAAGTATCCCTGGCTTCAAGCTGAAGCTTTTCTGGGTATTTGGCATTAACTGTAATGCAATAAAGCTGCCTTGAGTTATTGCTATGTTATGAATTACTGTATGGCCTGTCAGTCTCTCTCAGGACCTGTTAAATATCGCTTGTTCTGGTAACCTATAATAACGCAGTCTTAACTGTAGGCCCACTCTACGATCCTTTCCATAACAAACACTATCCCACTGAACTTTTAATGGGCATGGCACCTTTATTATGTCCACAAAACACCACTGCCCAAATACGCTAACAGCATTTCCACAGATCTACCGCATCCACTGAAATGAATCTATGCCATGAGAATGCATGAAGGGTTATTGTTTGGTGTGGCATAGGGAGGCCTGCAGTGGGCTATTTAGTCCAATATCCTGCCCCAAGAAAGGATATCCCTTGCCAATAACTGGCTTATTTTTAATTGAAATTTACAAACCAATACAATTTCAACATTTTTATTAGTTTGTTCCATTACTACCAAAACATTTAAGTAACAAGTTATGTTTCTAACCAGTGTTTGAAATTAACCAGGAGCCAGGTGCATTTTGCACCTGGCTATCGGCCACTTGCAACCAATTGAAGATACCTGGGTGCCAGGATGGTGCCTGACACCACCATCTGGAGGTGCATGCCTGGGGATCGTTAGATCTTGACTGTTTTCACACACTAATACCACAACCTGTAGAATTTTATCAGTTGTATTTTACCTGCACCATCAAAATGAATTTCAAGAGCCAAATGCTTTTTCTGTGCAGCCTGAGCAGAAGCAGTCACCACTGTTTAGGGAGGCTTTTAATGTTTAATACCGGTAGATTACTGTGTTTTATTTTTCTGTTGGAAGCCACCCAGAGCGGCTGAGGAAACCCAGCCAGATGGGTGGGGTATAAATAATAAATTATTATTATTATTATTATTATTATTATTATTATTATTATTATTATTAAATAAGTCTGTATAGGTCAATATGTATATATGGACTGTCCCTGGATCAAGTAACTTTTCTTCTCAAAGCTCTTAGCCTAGCTCAAGATTGTCATCTGAACTATCCAGATGTTTAACTGAGAATCAATCAGTCAGTCCATCATTTGAAAAATAAGAATGTAGAGCCATCTTGTCCCAAAATGGCAACTAGACATTCCGTTTTGGTGGCTGCAACCTTGGTTTAAAGAGTCATTTGGCACGTAGCTTCTATATCTGAATTTCTAACACCGTTTCTAAGGTGTATACCAAAGATTTTCTCAGCATACAGTATATCTAAAAACATGCAAATACAACGAATGTGTCATGCAACCACTTTCCCCACATTATCTGTCCATCTCCTGTGATTCCATCATTCAAATTTTTCTGGAGTGGTGAGAATTTAATTTTTTAGATTGATAATAATGCCTTTTCACTGACATGCTCAAGGCAGCAAACAGAATCACCATTCAGGTATCGCCAGTTAAAAGACTCTCCAGTAACAAGCTGGGAAAGACCTCTGCCCAAGACCTTGGATAACCACTGCCAGTCTGAGCAAACTGCTTAATCATTTCTGCACAACAACACAGAGCACTCATTATTTTGCATTACAGTATACAGGTCACTGGCAGTGATCATTCAAAGAAGTAGCTAAGACACCTTCAATAATATTCATCAGTAATTCCCCATGCATACCCTGGAGAAAGGAATCTTCCAAGATTATACAAATAAAAACAGAATCCATAATCTAAGAGCTGAACATTTTCCTGCTTAGCAACATAGAACAGAATACTAATGTAACCTCAAACCACTCAAACATTATAGCTGCCAGCACAATAGATGGAAGACAGAAGAGTAATTTTACTGCAACGGGTGTTACAAAGATTGAAGCACTCAAGCATTAGTTTTATTGCCTTTTCCTTATCCTGGGGCAACTTTTCACCTCAACTGGAAGCTAAATGGCACTATTTCTAACTTCTAACCTCAAACAACCTTACCTCCCGATCCAGCACAGGCAAAAACCAAACTGCAAGTTATCTCTTAAGTGAACTTAATTGCTTGGACATCTGTTTGGGGAGAGAGAAACGCTGTTTTTTGTTTTTGCCTCTCAAACAATCAAAGGATTTTCTCTCCACCCAGAAAGCGTAGGAATGACTTTTCACGTTTTACATTGGTTTTCCGTGATGCTTGGACAACTAAACGCATCCCAAACAGTGGTTCTCAAGTATTACTGGGTACGAGACAACAATTGGAAGGCTCCCTGGCTGGTGCCCAAGGTAAATGAGAAATATGCAACACTAGTGTACTCACCACTGTCTGCTGATACCGTAAAGTCCTTTTTGGACGGTTGTCCCCAGTCATATCCAGTGTCTGCAAATGGGGAAACTGGGCATCCCGGGGGAGGTGCCTTCCCTTCTGCTTCCCAGTTACAGGATCATGGAATGGGACAAAACTGAAGTTGCGAGTGCTCCAGCTAAAGGCTCACTGTGGGGGGGATGTGTAACCAGATACCCTGGTTCTGCTCATGCTCTGACACAGTAGTTGTGTCTCTGCTCTAATGCCTCTAACTGCTGCTCTGGCACTGAGTCAGCCCAGTAAATTAAAAGGTGATAAGATTTCTTTCTCCTGGCTCCAGTGGGGTTGTTTCTGTCCAAGGCCAATGATTCCAGAACTGGAAGGGTGATCGGTAGGGTTTTGGTGGAGGTGGACCGGAGGTCGACATTTGCTTGACTCATGGAAAAAGCATTGGAAAGAAGAATGAAGAATGACCAAAATTATTAGACTGAGAAGGATATTCTAGTGGCAAAGGTGCCAATGCACGGCTATTACCATTACAGCCCATAATCCAAAGCTTTGTATATTTCGAATGCCCTTGTTGACAGACTCTCAACAGCATCCCCTGGGAAGCTAAGTTTAAATCCCACAGGCTTCACAGATTGTTCTCATAATATATTTGTGAAAGTGTTTCCTTTCCACTTTCCCTAAGGCTACAATTTTCCTTATTCTTTGGCTGTTTTCTTCTGAAAAACCTAAATGGCTTTTCCTTTGGTTTTTAAATCCTTTAATTTGGGTATTTACAAATTAAGACATTAGATGTTCTTAATAAGCAACCTCCAAATTCAAAGTATGCTGTGGGCCAGATAACCGTATGGAGGAAAGGACATCAGATCCAATGCAACCATGTTAAGAAGTGCTATACTTATTGGGGGTAAATTGACGCAAGCATGGCGGTTTTTAAAAAAGATTAAGTGTGGTCACATGAGGTCAGAACCCTCTCTATACAGCTATCATAAACCACATTCCTCTCCTGTAAAATCAACCAAGTGCAATGCAAGATTACACAGGTGTCACTAAGGAGGATGCCTGTTTTGAATGCTCAGGGGTCAGCAAACGTTTTCAGCAGGGGGCCAGTCCACTGTCCCTCATACCTTGTGGGGGGGGGCAGGACTTTTTTGGGGGGGGGGTGAACGAATTCCTATGCCCCACAAATAACCCAGAGATGCATTTTATATAAAAGGACACATTCTACTCATGTAAACACGCTGATTCCCGGACTGTCCGCGGGCTGGATTTAGAAGGCGATTGGGCTGGATCCAGCCCCCAGGCCTTAGTTTGCCTACCCATGCTCCAGACATAGGGCTCATACTCACAACTACACAGAACTGAAAACTTTACCCACATTCAAGATTTCAGGTTAGAATCGATCATGTTTTGTACCAGTGCTCTTTGGTAAAAGGCCTGTTCTGTAAACTAGTTGCAGTGCAGATATAGAGAAAGAGACCATGCCGATTGGTGGGTAAAAAAAAAAAAAAAGCACGCCAGTTAGAAAACAAGGTAACGTTTTATTTTGGCACATGGAGATCATAGTTTATATACAAAGTTTATAAAAAGTGGCAGTGATAAAGACCTGCCCTCTCCTTTCTCAGACTAGGGGGAGACGTCTGTACTAACACAGTTATCAAGCACCAACTTCCAGAGAGGACTCCCATGTTTTTTTCTATTTTTACCCAGAGGAAAGAACCTTTGAGTTGTCATCCTGAGATGTTCACTGGCCCTGAAATGGCTACTGCTTGACAGGTGTGGTACGCAGTTCAAATGCACTAGGGCAGGACAAGAGGACCTTCTAAGCTTCTGGCCTCTTGTTAGATTATTCTGCCTCATGTTATTTTCCTAACCATTATTTTTGTTTTTAAAAATATATATCAAAATCCTATAAAAATATTTTTTTCAAAATCTTAGGCAAAAGAGAATGATAAAGGCTGATCAAGGGCAGCTGGTTCAAGCATACAGTCCTTGGCTGCAGGGTTATTAGGATGCCGAAAGGCAACTATATACAAGAATGTAACTGGAAAACCTAGGTGTGGCATGCAACTTTTAAAAAAAAGTGGTGGGGGAGAGGGACTAGAGCTTATTTCCTGTCCTCTGCAGCAAACATAACCACCAGTTAAAAGCCCAGGCTTTTAACCACCTGTGGCTACTGGGTGGCAGGACTGTTGCACCACTGGGGGTATACATTTGCACATATAAATAAGACTGGCTCCTGAGGATTGTCCTCATTTTGCAAGTGAGTTTCTTAAAATTGCAGGTCCCGCAAAAGGGGGCCGTTACAGTACTGGAGAAAAGAATGCATAATTAACTGAAGACTTCCTGAATTGTTTGCTCACACAATGGGAGGAGCAAAGCAGATGTGCAAATGAGCATGCAGAGATGATTTCCCTAACTCTGCCAATGTGTAGATTTGCCCTTAAAAAGCCATGTGTGGCATCTGAGAAGCCGGGGGTGGGGGTGGACTTATAGCCATGCCTCTGCTCATGAGGATCAATTTCACCCACAATGAATAGGGAATCATGGGGTGGGTGGGCAGAAAATATAGGCAAATACGGTGTAGGCAAACATCTAATAAAATGACAAGTCTACAATAGACATCGTATGGTATGCTAACATTGAGAATAATGGAAATAGCAACAATAGAAGTCAAAAAGACAAACTTGTTATATAAGTAGAAACACCTTGTGGAATGGAAAACCTGTTTCAATTGTTTCCAAGTCCTGGTGTGAGTTTGTGCTAATAATTATCAACTTCTTTGATAAAATAAGCAGAACAGATTTTTTGGGGTGTGTGTGTCTTTTTTAGCAAAATAGAAATTGCATGTGTATTTATTATTATTTTGGGGGGAAGGGGGTGATGAAAGATATAAAATGACTTTAGCATTAACCTAACTATTCCAAACTGTCTTTATTAGTCTGCATGTCCTTCATTTATTTAGAGCAGGGATCCCCAAACTTTGGCCCTCCAGATGTTTTGAACTACAATTCCCATCTTCCCCGACCACTGGTCCTGTTAGCTAGGGATCATGGGAGTTGTAGGCCAAAACATCTGGCGGGCCATAGTTTGGGGACGCCTGATTTAGAGGGTTCCTTTTCAGTTTAGCTAGTCGTTTTGCCAAATTTGCTTAGCTGCCCACAAATTTGTCTTAAAACAAAATCAAATTATAAAGCATGTTTTTTGTTTTATAAAAAGCTTTATGAATGCTATTTCTCACACTCCTGTTTGTGATAAATATTCGCTACCTAGGTGCTCCCCATCAACCTCAATGTTGGCACATGAACACAATATTACACATATAAACCCTGAACTGGGTGGCAAGCATCAACAAGTTGCCAAAGCCTGTCTGAAAAAGTGTTATTAGAGAAACTTGCACAATGAGTAAGAAAGCTGGCTTAGCCAGGCATGATCAACTTAAAGACATTTATATGCTAATTTCCATAGGTCACAATGTCTGATAACATAGGAAATTCCCAATAAAATCAGACAAAGTGTTAGAAACAACAGAACAAGTATCATATGTTCATCAGTCAACCGCTTCCTAAACAGCTTAACGCCCCCTACCTTCCATATGAAATGCTGTAAGGGAAGAGTAGCCCTAGACCTCTACAGGAGGTCATCCTATGGCACAGAGTATTTCATGGACTTTGGCCTTTGAGGTAGTGGCCCCCTTAGATGACAGAGTTAATTCCTGGGAACAAGTAAAGGTCCCTGCAAAGAGTGCTACAATACTCTGACATCTCCTTGCAGCGGTGGAACTCGGTGCCTGGGGCATGACCTTCTCGATGCTTGATCATTCCATTCACCTAAATGAGAAGGCAACAAAAGGCAAAAGAAAGGTTTAGAAATTTAAAACAGTATTTATTTTTGAATAAAAATATTTTTTATATCTTGGTTCAGATGCTCTACTGAAATTAAAACCAGACAGGATATTTGTTTACTCCAGTTCTGAGGATATCCAATTGAAGAATCATACTAGGCATGCAAATCTGTTTTGGACAAAGCACAAACTGAGTTCAGGCCTGAATCAGGGAGGGAAGGGAAGAGAATAAAATTACTCTTACACAACCCTTCTCCTCCATATACTGTATCTGTTTGAAATTTGGGAGTTTCATCCCCTCAGAAGAGGTACCCATGCCTGCAAATTTAATTCTGCAAATAGCACCTATACACATCCCACTTAAAAAAAAAATCATTCACTCAGAAAGGGAAACTATGCCTACAAATTTCATCAATTTCTGTCAAAACACAAGAACGTTACAGCGGTTTGTTCATATTCTCATTAGTCATGCCTTGGGTAGTCCAAGCCGAAGTTATCTGCTTACCAAGACAATGAAGTAGGATCAGAACTGTACCATATCTTGCACACCCCTAAATTATATCAAATGTCTGTTTGCAGAAGTTGCACTTTGCTTCCCAGAGGCCCCTAAAGGGCACAGTAATGCTACAGGAGGTCCAACAAAAGTTAAACAAAAATGTATCTCAAGAGTGCAGAACCTTTTAGAAGTTAGTTGAGAAGCAAAAGTGAATCCCAGCATCCCAGCTCACCTTTACAAGCATGTCAGCCACATGTGTTTTTCTAGAATCTTCAGCAAACACAGAGGTCAGAGCCTCTACATACCACGACCCACGTTTGGTGTTTCTCATAGCAGCTGTGCCTGTAAGTAAATAAGTAAGTAAGTAAAGTCAATGCAAAGTAGAAAAAGAGGGATAAGTGCAAGATGATCCACCAACAGCATCTCAGTTCAAAGGTGTAAAACCACCCTTGAGCGGTTCATTAAAATAACGCAACACAAAGACCTTTAAGATACTATCCAAGATACCTCTCAGACAGGCATAACCACATATCATATCAGAGCAAGTGGGAAGACGCAGCTTGGGATTCTCTTTCTTGTTGGCATCGCTTTCTTCGCAACCTGGGGAGTCAGCACGCTCATTGCCATCTATTTGGTCCACTCCACGGTCTGTCTCATCTAATAAAGAGAAAACAATAAGGCAGGAATTTCACTCACCTCTGCCAAGCATCTTTTCTAAAGGTACATTTCTAATTGTATGTTCAATTAGTAGGGTTGACTATTGGGCATCATCTACATTCCCTGACCTTCTTACTTTTGGCAACTATGACCAAATTTGCCTACAATAGTCTTATTAGCCACTTATCTACCTTGCAGTAATTAAATCATCACAGAGCACTGGTACCACTCTCCTGGTACACATGGAGTTAAGTCTGGGAAGTCATGTTCAAAGTAGTCATGTGTAAATCAGGCTGATTTAAGAATCCCAACTGTTTTCACCTTAGCTTTCCCCTTCCCCATCACCCCCTGGAGAATCACCTGCCATAGAAGAGGAAAATCCCATTGATTATACCCCCATTGGCATAGACTAACCAACTGAGAATACTTCATGCACCTGAGTTTATGCCACAATTAATTTATTAAGTCTTTAAAGTCTACAGACTCTTTGTTCTTTCTACTCTTGCCAGACCAGGCATCCCCAGACTTCGGCCCTCCAGATGTTTTGGACTACAATTCCCATCTCCCCCAGCCACTGGTCCTGTTAGCTAGGGATCATGGGAGTTGTAGGCCAAAACATCTGGAGGGCCGCAGTTTGGGGATGCCTGCGCCAGACCAAATAAGAAAAAGCAACATGTACAGGAAGAGCAAGAAAAAAGAAAAGGAACACTATGGTTATTGAGTAATATTAAGCATACTGTATTTAAGTGAGGCGAAGCAAATCTGGGAATAAAATTACAAGAGAAAATATTTATACATCTTGGAAAGGTTGTACCAGCTGCTTTCCCTCTGTAATCACCATACATCTTAACAAACTGTACAAAAGATGTGTATACATAGGTTAGAGGAGATAAAAGGAATGAGAAAAATGTAGGACAGAGCCCTTGATCATTTTTTAGATAGACTTGAATGAAAACTGCCTGGTTTCAAACAGCACAATCTTCTTGAATTGCATTACAACTTTTGAAAACATCAAGCATCCACCAACAAATAAATTGGACACACAAAACCATTTTAAGAAAGACTGAGAAGTTATTTTTGCTCTCGAGCAGCATCACCGACATGTCTAGTAAGATATACAGGCATTAGCCACTGTGACTTTTGGTACTTAAAACTTCAAATCATCATCATTTAGCAAAAGCATGGCGAGAAGGGAAGATCTGACTCAGGACCAACTATTTCAAGTGACACCCTCAAGCTAGTTTCTAATGATGTCCAGTAAAATGAAGTCTGATCAAGTAATGCTTGCAAAGTATTTTCACAATGTATTGCACCAGCAGTGAGCTTGCAAAATTGGATTAAACTGCCAAACGGTAAACTGCTGCCCAAAACTTGCTTCAAGATCAGAAATTCTGCTTTATTTTTGAGACACTAATATCTTTCAATTTTGCTGCTTTAAAGCTCATCTGAATAGCCCTGAGTCTCCTGTATCAAAGTGATCTCTACTCAGGTTTAAGCAAAATTTAGCAAACCTGCACATTGAATTTTCTGTAAGTGGCCGCAGTGTTTCTGCTTAGAAGAAATTTAATTTGGTAGGTATGAGGCTGACAGAACCTTCAAGGTAGATTCATGAGCACAGGATACTATAAATTTTCCATTTGTTTCTTAGAATAAAACCTGTGTGTTGTTTTTTCACTATCAAGGTAAGACTGAAAAGGAAAATATAAAAGCATGAAGGAGGACTATAACTTTCGACTGTTGGTGAAAAGGAATGGCTTCTGTTTTTCATTACTTCTCTTATCAGCTGAACTGTTCACTTCTTCAAACCATTTTCTCTTCAAAAGTTGGAGTTGGACAATATATATGCACTCCAAGCATACTGTGCAAAGGATGTCCAGGTCATAATAGTTTTATAGTGTCTATAGATTTTTTTATTAAAAAACTAGGCCTGCATTGAGCACAAATATGTTGCAAAAGCTCCATTTGGTTTAGCCCATCCAGAGGCATCAGAACTGAATTTTGGAAGAACTTAACCTTCTATGTTAAGAATTGCTTAAAGACAGATAATCCACAGTTGGAAATGTGATTGTTAACTTGGAAGGCCTAAATCCCACTTCTGCGTGTCTCAGTCCCATTGAATACACCATTTTGGGATCGCTTCTTGCATAATTTGAACAGGTCAAAGTTGAGCAGAGTGGCGTTTTAAAAGACAGAAGAAGCATCAAGAGCAAACTGACCCCTCTTCCTTCTCTCACAGACCAGAAAAACAACTGGGAGAACATTAGCCCCCGAGGCACTTGTAGTGACATTTGCTGGCGGGGCAGGTGGTGAGGGAAATAAAAGTGTGAGGGAGGCAATTAAGAAAGAAGAGCACAAGCTTGGAGCAAGGTAGAAAAGACGTGGTGCGTGTACATGTTAGTTTTATTACATTTAAGAACTGGGAGCCATTCTGGGAGCCTTTTCTTCGCTGAAGGGGAGGATTCATTAAGGTGCTGTGCTTGAATTAGTAATGTTACTGGGAAGTAATGCTACATTTCTTGTAGGCTTATGTTCCAGCATAGCCTCAAATGGCTAAAGAAAGTGACCTGTTTTGTGAATCTCCTATACAAGTTACGGTCTCTTAAAACACGGTATAATTGGAAGATGTGCTAGAAAGTTTATGCCAAGAAGCTTATGCCCGTCTTGTGTTTATTGGTACTTTACTTCCAAAATTCCTTTCACTGGACTTAAGTGAAGCAAGTTTCTTCCATGAAGGATTATGTCACTGAAGACGGAGAGATTAAGCTTTGAATGTCTAAATTTTCTTGTACATGCTCTAAATGCAGCTGGAGACCCTGTTCCCCATCTGATTTTAAGGAACTTCATAAAAGAGTTTTTCAATGGAATCTCTCTTCAAAGGAATTCATAGTGCTTGTTTTACAGAAGACTGGTGTTATGGAAGATGGGTTACTGGCCCTCAGACTGCTGCTTTTTTCATTTCCCCAAAATCCAGAAAGATACGAAAATCTATAGTCCAGACCAAAGAGCAACTGTGATAAAGTTCCAGGATGTAGATAAAATCTCCATGCTGGGTTATGATTAGTGTGGCTAACAGCCCCACACCACACATGCAAGATATGGGAATTATTACAAAGCTCCCCTTTTTCACGGTGCTGCAGGGTCTGCAATCTGCTGACCACATGCCATGCAGAGTGAGAAGCACTTACAGAGAGAGGTAGTGGCAACAGCAAGGCAGGGAGGTGAATGTGGGTTCCGCTTATACCTGAGAGAAGCAAAGAGGAGAGTTGAGCGCAAGCTGTGTAGAATGGAGAATGTTTGTGAAGCACAGGTAACCCCACCCCCAAACCCCCAGCCCCTCCTCCTTGGGTTACGTACCTCCCCGGCATGCTTGAATGAAGAACATTTTGGGCTTGTTCTGAAGCCTAGGGCAGTTTGCGTTATCAAAGAGCCTGAAAATCTCCTGCAACTGGAAAAAAAATACCCCACAGTAAACATTTGTTAGAAAAAACTGCTAAACCAGTTTTATCTGAATTATGCTTTTTAGTTGTTATATACCGTATGTTATTCTGTAAATCATCATGAGAATATTTATATTGAAGGGTGGCAATGAAATAGGCAAGCAATCACAATATTCTAAATATCATTCAAATATACACTCTGCTCCTATATGTTTCCATGAATTGCTTTCCAACTTCCAGAAATACCTTAATTTCTGCTTCAGGCCAGAATCCATTATAACTTTATTTGCCAGTAGCTGGTTGCCAATTTCATCATCCTTAGATGACCACGCCTTACACAAAGGAGGAATCCACAAAGGTAAATTACCTGAAGCAGTTTGCCATCCACTCCATAGACCCCACCCTCTATGCCATGTGAGAGAAGTGATACAATGCAGGAATCTACATCTCGGTGAACTGGAAGCTTTGAAAAGTTTTCCAACTCCTTATGCATTTCCTGAGAAAAGAAATAACTAAAATAAGCAATCCCTGAAACTGCAAATACCAGAGAAGTGGAAAATGTACAATTAACAGAGCAAAGCCATGTACTAGTAACAAACTTAATAGGGAGCCAAAGAGGGCTTATTAATTATAAAAAATGGTTGAACATGGCCCAATTTCCAGAGAATTTTAAGATTTTATATTCTGTTTAATCCAAGTATTCAGAGATAGTAATTTCTAAAATTCTGTAACCAGGCAGCCAGTCTTCCTGGGGTGTCCACTAATAACATCCACGGACTCCAGAGTAAGAAGCGGAAGATTCCTGATGGCAGAAACAGCCCAAGTGGCACTGGCTGTCTAGGCAAAGGCTGAGAGAAACTTCTTGTTGCTGTGCCCAGCCTCTACAATTCTGGGGGACCAAAGTTATTTAATCACTATAACTAAATTATTGCACTAAGCAATTTTCTGTAGATTTTTATTGAACGTGTGTACGAGTAATGTAAGTGAAATGCGTTAAAATAAATCAATTTGCTAATAAAATTGTGAGACTAAAGAAACTAAATACAGTAAAGTACTTAATAAAAATACGGTAAATTATGCTATCTAGATAGTAGTAGAGATAAAAATTCTACATGGAAATAGATTCCTTAGTACAGCGTTTCTCAACCGCTGTTCCGCGGTACACTAGTGTGCCGCGAGAGGCTGGCTGGTGTGCCGCGACATGCCGCGGCGAGAAGGGCGACTTGCTGCCTTGTCACGTGCCACCGGCCTTGGGCAGCCCCCCCCCCAAAAAAAAGAGAGAGAAGAGGCCAGGTGCTGCAGGGCGCTCCGAGCGCTTGGCACTTTGGAGCGCTCCGCTCTGCAGCCGCCGGCCTTGGGCAGCAAAAAAGAAAAGAGGCCAGGCGCTGCAGGGCGCTCCGAGCGCTCGCCGTTTCGGAGCGCTCCGCTCTGCAGCCGCCGGTTCCAGGCACAGAGGCGGCAGGCCTCGGGCAGCCCCCCCCCAAAAGAAGAGGCCAGGCGCTGCAGGGCGCTCCCTGCTGCTACAGCAGCAGCAACAGCAGCCGGTTCCAGGCCCCTCTGGCTGGCCGGGGCGCTCGGTGGTCTCGCTCTACAGGGCATGGAGGTATGTCTTATGGAGGTGGTGTGCCTCGTGATTTTTTTCACGGAACAAGTGTGCCGTGGCCCAAAAAAGGTTGAGAAACACTGCCTTAGTATACCGTACATAAAATGCTTGCTCTAGTATACCCAGATTCACATTAGAAATGATGTCAGTTACCCAATTTATTGTGAGGAGCCAATTATTAAAAAATGACTTCTTGGATGCAGACATTCATCATGCTTGTTCCATTCTCGGGGCTCACCTGCGCAGTCTGATCATGCCGTACCACCACTTGGTACCCAAGATGTCTGTAGAGCATTTCTAGGGCAGCTTGGTCAACATTGCCACCAGAACGGAACTCTAGGTCTGTCTCACTGCTAAAATGCACATTGCTAAGTATCAGCGCCAAGCCCCGTGGGTGTGATTTCATCTTGTATGCCTGTGAAAAACAGGTAACCTGATGGATCCAGATTCCTGGTATATTATGTAAAATATCTTTTACATAGCAAAATCACAAGATACTTATTCATGACAGTGAGAATCCTGTTGCATACCTACATAAATAAATACAAAGTGAGAGGACACCTTACATTTCTAGCAGAAAAAACACTGTAGTTTAAAAGGATTCGTAGGCTAATGGCCAGAAAAATCCCAGCAATGTAAGGTTTCATGCTAACTCCCAAACTATTTCATATTTGTTTCTATCAGTGTACAGGATTTCCATTTATAAATTTAATGATGATTTTAAAAGTACTTTATTCTGTTGCCTAAGGAATTAGAAAAAAATGTCCCATTCTTGTAGAAGCACCAGTGAGAAGAGAATACCTGGCAGAGACTGTAAGGGAAGGATACTTAAATCAAATGACTGCAACGGAACCCATGCTATCACACTTTAAGAACTGGACTCAAAATCAACAGAAGTCCAAAATGGCATAAGCTCCTAGGAAAATAAGTGGCTTTGGGAAGAAAAGACAGGTATCTAAAAGAGAAGCACACATCAAAATAAAACTTATTAAACCACCTGCCTCTATTTTTTTAGAACTGCATGCGAAAGTAAAAAACGTCATCCCCTGAACAGGCATTTATTTCACATTTTGAAGCTGGCTTTCTGCAGATTACCAATAAAAGCATCCAATGCTTGGGTTTTTTGGGGGGAGGGGGGGAATCATGAACTTCCACCCTTCAGGATACTCACCATGTGCTCATGCTCATGATAGAATTCTAGGGTGCATCGCTTCACCTGAGGATAGTGAGGACCATCTCCATCATCCAAGGAATGCTCCATTGGTTCTGCTGAGACACAGACCAACAACCAAAATGTAAGTGGCTCAGCAACAAAATAACTTCTGTGCAGGTGTAAACTTGGTATTTACAACTATTTAGGGATACCAGATTAATAATATAACCTGCCAAATTTTTAAGCACTGGAGGAGTAAGTCCAGAATGGACTTTCCTGTTACAGTAAAGAGGTCAAAATGATTGCAAAACACCACTTTTTGTGATATTTGTGATATTTAGAACATGTGTATATTAATAGATTAAGTGGGGAGAATCCCAGGATTAAATCAGACTTGATATAAAATAAAAGTTAGGTCTAGTCGCGGACGACTCTGGGGTTGCACTGCTTATCTCGCTTTATTGGCCAAGGGAGCCGGCAGACAGCTTCCAGGTCATTTGGCCAGCATGACTAAGCTGCTTCTGGAGAACCAGAGCAGCGCACGGAAACGCCGGTTACCTTCCTGCCGGAGCAGTACCTATTTATCTACTTGCACTTTGACGTGCTTTTGAACTGTTGGTTGGCAGGCTATAAAGTGTATGAATGTAATTGGTGTGCATTTTTTGTTATGAAGGCAGCATTTGCAGGAGGAGCTGCAGAAGCCTCGTGGCTGTGGAGATAAATTTACTTTCTAGCTCTGAAGGATAGTTCAGTTGGTAGAGCATGAGGCTCTTTAATCTCAGGGTTGTGGGTTCAAGCCCCAAGTTGGGCAAAATATTCCAACACTGCAGGGGTTAGACTAGGTGGTCCCTTCCATCTCTACAATTCTCTCCCTACTATGGTGCTAACAAAAATAGCCTCTGATGCTGCTTTCTACATTTCAAGGGAAGTCCCCATTGACACTTTGTTGGGACTGTATCAAGGAGAGAAAGGGTTGAGGCTACCAGTGAAACACAGACAGAGCCATGGTTAGAAAAACCCACCAAATGTTCTTGGATTTCAACACCCATCCTCTGTGACCATAACCCATGTTGGCTGGGGCTGATGGGAGTTGGACCCTAATAACATCTGGAGGGCCACTGGTTCACCATAGCTGGTTAATAAATAAGTTAAACTACTATGACTTGCTCAAGTCTAGGCACCTTGCCCTGTGCAACCTGTCAAATATAATGACTAATGGTAACCAATTATAGTTTTGTGATTATTTCTGTGTTACAGTTATTGTTAATAGTCATGGATAAAAAACGCATATACTGAATAATTTATCTGGTTGCTAGTTAATAATAAAACAGTTTGCAATTTAGCAGATCAGCAGGATGCAACCGAAACCAAGAGATCAGGCCATAAAATTTGGATGTAAAACCTAAGTCAGCTTTTTAAACATAGTTTCACATTATTCTTGCATGGAAAATATAACAATGTTATAATCAATATATTATATTCTTAGGAGCCACCATTCTGAAAACAATAGTCTGGGGACTGAAATACAATCTGCCACACATCCCCGCCAGGTTCTATTAAAAACACGTCACCTAGTTTTAAGTATTTCTGTTATGGAGATGTGAATCTCAGGCACATTCTTCTCTTTAATTTTATTTATATCTAATTTATTTATAATGTATCTCTGTCCCTTCAAAATATATAGGGAGAAAACAATTTCCCTCAAAGAAATCTGGCCATGAACAATATGCATGAGATACAAGTAAAACAAGAGAAAAATACAAGAGCCTTTTGCAGCATTCATTTTCCAAGCAACCTGCAGCCCCAAAATGGTGCACTCATGGCACACCAAAGCCCCTCCCATTGCACCCTAGCCTCTTGCCTCTCCCAATTTTGGACATTTATTTTAAAAATTGTGCTTTTTTGGCTTTGTTGTTGGGGTGGTAGGTGAAGAGCCAACTTTTTGTCTGTTTATTTGTCTTTTGTGTGTGTGTTTGGCTCATTTCTGAGCACCACCAATTGGGCATTTTGTAGTGCTCAAAACAGTTTATTAGATTTCTGAATGTGCCCCCAGGTCCCAAAAGGTTGGGGACCTCTTCAAGCTACAGTTTGGAGCATAACATCCAAAACAAAGAAACAAGTGTAATATTAAAGTGGGAATTTCTCCTTATAAATAGAATTGCAGGCAACCTTTCATTACAATTTTGAAGGTTACATTAGGTCAGATAATATTCTTTCATAGGCTGGGTCTGAAAATCTGAAAAAATAGGCCACAAGTTGCCTATCTTTATGTGATTTAATATATACTATCTTTTCTACACATTATTCTTGGCTCCATGTATGTGGAATAAGAAAACTGGAGTGGAAAACCACAAGGGTATCAAAACTTAAAATATATAAAATCAAATATATATTTCAAGCAAAAAATAGCATTTCATCAGTGGACACATTCTGGCAATTTTCAAAGTATCCTATACAGTGGTACCTCAGTTTATGAACACAATTGGTTCCAGAAGACTGTTCATAAACTGAAGCGTTCATAAACTGAAGCGAACTTTCCCACTGAAAGTAATGGAAAGTAGATTAATCTGTTCCAGACGGTCCGCGGAGTACTTAAACTGAAGCGTTCATAAACTGAAGCAAACTTTCCCATTGAAAGTAATGGAAAATCTTTAATCTCTTGACTTACGAGTCTGAGCTCGAATCTGTATGATATTTCATTTTTTACATTATTATTTATAATATTGTTTGCTATTATTTGTTATGATATTGTTATTATTTATATTGAGTTGAGTATCATTAATTTACGCTATTGGTTATATCGGATGTTTTGATTTGAGTGTGTAAAATATCATTTCAATTTTCGTTTTGTATTTTCTTGATTTTCGGTATAGTCATGATTTGATCTGTTTTTGTTTTGCTATTTGTCCTTTTTCTTTTGTATTTGTTTGTGAAATTGAAATAAAGTTATATTTTATACAAAAAGAAAAAAGAAAGTAATGGAAAATGGATTAATCCGTTCCAGACGGGTCCGCGGAGTACTCAACCTGAAGCGTACTTAAGCCGAAGCATGGGTGTAATTGGTTCCGGAAGTCTGTTCATAAACTGAAGCGTTCATAAACTGAAGTGAACTTTCCCATTGAAAGTAATAGAAAGTGAATTAATCACTTGGCTCCATGGCGTTCGTAAACCGAAAATTCGTAAACCAAGGTGTTCATAAACCAAGGTTCCACTGTAGTATTCTACTACTTAAAATAGCCTTTATGAGGGAGGAATATATAAACATTCCAAACAAATAAAGCAGCCAATCATGTGGCTGCCATAGCAAAAGCAATGGGGGGCAGGAATCTATTTTGGTTTCAAAAGCCTTGCACACTGATCTCTGACTTTTGTTATTCATATATTTAAAAAATAGCTCCTTGGGGCTAAACGTTTTCAGGCTTGCTCTTACCTAACAAAAATGCTCGATCTTTTCTTAACCAAAGGCAATACTGGAAAATCAACATGCATTTTCCAACCCACACAACAGAAATCTTTTTTCTTTTGTACATTGTGTGTCAGATTAAATAGTATGCTAGTAAACAACAAAATGAAGTTTTTAGCCATTACAATTGCAATAGTCACGTTTCACAAAAATAAACCTACCAAGTTGCCACCGTGGCCTTTTTTGAGAGATTCCTGATTCAGATATAGGAAATGGGAGCTTTTCCTCATAGCCAGAATTCAGCTGAAAGAGACCACACAGCATTGTTAAACAGAAGTAGAGAGATGTAAAGGAAAAGAACCACCTTCTGTCTACAGGGTGTCTATACACACACCAATCATCCTAGGTAGTCTTTACACAAAGCACAGAAAAGATAAGACACATGTAAGTGTATATCTACTGAGGTTTGGATTCCTGGTCCTCTTTTTGGGAATATTCATTTCAAGCCAGGTGTGTAAATGTATTTACTCTCCCTCCCCACACCCGTCCCCAGCAAATAATCATCATGTAAAACACCACATGAATCATGTGCCACTCCAGTGTAACAACAAAAATAGAAGTGAGGGTATTCAGGAGCATGGAGAGGACAACAGGAGATCACTAAACTAATATGGGGTCCCCCCACCCCACTTTTATTTGATCCTTCCTTACCCTTGCATTCCCATTGCTATGGCTGGGAATGGTGCTCAGGAGCATTTCCACTAAGTGTTGCTGTTTGGTTTCTTGTAAAGCTTCACAGAAAGCAGAGAAGGCTTTGGGACCCCTCTTTGGGAGCAGGTTCAGGAACTCTATGTTTTGGCTAAAACTTCCAGACTTGCCCTGAATTCAGAAAAAAACCAAACATGTTAAAAGATCACTGAATTAGATAGGTGAACCAATATCGTTCCTATGGAGCTCTGAAGTGCTCTCACCCTGGAAGTGCAATCCTGTACGTATCTACTCAGAAGCAACTCTGACTGAGTTAAATGAATCTCACTCCTAAGTGTGTATAGGATTGCTGCCTAGTTAGAAATAATGGAATTATGCAAATGTTAACATACATTTAATAATATATTCAATTTCACTTTTCTTTCCTCCAGTGTATTCTTTTGTCTCCATATAGAAACCCTGTACAGAAACCTCCAAGGAAATTGCACAGGGAGGATTAAATATTTTACATCACAGAACAATCGCATCTTGCACGCGATTAACTTGTGGGATTTCAAGCCTACATGGTTGTAAAATGGCCAGCTGAAATCCCACAGATTAATTGCACATAAGGCAAGGGGTTTAAAAGCTCCTTTTGCACTGATTTCCACAGCAAAGAAAGACCTCTTAAATTCTCTGCCTTGCTTACTGGGCTTTGGGAGGTTCTCACAAGATAGCTGGTTTGGTTATATGTCTCTTTGCATATATGCGCCATCCCCAAGACATAACTCCTGGCCAAGACGTGTTACGCAAAACACAGAGCGGCTGCAAAAAAAAACCTACATAACGTTACACATTTATTCACACCAGTGGTCGAAACTCCCATTGTTCTAGGCACATTTTGCGACAGAGAATTTCATTAGCACAAGCAGTTTCTGAGCTCTACTGGGTGTAGTACAGTACTGTGCCTATGATTTCAGATTAAAACTGCACAGTGGACGGAAAGGAGGACCTTCTTCTTCCTCCCCACTTCCAGCCACTCTCTGAAGACTGGAGAAGAGATCCTCTTAAGGATATTAGGGGGGTGGGCAGGGGAAGCATGGCTTTGTTTTTTGCAGTCTTCAGATGAAGACTAGCCCAAGTGAAAAATGAACATAAGATTTTAGCTGCAGTTCATTCATTGTCAGCTTTGTATTCTTGTTATAAAAAAGCGTGCCTAAATAAATTGCGCCCAAAACCTAGGTTTAGCTCCTAGCTTTCATATCTCAGATTCTAACACTGATTCACACACAAAGAAGTTGTCATCCCCTTGATCTGGCAATTTAAACATAATGCTACAGTTTAACATACATTTTGTATTAAAATATTTGTTCTTTAGAAATACATGGAAATAAATATGTTTGTGATTTATTACTGGAAAAGTCTGCCTCACAGCTTGGGAACTGGAAAAATTATTTCCTTCTCCAGCATTCTACATTATTTCAATTTATTAGTTAAGTCTGCATCATCCAACAACACAGCTGACAAAAGGGATGCTTGGATCAATAACTGTTTGATTACTTATGCCAGCATGGGCTTTTAGAACTTAGCCAAGTGCCTCATTTCTGTTTGTTCTCTTGCTCTTTAGCCCAGCCTCACAAATGTCCTTGAAAGTTATTAGCCTAGCCTTTATATTTTCTTAGAAGGCCTACCTTAGTCTTTTGGAACACAGTGAGTCTGAAATCAGAGGGTACTAACCCTTTTCCATCTTACAAAGGTCACTTGCAGGCAGTTCTTACCACATAAGAAGCTAATCACAAGACAAAAGGCTTAAGGATTTAGCTCAGTCCATATTGTTAAGCAAGCTACCCTGATTTCACTTGGACTAATACGGGGGTTGGTTTTTGCACTTCTCCAATTTTGTGGTATGGTTTTCTATTTCAAAAACATAGCACAAGGCATATAAAGTATGCATATTTAAGATGCGTACCAAAAACTGAATTGAAAAGAAAATTGCAGACAGAATGGACTTCTGAATGTACACATGGGAAATGGACTGGAAATAGATTGATCTATTTCCCTAATTACAAGTCTTAGTCTATGACATTTGTTTTATCTAGTTATTTGCTGCCGAATACTACTGATCTCATTTAACATGCAGGAATAATTGCAGCACTTAGAAGCATAAACAGCAACGATAATTTAACTTTTAATTCCAGTTGCTGACAAGAGTAATTGTACCTGTATCATCTCCATCATTGCTTCAGTGATCACATCCTTTTCTATGAGGTGTTCCATCAGTTCCTTCAAAACTAGCTGCTTTGCTAGGGAAACACGATTCTTTTTCAGAGCCTCTTGGTGACATTTCTGCATGCCACATGCGCCTAGCATCCTAGAAGAGATAAAAATCCTTTGTCTTCTAACAATCTACTGGAACAGGTTTTCACATTAATCATACACTAAACGAGGAGTGAAACTTGTGTGTTTCCATTATGAATTCTTAGGAACACAGAATTTTGTCTGGTAAATGGAAGAGAGGTATCATTGGGGAATTCTGAATGAAAAGAAATCTAGCTTTGAAACACTTGTTTATTCGATTGCACAGATGTTTTAGTAGAGAACACACACCTTTTTTTAGTGATTCCTGAACATTCTTTCCTCTCTCCCTAATTACTGTACAGTTTTGCATCAGCAATATCCAACAAAGTTTGGTGAAGGATCTGCTGGCTGGAAGAAGGAAAACAAGAACTTTTGTGATCACGCCGATGGGAGTGTGTAGGAGTTATAGAAATAACACCAGTTAGAAAAAAGAGCTGCCCTGTTTGTAAATTTCCTTTGCATGAATTATATTCATAAGAATAGTGGGCTGCCTATTCTTGAAATTTTGTAAAAAACAGTATTTTGAATTAGGGATTCTGGCAAACATACAGCAAATACAGATCTAGCAGCTTTTCTGTCCCTGGACTGCAACTGATAAAAATCATAATAAAAATGTTTTCTGTATAGAGGCCATTGATGACTACTGAATAAGCATATAGATAAAATACTGGAAGATATGGGCAAAGGACCCAGCAATTACTTTGAAGCCAGCAAAGGGTTGAAGTATTTGCTCATGCTATTATTTGAGCTTTTGGCGCTATGGTCTAAAACAGGGGTCCCCAGACTTACCGCGCAGCGGGCCAGTGCCCGCCGCGCCGACTGCGCGGCGAGCCGGAGGGTAGGGGAGTGCGCGCGCAGCGTATGGGCCTCCCCCGACCCGGAAGTGCATCGGAAATGACCTCTTCTGGGTCGGGAGAGGCCCATACGCATGCGCACAAAGGATTTTCGGCGATTTTTTGCCGATTTTGAAGATCGTCGCCACGCCGCGCGCCGCAAGAGCAGGCGGTGGCAGCGGGCGGCGGGGGTCATCGCGGGCCGGATTGGGAGGCCAATTGGGCCGCATCCGGCCCGGGGGACGTAGTTTGGGGACCCCTGGTCTAAAACCACTGAGCCTACGGCGATGGGGTGAGCTCCTGTTGTTCAGTCCCAGCTCCTGCCCACCTAGCAGTTCAAAAGCACGTCAAAGTGCAAGTAGATAAATAGGTACCGCTCCAGCAGGAAGGTAAACAGTGTTTCCATGTGCTGCTCTGGTTCACCAGAAGCGGCTTAGTCATGCTGGCCACATGACCCGGAAGCTGTATGCCGGCTCCCTCAGCCAGTAAAGCAAGATGAGCGCCGCAACCCCAGAGTTGTCTGCGACTAGACCTAACAGTCAAGAGTCCCTTTACCTTTACCTATAGACTACACAAAGAAATATCTGAATTATTTATACTCCACTCACATTTCTGAGAAATTTACATCTATATAATCTATAGTGTTATTTTGTTCCAAATGGAAAAGGTTGCTATTCCAGTGAAAAGCAACAACAAAGATATAGTTGCAAAAAAGTTGCAGAATTTTTGTAGGCAAGCATATTGCCCTTCCAACTCTACAATTCTGTGATCGTAGGAGCCAACTACTAGGGGCTGAGGTCCCTTAAGCCCCCCTCCAATAAAACATTTGGGGAGGCCAGGTTCCTCCAGAGTTGATGGGCATTGCCATTCAAATGGTGTGCACGTGCCACATCTCGTCATCGATTATGCTGGGCAGGGCTTACCTAGACCCCCCCCCAATATTTTATTTTAAGTTCACACCCCTGCCTTATGTTTCTCCACCTGAATTTTATATTTGCAAGCCACACCAAAACTACCATCATTTCACAGCTTGCCCATTAAACTGCTGTGAGGCGGATTAATTATGCCTGAAACGCTTTGAACAATAAAAAGCAACGTTATATAAACGCCAAGCATTATTTATTCGTGGCTCTGCGGAATCACTGCATTATATATTAGGAGCGATGGAAAGAGAGGCGGTGATGGCGGCGGAGAGGCCCATCGGTGCCAGGGAGGAAACGCTGAAGGGGCCCTGGCAGGATGCGCGGCTGTGTCAACCTCTTTCCCCTCAGCAAAAGCGGCTCTGCCCCTGCCCACCGGGGGATCTGCCACCAGAGGTGTCTTCCTCTTCCCTTGGGATCTCCAGCGTCCCATCCACCCGCCTCCACTCCTCCCTTGAGGGGCTTCGCCCCCTTCCAGCTGCTCCCCCGTCCAGCTCCCTCTCGCTCCACTTCCCCACCCCACCCGGCCCCTGCCGCCTCAGCGAACCGCGAAGAAGAGTAAAAGGCACTCACTCGCATCCGCCGTGGCCTGGCGCTTCCCGGCGCGCGGTAGGCCGCAGGGGCGCGAGGCAGGAGGCGCGGGTTTTCCCGCCTAAAATTTCTCCTTCCTCCAACGGCCTGCAAGTAATAATACGGGGGGGTGGGGAGGAGGGGGGCGAGAGGGGAGGAGGAGGAGGAGGAGGAACAATTCCCGATCACGTGGTTGCAACTATGTTGGGTGGGGCGCCTGCGCAGAACGGGCGGGACTATGAGAGCGAATGCGCGCGCATTCCAACCCACTCGCTTTGCCAGTCTCTTCCCCCGCGCGCCTCGATACGACCTCAACGAAACTACCCAGAACCCACCTATTATGGGGCGCATGCGTGCCTTTCTCTTTATTCCTTGGGGATTCCGCTGGGTCCGTCCGCTGACCTCTACTGCGCAGGCGTGCTTTCACCCGCCGTGGTCTCTTTTTTTTTGCAGCATTCTGCCTGACCTTACATTCTGTCTTCACTCCCACGAGGATGGCGGTGATGGTTTTTTATTTAAAAGAACTGAGCAGTTTCAAAAGTAGTTCTGCTAGCTAGCTAGTTAGTTAGTTTTAAGTTTTTTAAAAGAGGACTTGCTCCAGCAATATCATCATCATCTGTTTATTTGTATGCCACTTTCCCACAAAATTGTGCCCAAAGTGGCTCACATCTCATGTTACAGGTAGGTAGCTGTGTTGGTCTGACGCAGTCAAAACAAAATAAAAAAATCTATCACATCTCATGTGATCACTTAAAAGTACAACGGTTCAAAAAATGTGTATTAGAAACAATTAGAAATAAGATCAATCAATTTTAAAAATTAATAATTTATTCCACTCTGTCCCCGCCTGCCCTCAATGTTCAAGAAGCTTCTATCAGTGGATTGTTAGGCTGCTGAATGAAAAATAACTGAAATAATGGGCTAATGCCAATTTCTTCAAAAGTCCAATACAATACAAGCAGCACGTAAGGGCACAAGATTAAATCAAGTTTCAATCAAGTATTATTAGTACAAAAAGAAAACAATAAGAGAACTGTGTACAAGTGCTGACACAGAAGTCAAAACCAACCGCCAAGCAGATAGCAGATGAAAAATAACGGCAACTGACTTTCGGATTTGGTAGGTGTGCATCAGTGTTGTTGTTGTTTAGTCGTTTAGTCGTGTCCGACTGTTCGTGACCCCATGGACCATAGCACGCCAGGCACTCCTGTCTTGCACTGCCTCCCGCAGTTTGGTCAAACTCATGTTCGTAGCTTCGAGAACACTGTCCAGCCATCTCGTCCTCTGTCGTCCCCTTCTCCTAGTGCCCTCAATCTTTCCCAACATCAGGGTCTTTTCCAAGGATTCTTCTCTTCTCATGAGGTGGCCAAAGTATTGGAGCCTCAGCTTCACAATCTGTCCTTCCAGTGAGCACTCAGGGCTGATTTCCTTAAGAATGGATAGGTTTGATCTTCTTGCAGTCCATGGGACTCTCAAGAGTCTCCTCCAGCACCATAATTCAAAAGCATCAATTCTTCGGCGATCAGCCTTCTTTATGGTCCAGCTCTCACTTCCATACATCACTACTGGGAAAACCATAGCTTTAACTATACGGACCTTTGTAGGCAAGGTGATGTCTCTGCTTTTTAAGATGCTGTCTAGGTTTGTCATTGCTTTTCTCCCAAGAAGCAGGCGTCTTTTAATTTTGTGACTGCTGTCACCATCTGCAGTGATCAAGGAGCCCAAGAAAGTAAAATCTCTCACTGCCTCCATTTCTTCCCCTTCCATTTGCCAGGAGGTGATGGGACCAGTGGCCATGATCTTGGTTTTTTTGATGTTGAGCTTCAGACCATATTTTGCTCTCTCCTCTTTCACCCTCATTAAAAGGTTCTTTAATTCCTCCTCGCTTTCTGCCATCAAGGTTGTGTCATCTGCATATCTGAGGTTGTTGATATTTCTTCCAGCAATCTTAATTCCGGCTTGGGATTCATCTAGTCCAGCCTTTCGCATGATGAATTCTGCATATAAGTTAAATAAGCAGGGAGACAATATACAACCTTATCGTACTCCTTTCCCAATTTTGAACCAATCAGTTGTTCCATATCCAGTTCTAACTGTAGCTTCTTGTCCCACATAGAGATTTCTCAGGAGACAGATGAGGTGATCAGGCACTCCAATTTCTTTAAGAACTTGCCATAGTTTGCTGTGGTCGACACAGTCAAAGGCTTTTGCATAGTCAATGAAGCAGAAGTAGACGATTTTCTGGAACTCTCTAGCTTTCTCCATAATCCAGCGCATGTTTGCTATTTGGTCTCTGGTTCCTCTGCCCCTACGAAATCCAGCTTGCACTTCTGGGAGGTATCGGTCCACATACTGCCTAAGACTGCCTTGTAGAAGTTTAAGCATAACCTTGCTAGCGTGTGAAATGAGTGCAATTGTGTGGTAGTTGGAGCATTCTTTGGTGTGCATCAGTAAACGAGAGGAATTAAGACTAAGAGATGAGTGGGGATGCTTGTGTAATCTCACTGTATACAAGTTGTACAATAAAGTACTTCAAAGTACCGTATTTCAGTTCCAATTCAATATGTGACAGGATTGCTGGTGAAATCCCAGTACCAATAGTTTGGATATAGCACCAACTTGCAGCCTAGAGAAAACAAGCTGCACTGGTGTTACAAGAAACAAATACTTGGATCAGTAAATTAGCTAAAGGGAGGAACTGGTGCTGTTTTGCATTATAGTTGCGTCCCTATGGATGGTGCTGTGACACAGGTGCTGGAGAAAGTGTAGTGCTGCTGTCTGAGACAATGCATATTGCAGCCAATACCTTTTGGTAAATGAATCTTCTTGCAATATTGCTTTCAACAGCCTAATAATACCCTGAGCAATAAGATGTGCAACACAAAATATGGAGGTATTTATCCATTTTATTATAATGTACATGCATGGGGAAAGTGCACCAAAAAATCAGAGCAAATTACTAGCATTTAGACATTTCATAATGAAAATATGACACTAGGATATATTTCAGGCAACAGAGATTTCTTTTTGGTAGTGCCAGTTTTATTTGCCAAAAATGCATCAATCTACAATTAGGCATATGGTTCAATAATGTGTTCTCTGTGTGGCAATGTCTCCTGTATTTATTCATCAGAACTCTAAACCCGCTTCAACAACAACATTAAAATATAGCTTGCTATCCCTAGTATGCTTTTTTTAATGGCAAATGGAATTTGTCTCATTACTATATTATATCAGCAATAATTGTACTGATATTTTTCAAGCACCTTGCAATCCACATACGTAGCAGCATGAAAATACAGAAAATCCCAGGTAAATGGATACTATATTAGTTTCAAATCTTTAAGCTGCTTTTAAACCAACACCTAGGACTATTACTCTGTAAAATAAGTTATGGAAAAGAACACAATTATCTTCATGGTCTGACAGTATTCCCTCTAAATTTATCACTAACCCTAAGACAGAAAAATGTCAGTTGTCTATCTTCTTGTTATGGCTGCACAGGACTTTTAATCTAAACAGTAGAGCTATTGACAGGCCACCAGAGTTATGCTCAGGCCATTCACTGGGATGTTATTTCTTGCTCACCCATGACACCTACCTACCCTGAGCTAAGAGGCATTTCTCATTACTGCCTAGCTTCTACTGCCCTCATCCCTGTCTTCCCAAAGAGTAAAAGCTGCTTTGTCAGGCCCCACACCTCCACAATAATATTTAGTCTTTTGACATGGCAACTTTACATCTTTACAAATTAAATTACTGGCTGTAATAAGCCAATGATCGGTGGGAGTCTGTTGTATGCAGTTAGCTTCACATAAGATACTGCACCTTGCTCATTTTACTACAGGGGAAAGTTTGGCAATCACAACTTCCCAAGATGCAAAAGTTAAATTGGATACCCTTCATCTGAGCCATCACCATCATGTGGGCCACAGCCATCAGATGAGAAGGAAGAACAGGTTTCCAAGAAAATAAGAATTAATAATAAGGAATGCTCAGTAACAGCTAGAGATGTCTTTCTGACAGTAAGTTTTCCCTAATCATGAACACAAAATATTGCACTTAAAGAAACATATTAGCGTATTGGAACAACCCCAACCCGGCAAACAATTAAAAAATGAAATTAAAAAACAGCAGCATGCATTTAAAACCTTTTGAAGTACATGGCATGCACTTTTATGGCAGCTCTTTGCATTTTGCAAAACATGTACATTAAAGCCATTATAAATATTCCATATTATACAGGTATGAAAGGCAGTGGAAAACAGGCAAATACATAATGTTTATCTTTTTTCAGTTTAGAAGAAGCTGAGAGGTAAGAGGTAAATATGCTAGAGTTGAAGAGGAAAAGTAGAAATTTGCCACTACTACCCTTATTTCAGTTGTGGTACCAACTAAGTTTGTCTCTAACCAGTCCCCTCCCCCCAAACTGCTCAGAAGCATTGGAGATCCGGGAGATTTTTATATGGCTTTCACTCAGTAGCTCATCAGAAAAAGCTTGCCAATTGCTCCTTACCTTTCCTAATTTGCACTCTGTTTGACTTGCACCAGTGTTTGACAAAACACAGTGCAACATGCATGGTGGGTGACATAATTAGCAATAGAATAGTCTTGCCCGACACTTGCTTGGCACTTTTGATTACACCATCTAAAAGTACTGCCACATTGCCTGTTCCATGCCTGTGTTGAAGTGCTTAAGATGTCACACAAGTTTCTGCTGGCTTTGGGGGCAGGGAGAAAAAGCAGATGGCACTGTTCATATTACCAAACACACTAGAAGCGATAGTCCTAAAATTACGTTTGACCATTTGTTTTGCAATCAACAGTCCCTGGACAGAAAGGAGGAAATGGAACGTGTCTCCCAATACCACACACACGAAGAAAAATTATAAACCAATATCCTCTTAAAAACCCATTAAAAGTTGTCCTCAACTTTGTGGTTTCGAAAATGCCATTAAGTTAACCTTTAAACAAACCACACCAATGTTTACTCTCCCTGTAATCAAAATGGAACATCTGATGCATGCCTAAGTTGAACTGACTCGATTCCAGTAGCAACTGGTGGGGTGGCACAGGGTTGTTTGCCTGCTTTCCAAACACAGAATATTGCTGCCAGCTCCCAAGAGGGAGAGGCACAGGGAACAAAGCGGCATGGTGGCAGAGCCAACCCAACACTCCTACTGCCAAACCCCAACCACACTGAGCTTCCTTCCCCTCTCAGGAATCAGCAGTGGCACTTGGTGTTCAGAAGGCAGGTGAGAAACCTTGCTCTACCTGGATTGCGCAGGTCTAAACAGCACTCTCTGACTTTTTCTGCAGCCTTCCCCGCAATGATACCCCGCTCCAAACATTGGCAGACTACAACTCCCATCGTCCCTGACCACAGGCCATGTTGGGTGGGACTGATGGTAGTTTGAGTCCAACAACAACAGCTGGACGGCACTGGGCCGGGGAAAAAGACTGTTGTAGTGTTAACCACACATTCTGTTGCACCGGACCACAACACGTGTTTGTGAAGAGAAATGCTATATTCCCTTTAAACAATACATTTGAGAAGCATTGTGAAGAGATACCAACTCACATAAAAAAAATAAACCTCATTAGAACGTCATTAGAACGTCGTGCTCTTGCACGCTAGTGTAGAAAGAACGGCCGAACAGAAATGAATGCAATCCCGGCTTGATCTTCTCAGCTAAGGCCATTATTATGTTAAGGTCACCCTCTGCCCTCAAGTCCAGGTCTATCTTCAAGCTACGGAGCGATTTAAAAGGCTTCTTGCCTTTTTGCCTGTGGGGAGGGGGAGGGGAAAGTGTGGTTAAACGGAATGATTTCAGTGAAAACTGTGCCAAGAAAACACACTGCTCCCTTTAGCTTCATACTTACGTATCGTCTTCTATATATTTGATTAGGGTCAAGGCTTTTCGGTGAAGGATTAACAAGAACTGTGCGAGGAACACACGCCTCAGGGACAATCCAGGTTTCAAATGAAAGACCTGTTCAGAATTGCCACATAAAAGATCAGTACACATTACATTAAATGGGGAAAGAGGGGAAAGGGTTCTGTTTAGTGGCATTCTCCCGCATGGCTCACCCCATATACTGCCTTCTGTTATAGACTAGTAAAATATACATTATGATCGGAGTTGGTTACAGAGAGGACAAGCGTGGGATATTGCAGGGACTCGGGGGGGGGGGATGCAGTGCATCTCAATGCTCTGCATGTACACATTATGCTCTTCTGTAGGAACCAATGGTAAGGGCAGGCTACCCATAGTTTCTGAAGAAACAGCACTGTCTGCCAGTATGCTACTGGGCTACATTTAAGGTTTTGCTGATGGTATACAAACCTCTAAACGGTTTGGGACCAGCTTACTTGAGGGACTGCCTGTTCTCTTATGTGCACTTACTTGGCTACTACGGTCTTCAGGAGATGCACTTTTGGCTACTCCATATACTCCTGAGGTTCACTTCCTAGTCATCTGGAGCAGGGCTTAATTTACTTACTCCCTTTGAATATCAAGCAGGCACCCACAGTACTGTTTTCGGCCCTTGCTCAAGAAGTGTTTATTTACTGACACAGGCTCTCCCTTCGCCGTGACCCAGCCATGTGCCTTGCTGAAATTTTCTATTGCGTTTCATACTGAAATTTTCTATTTTAGCGTTTCGTTTTAGAAAATCATACTGGTTTTCTTATATTCCTGATATTTATATGCTGAGTGGGATAGGATTTCTGTAAATAAAAATAAAGAGTGGAGAGGTGGTTTGTTCTTGCTGCAACAGCCACTCTCAAGTCCAGTGTTTTACTTTTACCTGTAGGAGGTAAATGGCAGCAGCAACTTAAAGCAAATGTAAAAGGATGTGCACAGAAACTCTATTTGGGCCAGGATTAAACTTGCTTCCTGTCCTGGTAATTTCAGCCATTGAGAATCAAGTCTGCTCATGTTTGTAGTTCTGCTGTTTGTGTTTGGCAATGCTGGGAACCAGCTTTTGCAAAGAAAGAGATTCTGCAGATGCACATATTTAGGTATCAACAATAAACATACAATATTTGAGTGAGTTTTTGGCCCAAGTCCCATAATTTCACTGAAGTCAGTGGTCTGTTAACTGCTGATGCTACTACAATTACAACTACAATTAATCTGCTAAATGCTAAATGCATACTGAACAAAGACCTTTTATTCCTACATCCCTTAACTATATTTGAAGCTTTCCCGCACTTTCCCGGCATTGCCACATGACTTGACCTTAGAGTGCAAATACAGAGAAAAGACAGGCAGTAGGTAATTAATCTCATTAGTATTAGATTAGAGCACCTTCTTTGAAATCACGCTTTAAAATACTACAGAAAAGAACCACTTGAGAGATGTTTTTTTAAAGCTACAACTACACAAAATGAACTCATTAAGAAAATTAAAATAGGTGATGTTTTGCTCATCAGTTTTAACTGATTAGAATGGACAGTTACCTGATCCAGAAAGGCTTTTACTAAAGTGTCTTGGTGAAGGACATCTTGGAAAACGTTCCTGTAAAAATACAGAGGAAGCATGCAGTAGTAATATGTTGAGTTTCATTCACAACGCAAAGCTGAAGTAGTATCTATACAGTAATCAATAATTCCTTACAGCATTTAAAAACACTGTTCTTATATGTGATCTAAAATATAAAGTAGGGCTAGTAAAAAAAAATCATGCAAACTCTTTTATATACTTTTATAGAAGTGCACAATACTTTGCATACAAAATGAGACTAAACTGTACAGATTGCAATTAAAGGATAACCCATGATGAAGGCTGGCTCGTGACTTGATTACTACAGCCTCAAGTGCTAATTTGTGCTTATGAATGAGCTATCACAGACCAAATACCAGAGAACTTCTTCTCTCATCATCTCAAACACCATGGGTGAAACTCAGTGTCGCGCGAAGGCAATCATTCCATCAGTGCAAGCATTTTTGCTTACTATATGGAACCTCTCCTCTGCCACTGGGGGGGTTCTCCAGATCTTCCAGAGCAGAATTGGGGGAAGCACAGGGGGGCAGAGACCGGGGAAAGCAACAGTGTGCTAGCAGGAGACCTTGAGCAGGCTTCCGCTAGTGCACCTGGTTAGTTGAATCTGGCCCTGTGTTTTTCAGTGGAGCCATCCCATACGCATGCATGTATAAACTGGACCTGAGTGTTGAATGAATTGTGCGACAAGTCTACCTGATCACTTCTTGCTGCTAGTTTATGAAAAAAGCTAAGAAGCTTCCAAATCTTGTAGAGGATAACTACTTTGGTGATCCTACTTCTCATGCCATTAGCCTCCCAAAGGATGGCATCTCAGAAGAGAGTTTGGTGGAGACAGAAATCAAATCCTCATAGCTGCGGAAGCATCCTAAGAAACTCATAGGGAGCAAGTGCTCAGTTGTTTTACAATTCTTGGGAGAGAACAGAAGACTCCCCATTCGAAAGGTACAGGTGAAACTCAGAAAATTAGAATATCGCCCAAAAGTGCATTTATTTCAGTAATGCAACTTAAAAGGGGAAACCAATATATGAGATAGATGCATGACATGCAAAGCAAGATATGTCAAGCCTTTATTTGTTGTAATTGTAATTATTTGTCGTTAGGCGGGTCAATTATAAATGGAATGTAATTAATTAAATGTAATAGCGATGTTTATTTTTGCATTATTGTAACTATTTGTTTTATTACTGTGGAATTTCCAAAAGAAAGCAGTTGTAAAAAAAAATTTTTTTAAGTTGCATTACTGAAATAAATGCACTTTTTGGCGATATTCTAATTTTCCGAGTTTCACCTGTAGAATCTCGCCCGTGCAAAATGGAAAAAAATGACTGCTGGCTTTCAATATTGCTTGGGTAATTGGGTCCTAATTTCAGGGCAGAAATTTTGCCTGGATGGCAAAACAGAACCAAAGCGTTATATAGACACTGCATTTAAACCATGATACCGGCATCAACATCTGAAATTCTGTGACTCTACAGGAACACATACAGATCAGGGGTGAAGCTCTCGTCTGTATGGATAATGGTATCCTGAGCCATCTCTTCATCTGAAGTGGCTCTCCAGAAAGCTGTGAGCTCCGATCTCATGTACCGCCGCTGATTATAGATATGTTCATGGCAAGGAGGCATCTGTTTCACGGTGTTGATATCTACATCAATGTGCGTGGTAGGATACGGAGCATACATGACTTGACGGAAAGGCAATGTAAAACTTCCAGTGCCATCCTGTCACAGTGAAAACAATTAGTCCAGTTACTAAAAAAAGTCAGAGGAATGAAAAACTGTAAGGCGCTATCAAATTACAATTTGAACCATTTTGATTTATTGTCATAATATGGCAATAAATTAAGACAATTCTCTCTCTCACACACACACATACACAAACACACACACATATATAGATATAGATATAGATACATATGTCACACTGAGGATGTGTTCTGTATCGACAGCACTCAGCATCTTACAATTCAATTCTTAGCACATATACAGTCCCAACAAATTCAGTAGGAATCCAGGAATTGTAGAATTGGAAGGGACCCTGAGGATCATCGAGTCCAACCCCCTACAATGCAGGAATACGCGGCTGTCCCATACAGGGATCGAACCTGCAAACTTGGCATTATCAGTGCCATGTTCTAACCAACTGAGCTACTTAATCCCTTGGGTGCAGGTTTAGGATTTCTGCCTTGATATGCATGGATATAAGCTTAATTGAACTTAGTGGGGCTAACATACGAGTAAACTTGCTACGGATTGAATTATAAGAGTTTGAATGTTCTCCATACAGAAAGTAGACTCTGTTACAGCCTTACATTTGGGCTTACTTATGAGTAAGCATGCATAGAAACTCCATGAATGCACAGGGGACTCCAGATTGTGGATAACGAGTATCCTTATAGAAAACTCAGAAGGAAATATTCCACTGAAATCCCTGAATTTTTGGTGTTTACAATTACTTTAGCTGGTTTTATATATAAAAAAAATTCCTTCCAGTAGCACCTTAGAGACCAAGTAAGTTCTCAAAGGTGCTACTGGAAGGAATTTTTTTATTTTGTTTCAACTACGTCAGACCAACACGGCTACCTACCTGTAACTGGTTTTATATACAGTGGGAGCTCGGTTTGCGACCGCAATCCGTTCCACGGAGGCGGTCGCTCGCCGAAGGCACGCTTCTGCGTGTGTGCCGATAGAGCGCTTCTGCGCACGCACGCACTGCGCAGATCGCGTCTGCGCATCCGACGCCACGGAACCCGGATGTAAACACTTCCGGGTCTGCGGCGGTCGCTCGCTGAAGCGGTCACTCACCAAGGTAGGCATAAACCAAGGTTTGACTGTATGTTATACTGTAATTCACTTCATGATGCCTAATGAGAAGTGATTCATAAATGAAATTAGTATTAATCATAATAAGACTGTGTTAGAGAGGGAAACACAACTGCATTTTGTAGTTTTGTTCACTATTGTTACCAGTTTTCTTCCCTCCACCCTGGGGATTGTTTGTTTGTTTGGCAATTATTGCTTTTAAAGGTTTTTTAAAGTTTTATAGGTCCAGTCTGGACTGCCATTTTTAAAAAAACAAAAAAAAACCAAACCTATTTTTTACATTAAACATTTCTAGTCAATTACCAATATCACTTTCAGAAAAAGATTTCTCCAGTTTCCACTATATGACACATTTAAGTGTGAGAAGGAAAGGACAGGTGTTGATTTATCTTCATTCTTCATAGCAAGGGAAGAACAGACAGGAAAGTACATTTTCCTTTAAAAAAAATAGTAGTTGTGTTAATGAAAATTAACAGTTTAATCTATGCTTCCTTTGTCCTGCTGGATAAACACTTCCAACTTCCTCACTTATAGGAAAAACCTACCAGTATTTTAATTTTAAAGGACATTAATAATGATGCCAACAAAATAAATAATTTATTAATCTAAGCACAACAATACTTCATTTGATTAGAAGACCAATGACTAAAGTTACTGGCTCCTGACAAAATGTAGTTGAGCAAATCAAAGACCTCACCTTCAGTAATCCTTGCACAAAAAGCCCCGATTCATACTTAAAGGAAGTTTCATTTCTGCACAGCCTAGAACACTTTCGCTCTGCTGAAGTAAGAAAGAGGCACAGTGTCCGTACTATCTGTAATACAAAAATACTGTAAAAATACTGATAGGCAGGGAAATTTAGCAAAAAAGAAAACTTGCAAATGAAAATTGTTATATGATATAGTAACTGGGTAGTTGCTACTTGCCAATTACAGGAACCCAAATGACTTATTGCCAGTTATTTTTGGGAGACCTCATTTTCTAAGTACACAAGCTTCACATTTTGTTGCTAGAGGAATACCTCCCCCCCTTTACAGGTAATATATGAAATCAAAGGACTAACGCTTATGATTTCTGGCAGCATATTGTTCTGCCTGGTAATCTAACCTTTATAAGATAGGAGATGCTTACTTTATTAACTTTTTCTGCACTGCTTCCTATAACTACCGAGCAGCCACACGTCTGCAAGTGTGAACTGATGGCTCTGCAAATTGAAAAGAGAGGCATACAAAGTAATATGAAATACTTCACAAGAAGTTTACATGCAGCAGCTAAAAAGACTCTGCAAAGCTTTTTCTTGCCAACAATACTAATGTTTCCAAATGTGGTAAGTAGTCTGTACTAAAAATCAAACACCAAGGGCCAGAACTATATGGTTAGTTGAGCCACCTGAAATTAAATTGCTACAAATCTAGACTTCAGACAAAATGATACCATTTAATATCTACTCACATTTTGGGGTAAGTGTATGAATTGCCTTAAACTCCTATGTGAATATCTTGTTTTACTCTGCAGTAATCATTACAGTGCAGGACAAGAGAATGGAGCCACAGACTGCTAACTAGTTATCTGATTACTGTATTTTTCCGTCTAGAAGACGCCCCCATGTATAAGACCCCAACCCCTCTATTTTTGGGGACTCAGTTTTAAGAAAATGAGGGGAGATGGCCCAAAGTTGTTGAGCTTCTCTTCCCATACAGCTGCGGGCAGGAAACACTAGATCGTTTCCCACGGGCAGTGGCATCGGGGAAAGTTGCGCTCCCGCCAACCAGCTGGCTGGCAGGCGCGCAGCTTCTCCCTGCCCCCGCCTGCCATGCCACTATCCATGTATTGGACAACCCCAGTTTTTTGACACAATTTTTGAGTGAAAAAAACCTCGTCTAATAGACAGAAAAATATGGTACTTTCATTACATGTATATTTTATGGCATTTGATTTCATAAGAGTGAAGAAACCAAAGCTGAACAGAAGAAACTATTTCTGAATTTCAACCCCCCAGAATGCAAGAAAATGCACTTGTATGAGGATCAAACCCGTAACCTTGGCATTATCAGCACCATGCTCTAACCCAGGCATGGGCAAACTCGGCCCTCCAGGTGTTTTGGGACTACAACTCCCATCATCCCTGGCTAACAGGACCAGTGGGCAGGGATGATGGGAGTTGTAGTCCCAAAACATCTGGAGGGCCGAGTTTGCCTATGCCTGCTCTAATCAACCAAGTTAACCAGCAAGGTTACAGTATGCAGTCTGAACTTTCAATTTTTGGACATGAATGAAAAAGCTCTCTATTTTCAAAAGGTGCCATATTGGGGGAAAGTAGTTAGCAGAATGACTCCCCCTTTTTCCCAGGAAGATTTAACGAAACCCCAGTTCTGTTAATAGACTCTGCTTTATAGGTCTCCATTGACTGAAGTACAATGAAACCTGTGGCATGCCTTTCATTAACTCTGCCAGTGACAAACAGAATGCAAAGTATGAGAGTGGAGAATTATTTTTCCTTCCAGCAGGAATGATGGCACACCCACAATGCCACAGATCTCAAAGTTAGGTTGGTCAGATTTTTAGCTATCAATGCCAATGAAATACTATTTTTAACCTAGAAAACAGATGTACTGGGTGGTATGGAGAAGCTAGAAACACAGTCCTTTTTCGGTTTAGTGAGAATCTATTTCTCACCCACTGCCTCGATTCAACTTAGTTTCCAAGCTTCCATATGCATAAGTCTTAATATGTTTTCTTAACAAGGCAACAGGTAAGATAAATAACTGTCAATATAGTGCTACACAAGCAGGTTAGTAAGTGATCACCCTAGTTTTCACATCAATTCATTTTTACTCTAAACTATTTAAAAGAGGCTTACTTATAGGCAAAAACACTACCAATAAATAAAAAGGATTTTTTTTCTTCCCCACTCATCGTCACCTATCTCCCCCCTCTTTCCCCAAATCTCTGCTTTAGAAGTAAGTACTTTCCCAAAAAACAAATGATCATACTTAAGGAGGAAACCTTCGTGACAGCTGTCTCCAATGTCATCATCGCTAAGCACTGTGTCACTTATCTGGAATGTGATAAAAGCACAGGGAGGAAGATTAGTCATGGTGTACATGCTACAAATGACAAACAGCCCAGGAACCAACCCTATTTAAATGCAGAAATAAAGAAATAGATTTATTTAAAAAAAAATAAGGAAGTACGCAAAGTCAGAATTTTAATACAATTCATTTATTTATTTAATTTCTATCCCACATCTTACTCCAAAGGACCTTTATCTTCCAGGAACCTGCATGGACACAACAAGCTCCAATCCTTTCTCACAATTCAAGCAAGGAGGAGAGTGACTGTGGAATTAAATGTTCATTGCTTTGCCTGTATAATCCCCCCACTGCCAGCTTTACAAGCTCCACACCCACTGCTGTATCAGTATGTATTTGTTTTGTTGGTACATTAATGATCCAGTAAAAGAATGCCTAGGATCTAAAAAGATCCTACCTTTGAACTCTCCCTAGATGTTTTTTTTAAAAAAAAACACCTGTGGAATGACTCACAATTTGGATTTGGATTTTTTTTGCACTTTAAAGAGCTACGTACAGACCAGACAACATGCAATTTAGTCCGGTAGAGTTTAAAAGGTGCTGTGATGTCTGTGCGATGTGCCCTTGGCTGCAGATCCTAGAAGACCTGCTGTTTGCCTTGCAGGGCCTGGAATGACTCCAGCTACAAAAGCTGAGAATGCTGAACAGATTCTTGGTCTGGGGTGTTGTTTAGAGGTTTGCCGGGGGAGGGGCTTGCTGTTGCTGTTATTGGTTTTAATATTTGGTATCTTTATAATGGATCTTAATATGATTTATATTGTTCAATTTGATTGTGTGCTTCTCAATGTTTTTAAGACTACTTTTGTTAATTATGTATTTTTTTCATGTTGTAAGTAGCCTTAAGCAGGGTTTTAACTCTTGTAAGGTTGGCATACAAATAAAATGTATGCATGTACCCTGGTATAAATTCTGTACTGTACTGGCCAAAAAAAACCCCAAAAGCTAGAAATCCATTGACTGATGAGCTGCAATTCATTTCATTAAAGGCACTTCAAAAAAAGAGAAAGAGTGGAAGACTTGCTTCCTTTCATGATGCAGCTAACAGTAAGACTTACATCTATTTCTTCTGGAACACTGTGTGATTTCATAGATGAAAGGAGCTCCATTACAGGAATAACTTCCCCTGTCAGCATTGGAATGATGCTCTGGCCCTATGCAATAAATAATGGTTTATGAAATGAAAAGCAGAGTGTGCACTTAAAGAACAGAACCTGAATAGGGTGAACATTTTTTTTGGAGAGGAAAGAAAGAGTAACAAGAAACTAGTAAAACAATTCAATGTTATGTAAGTAGACGTCTGCTTGTGTGACAGGACTTCACCTTCCACCCAACCCAACAGCTTCCCATGTCCCCAAAACCATGAATATAATTTTTGAACTGAATGCAATTTTAAAACTGAGTTTCTCAGCTATAGTGTTAGACTACTGTACTTGGTTAAATAAAATTCAAGAGCCCGGGCAGATATAGGACATACAGAGAAAAATGATTAAGTTAATGTATTGCTTAGAATTTACAGTTGATAAAGAGAAAATACTTGTGGTTTCATTCCTTGTTAAGTACCGTTTTCCTAAGGTCATCTACAACAGGGATGGGGAACCTTTTTCAGCCTGAGGGCCACATTCCCTTCTGGGCAACTTTCTGGGGGCCATATCCCAGTGGTGGGTGCGGCCAGAGGCAAAAGTGGGTGGAACAGTGACAGTAAATGTTACCTTTGCTCAAGCTCGTTTCTGTACACATTCACACATACCCTTCGATCCTCCATGCAGGCAACGGAAAGGTGCCATCAGAATTCAAGGAAATATTCCAGCCAGGCAAAAACATTTTGGGTGGGTGTGAAGCACAGCCGTTGAGAAGTGAGTTAGAGAGGGGTGGTGGTTGGAGAAAGTCCCAAGGGCTAGACAAAGATGCCTGCAGGACCACATTTGGTCTCTGGGCTTGATGTGTCCCAACCCTGCTGTATAATAAATCCTCTCCCAACCAGCTGTAGCCCAAAACACATGCACTGCCAGTTCTTTTGCCTGATAAACCAATGATCTAGTAAGATCTTCTGTTATGACAGGAGGTTGATAGTACAAACAAACTGAAGAAGCCACTTAAAAAAAAACACTCTTCATTTAGATGGCCTGTATACAAAGAGAATAAAATACCACTCAGAATTCTACTTCGCTCCACAATGGCATGGAGCTGGCATATGTTTTTTCAGTTTGCTCAGTGTTTCTATTCCATCTTCATGGAACTCATTCTCTTATAGAAAGCATTCACGATACCCAGAGGAAGCAACTTCTACAGGTGGATGTGGCTAAATGGGAAAGGAGCAAGAACACTTGTAATCCTTCCACTTGAAATTGATGGGATATGAAGTGTCAGTATTGAAATGTACACAGAGTCTTGCCGCTTGCATCATTCTTACCTGGTCTTCCATTCTCTCTGTGCCCTCCAGGACAGCCTTCTGAATGTGTTCTTGCCTTTCCTAGGCATGGGGGGAAATTGTTACTTGTAAAAGAAAGTTTCTAGTACATGTGTACATGTTTTAACCCACACACCGTACAACCAGCATTCTATAAAAAGACAATCAGATCCACAACGACCCAACGAAGCTGCAGTATCTTAGTCAACACAAAATCACATTCAATTCTAAACAGGCTAAAAGAAGGAGATCTGTGTTCAGCCATGATCTCAGTGAGTAGTGTCAGTCTGCCCAGATGCTTTCAGCCTAACCTAGTCCACTGAGTTCTTGTGAGGTCAAATGGAATAATATCACCACATATGTGTGCTGCCTTGAGCAGCTCTGTAGTTGAGTAGGGTCGAACAAAAAAAAGAGAAAAACTTCTGATTTGAGTGACTTACTTCCACACAGCTGCACTTCAGATCATAAGATTCTTCCAATAAAAAGACCAAGTGTCCGATTCAAAAATGAACTGGAAAGATTATACTTCTTGGAAAGACCAATGCCCTGGATATTTTTCAAAGTAAAGCCTTGTGCACTGTGTATTTCTTTTGCAGGCAATGATCAAGAGAGTAGACCACCTTGTTATTTTTCCATGAAAGTGTGGTTGATAACTATTTAAATAACTGAAATAAATAAATGCACATGGCCATCAAAGTCTTGAGCAGCGTACGGAAAAGTCATACACGTATTTTACTAAGTAAAAATAACACACATTATTAAAAAATAAAGATTGTTCTTGTAGGTCATGTTAAACTTCTGGGGGAATTCCACCTGGCAGATAGAGCAAATTGGCTTTGTGTGTGCAAGGAAAAGGCTTACTCTTGTGTAGGCATAATAAATTGAAAAATGATCATGCTGAGCTATGGATGAGAGTGTCAGGGCTCCAAAAGTCAAGAGCAGGAGGAGGGAGATCTTGAATTTATTTGGCTAGAATGCTAGATCACCATCTGCTGGCATGTATTATGCTTAGCCAATCATAAGGCTCCAGACTTAAAAGTGGTTACCATGAAGAAGTATCCTACCTTGTGCATCCATATCCGTCCTTTTCTTATAATATGTGTCAGCCTGTCGACACATACTCTGTGAAGGGGAAGGTAGAAGCCAAGCTCACTTTGTGGAAGGATTATCGATAGTCCATATGTACTTCTGTCCCCGTTCCAATTCCCATCAAAAATTAAGGACACGATAATGACTCCTTTCTCAGCCAAAACAAAAAACTTCACATCTATTGCACCACTTTCTGCATTACGAAGTATTTCCCCATTCAGAGTATGGTTTGCAAGAAATGTTATTTCTCCATCACTGAGAAGCTGCTGGTCTGTTTTGGGGGCCCAGATGTGTCTGACCCTGGGACCAAGAATATTGTCCCAGTAGGCAAAAGTAGCAGCCAGCAATGGGGACTCTCCATTCAAGGCAATCTCAGTCTTGGCAACAGCAGGAGAAGGAGGAGGACACAGAGCAGACATGGCGACCCCGACTGTCACATGACCGATACCTAAAACCTAGAGTTTGAACAAAGCAGACAGTGAGCATAGCAGGATTCATATAAAACATCTGTCAGTAATATATACAACGGAGATACCATATTTAGCACTAGTGAAATTGATGTTATATCATCACATACCAGTGTCAGAATAGATTAAATACCATAAGTTGTGATTGTACTTCTAGTAAATAAGGAACTTCAGAAACAGGAGGAACGGCATCCAAGTAAACATGCTTTACTTGGGATGTGGGTAGCACTGTGGGTTAAACCATGGAGCCTTAGGCTTGCCGATCAGAAGGTCGGCGGTTCGAATCCCTGGGGCGGTTGCTCGGTCCCTGCTCCTGCCAACCTAGCAGTTTGAAAGCATGTCAAAGTGCAAGTAGATAAAAAGGTACCGCTCCAGCAGGAAGGTAAACGGCGTTTCCGTGAGCTGCTCTGGTTCACCAGAAGCAGCTTAGTATAGTCATGCTGGCCACATGATCTGGAAGCTGTACGCCGGCTCCCTCGGCCAATAACGCGAGATGAGCGCCGCAACCCCGGAGTCGGTCATGACTGGACCTAATGGTCAGGGGTCCCTTTACCTTTACCGAAACATGCTTAGGATTGTGGTAATACAAAAGAAGAGTTGGTCTCCACCAGGCATCCCCAAACTGAGGCCCTCCAGATGTTTTGGCCTACAACTCCCATGATTCCTAGCTAACAGGACCAATGGTCGGGGAAGATGGGAACCGTAGTCCAAAACATCTGGAGGGCCGAAGTTTGGGGATGCCTGGTCTCCACTATAACGCCTTATGTCGTAAGTAACATTTCAACATGTTTATAAGGGCCAAGAACCCACACTTACTTGGAGTAAGCCTCATTGAACTCAGAGAGATGAGTGCACAGCTAGCAGAATAACTCTGAGACAAACCATGCAATGCTTCTGCTCATGCATGAAATTGGTGGTAGGATGAGACTCATCAATTTATGATAGCAACATCAGCCAATAAATAAAAAGCGTAACAGAAGAAGAAAATGCTACTTTAAATAATGTTTCCATGTTATAACACCAACAAATGCATGAAGCATTGAGGGAAGCAGAAGGCAATCAAGGTCAATGCTTTTCAAAGTCATATTCTCACGCAAGCAAAGCATTTCCAGTGGACTTTGTGTTGAAAGCGAAGAAGGAAGTCATGCAATAGTGAGGAAGTTCCGTAATGAAATGCAAGTTCCATGTTTTCAACATATTTCGCATTGATTTTGACCTACATTGCAAGCGATCACAAGACTATAAACAACAGCATATGACTGTCTTGAACCATTTAGTCAACCTGAGAGCAACTTCAACTAATTTCAACTGAATTTACTTCTAAGGAGCAAGATTGATCTGACTACTGCCATAATATAAACATACAGTAATGAAAAACTTGAAACAGGAGTCTCTATATCTATATACACAACTGATCTGAACACAAAAAAGGAAAAAAATAATTTGAACCAAGAGCTTAATAAAAATAAATGACATATGCAGGATAATCTAGAGCAGGGGTGTCAAACTCAAATTCATCGGGGGCCGCATCAGCAGTTTGGTCACCCTCAAAGGGCCGGTTGTATCTGTAGGACTATGTGTCCACTCTTAGTATCATAAATTATTGTCACTGCATTCAATTATTACTGTTTTTTTGTAATAATGTAAGTAATAACTAGCTCTGAAAGCAGAAACATAGTCAGAATAATGGCAAGTAGATATTCAAATGTACAATTATTGTACAATTTATTGAAAAATGATTTTTGGTAACTGCACTGGGTGGTGGAGGCTCGCTAGGGTTTCATGCAGGACCTTTGCAGAGCTACTAGTACCTGGAGATGCTGGGGTCCTTCTGCATGCAGGACAGATGTTCTGCCAGTGAGCCACCACCCTTCACCAAAGGGACTGGCTGAGGTTGACTCACTGGAGCTGCTCTCCTGGTTCCAGGGTTTAAGGGCCAGAAGTAGCATCCTATGTTTCTGAGGAGAGGGAGAAGGAGGGGAGGGAAGGGGAGGGAGGAAGGAAGGAAGGAAGGAAGAAAAGAGGGAGTGGGAGGGAGAGAGGAAGGAAGGAAAGAGGGGAGAGAAAGAAGAGTAGGAAATAAGGAAGGGAATAAAGAAGGAAAGAAAAAGAAAGAGGGAGAGAAGACGGAAAGGGAGAAAGAAGGAAGGAAGTAGAGGGAAAGAAAGAATAAGAATGAGGGAGAGGAAGAAAGATGGGAAGGAAGGAAGGAAGGAAGGAAGGAAGGAAGGAAGGAAGGAAGAAAAGAGGGAGCAGGAGGGAGAGAGGAAGGAAAGAGGTGAGAGAAAGAAGAGTAGGAAAGAAGGAATAAAGAAGGAAAGAAAAAGAAAGAGGGAGAGAAGACAGAGATAAAGAAGGAAGGAAGGAGAAAGAAATAAAGAATAAGAACGAGAGAGAGGAAGAAAGAAAGGGAAGGGGGGGTCGCCGCCTTGATTCAGCGCCAGAAAAGAGCGCGAAGGGACCCAGGGGCAAAAAGCATTTCCCGTGCAGCGTGAGGCAGCGGGTGTCCGTTTTAGGAGAAGTGCGTAAAGCCTCAGAGTTGCACGTTCGTGAGGCTGAGCCGCTGCTGAGCTCACGTTCATGAGGCTGAGCCGCGGCAGGAGGAGGAGGAGGAGGAGAGGCAAGAGGAGGAGGAGGAGGCAGTTTGCCGGGTCGGTGCCCGGCAGCGCCGTGCGGAGAGTTCCGAGCCTCTGGGACAAAGCAGTGCTCTGTAGTACTTTGAATCCTCCTCCTCCTCCATGCGGCGCTGCTGGGTGCTTTGTCTGTGCTTCAGCAGCAGCAACAGCCATTTCCAGGCACCGAGCCATGGCAGGAGGAGGAGGATTCAAAGTGCTATAGAGCACTGCTGCGTCGCAGAGGCTCAGGACTCTCCGTGCGGCGCTGCCGGGCGCTGACCCGGCAAGCTGCCGCCTCCTTCTCCTGCTGTGGCTCGGGGTGCTCCACGCAGCGCTGCTCCGGCCGCCTTTCTACCCCCCCCCCCGGCCCCAGCTGTTTGTCGGCGCTTTGTCGGTGCGGCGCTTCAGCAGCAAGGTCCCGCTGCTGGGTCCCGCTGGCTGCGGCGCTCGGCGGGCCACATGACAAGGTCTGGCGGGCCAGATTTGGCCCCCGGGCCTTGTGTTTGACACCCGTGATCTAGAGTATGCATTACACACAGCAGTGTTAGAAACTCATCGATATATAAGCTAGGCACCAAATGGCTCCTTAAACCAGGCTTACAGTCGCCAAAATGGAATGGCCAGTTGCCATTTTGGGGTCAGAGGACTCAAAAGTCGTATTTTTCAATATGACTTTTTGGTTCCTGAACTTAATTCTGATTGTGCTGATAAAATATAGTGGACAGAATTCTACAGGATGTTCTGCTAGTGTGTAAAAGCAGTACAGATCCAAAGATCCCTAGGCATGCACCTCCAGATGGTGGAGACGTTAGATGCCATCCTGGCACCCGGTCATCTTCACCTGGTCGCAAGCGGCCAATAGCCAGGTGCAAAATGCGCCTGGCGCCTGACAGATTTCAAATGCACAATGGGTTTTTTGTCAAGGCTACCAAGAAATAATTATTTCAATTCTACTTAACAAGTTTTAAAAATCAACTGTGACGATCAAAATTATTTCAACCTTGCACTTTCAGACGCTTGATCAGTTTTCAATAATGTTACGATGGGAAATCTAAATCTAAATTGCCATGTACATTCAGGCAGAGTTATAGATTTGGACCCTTGCACTGGTTATTACACGATCCAGAGCAAAAACAACTGAGTCGGGAGAGGCTGTGTCCAATTTGGGCGCGGCGTTGGACAAACAGAGGGCCACCACAATGAGTTTGAAACCTGAGGACACTAAGGCGCACAGTGTCCGCGAAGCTCTTGTTTCTGGGAGATTGCTCACATTTGGATTGCATTCCATCATGTTCATAGCTTGATGGGTGCTCATAGATTGATCGTACCCTGCAGTAACAGCACCCCACCGCAGAATCAAAAGCATAGGAATTAGGCTGCAAAGCCTTGCTTCGAGCAAGACCAGTTATGATGGTAGCACAGGAAGGGGCTAAGCCCCCAAAATCTCCAACCTTCAATCCAGTAGCCTTCGGTGCCACGGGCATAGCCAGTATTTTTGTTGGGGAGGGGCGCACGCTTTATGTTGGGGGGCGCAGAACCTCAGTTAGTTAAGTATTTTTATTGATTTTTAGGAGGGCAGGTCCCCTCCCTGTCCCCCCTTGCCTATGTTCGGTGCACCTTGAAATCTTCCCTGTTCTTGAAAACGAGCGCAAGGAGGCTGACCTAGCGCACCATCCTGCCCTCTCAGCATCCAGCCAGGTAGCCATGGGAACCCCTGCGAGCAGGATCCCACCCTCCCAACCCTGCACACCGGAGGCACAATTTCGGCACACCTCCCTTGGAAGGGGCAGCCTGAAGAACCCGCCGCCGCGGGGCTGGGAGGAGACCCACCCACCCCCAACCCCACCGCACCCACAGGTGAAACCGACCCACTCACCCTCAGACGTCAGCGGAAAGGCACGCGGCCACCTGAGGGCCGGAAGTATCGCCCCCTCACCGGCCCGGGCAGCCCTCGATTGTAAACACAGCGCATGGGAGGGCGCCCTGCCACTGCGCGTGCGCGCCGACCGGCCCTTCGGAGACAGAGGTTCTCTCACGCGCTCCTATGAGGAAACGGAGAGCCGACGTAGAGGTATAGGCAAAAACCAGTCGTGTGCGCCTCAGACTTTCGGCTCCCCTGTTGCAGTTGTTGTTGCCGTTTCCAAATGTTTTACAGTATATTGAAGAGAATAGAGACAAGCATTTTCCACACCTGGGAATGAGGTTGGCAGGAATTCGCACTCTCCTATTCTCAGGAGCCCTGCCTTCTTTTTGCTTCTGCATGAGGGGGAAAGGAGAAGAAGCTCCTGCGGAACGAAGTTCTCTTTCGGGCTTTGAAATTATGTTGATAATATATTCATAGTATTGTGGAGTTGAAAGGGACCATGAGGGTCATGACAAATTTCCACTCACACATGTAAACGAAGGGCAGGGAAAGCCTCGCGACAGGATGGGCAGCTATTTAACAGACAGCTGAAAGGACCCCATTTTTTATTCACTAGGCTAAAGGCACTTTCAGCTCTCCTGCCCCGCATATGGAGGACGCTAAGTTCTGTTACTTGGGAACCGGACGTCTAGAGAGAGAAAAAACCTCATTTAGAAACTCTTTTAAGCCTGACGCTATAAGACCCGCCTCCTCGATGTTTGGGCAGGTACGTTTTTCCCTCTTCGTTGCTGGTTCTTTAGTCACTTTACAGGTGGGGCAGCTCAGTCGATAGAACATGAAACTGTTAATCTCAGCGTCGTGGGTTCGAGCCCCGCTTTGGGCAAAAGCGTCCTGCATTTTAGGGGCTTGGATTAGGTGACTCTCGTGGTCCCTTCCAACTCTACAGAGCTATGATTCTGAAGGTATTTTTGCCTGTTTTCCAGGTGCGAGATGACTGCCTTGGGACCTTTGCAGATTGGAGAACTGGGCCAAAACTAAGATAATTAATTTCAATAGGGACAAATGCAAGGTTCTGCGTTTAGGCAGGAATAACTGGCTGCACAAATATAAGATGGGGGACACCTGGATTGCCAGTAGTACCGGTACATGTGAAAATGATCTAGGGGTCTTAGTTGACCACAAGCTTAATATGAGTCAACAGTATGTGTTGCAGCAGCAAAAAAGGCTAATGCTATTCTAGACTGCATCAACAAATGTTGTCAAGACAGTTGATAGCAAGCTTCCTTGAGTATGCTTTTTTCTTTTTTTAAAAAAGGCAAAGCATATTTTTAAAGAAACAAATAAACAATAAACTGGCACTGTAGCTGAAGCTGCTAAACCGCCTTCAACTGGGCATGTAAGAATAGCCTTAGGTATAGGAGCAATATAGCCAAACCTATAGCCTATACCAGAATCAGTGGGACCCCAGACCAACTAGGAGGGATGAGCAAGCCCTGGGGGGACAGGAGAATCTTTCAAGGATTTGCTTCCTCCCCTCCCTACACTTATTTGACTTCCACTGGTAAGATCCTGCTAGCATAAGACTTCTGCTTAACAGTGTGATGAGTCAACAGTGTGATGCCGTGATGCAGTGGCAAAAGAAAGTGAATGCTAATCTAGGCTGTATCAACAGAAGTATAGTGTCCAGATCAAGGGAAGTAATAGTACCACTCTATTCTGCCTTAGTCATCATACCACACCTAGGAAACTCTATGCAGTTCTGGGTGCCTCAGTTTAAGAAGGATATTGACAAGCTGGAACATGTGTACAGAGGAGGGCAACCAAGATGATCAAGGGCCTGGAAACCAAGCCTTACGAGGAAAAGGTGAGGTACTGTAGTTGGATGTGTTTAGCGTGGAATAGAGGAGACTGAGAAGAGATAGGACTCCACTGTGGAAGCTCCAATACAACCAGAATTTTCCTTGCTTTGTTGCAGTAAAAGACTGCTATAGCAGGGCAAGACCATTTAACTGAAGGGGCACCTTTCAACTAAGCTGGATATTACAATTGGGGTGGAACTCCTATATGGTGCTCATTCTAAGGTTGCCTTGGAATGATGGTGGAGTGGGATGGAGATCAGATTGGGCTAATAGGGTGGTGGAACCCTTCAAACAATAACCGAAGCCCAATGAACGCAGTGTCTCCTCATGTTTCACATGTACATATTCATTAGATTTCACTCATTTGGAGTTTTCTCTTCAGGTTAAAGAGACTTGCCTGTCTGTTTCTCAGTTACCAGCAATTCTCCTCTTTCTTCTTATAGCCACAGATAAAATTGCAGTGCAAACCCATACTTGCCTGTTCAGCAGTAAATGTGATTGAGTTCAGCGAAGCTTACTCTCAGATTAAGTGGACAGAGGGCTGCAGTCAACTGATTTTAATGTGTGAAATTGTGCAGAGGATTGCTGCCTAATTCTAAAGATAGGTGCTACCACCTGTTACAGGGCAAAGCATCATCTGTTTAATTTCTGCATGTCAATCAGCTGTTAAAGGTGACAGAGTGGAGCTGGTAGAACAACATTTCCTTTATTTAATAAAATTTACATACCACTTATCGTAAGAAAATCTCTAAGCAGTGTACAAAAATATAATATAAAATACTTAAATTATTGATAAAAACAGATACTTAAAAACATTTAAAAGATGATTAAAATCAACAGTAAATCCCTTGGATATCAATGGAATTTTCTTCCACATCTGGAAGTGGATTCACCTACACCCTGTAACCTGGGAGAATAGTCTCAGTTTACCTCAGGCATCCCCAAACTTCGGCCCTCCAGATGTTTTGGACTACAATTCCCATCTTCCCCGACCACTGGTCCTGTTAGCTAGGAATCATGGGAGTTGTAGGCCAAAACGTCTGGAGGGCCGCAGTTTGGGGATGTCTGGTTTACCTCCAGACTGGGTCGGCCCTATTTCCATCCAGTCTGGACCCAGTTTCAGATGACTAAATACAGAAACATGCTCATCTTTACTCATTAAGCATTCCATTTCCAGGTTTCCATATTCTCCTATCCCTTGGCCTGTCATCTGTTTTTGACACCCAGTAGCGTACATGATAGGTTGGACAATAAACACAGCTGTTATACAGATTGTCCTGTTTTCAAGTTTCTTAAAGTTATACTGTTTGCAATGTTGAGGAAAAGACTATGACATCCATCAGTCTGTATCCTGGCTGCAATAGATTTTCTGTGATCAAATAATTTCATATATTCTTTCATTACAGAATTCCTTGGTAATCAGCTAGTATGTTTCTTAAAAGGGCAGGAAGCAATTGCATGTCTCAGCAACGTTATTCAATTGTAAATCAATGTTTATGATTTTACATACCTACAAATTCACTGTTCTGTACCATAATATGCAGTTTGTTCCACAATAAAGAAATATGGATTGAGTAAGTGCTATTTTCAGAAGCTGGATTCCTTAATAATCTCAGTTTGCTAACTCTCAGACTCAAAGCTTTTAAACAGGTTTTGGAAAACATTAAGATGTGGTTTGTAGTTTTGATCCCAGATTTGCCATCTCAGTTTATTTGGTTTCAGGTGTGTTTTTTTTTTTTTTTTAAAGCAGCAATCATTACACCAACCAGTCCAGCCTTCTTCAAAACCAGGTTCCGAGCAGCCTATACTGTTAAGTCCAAGAACATTCTGGAAATGTCAGAAAAAAACAAGTTCATTTTTTTTATATACTGTATATTTTTATTTCCCATGAGAAATTCAGACCTGTATGTGCACATTTCTCAGGAGAGTTCTTACCGGTAAAAAGCAGGTACAGCAGCTAACATCCTGCACACAGGCCATGATTCTCATACCGTATGGATTGCAACAGGACAGCCACTGAAAAAAGTCTGACGAAAAAGTGTCCACGGTGCCCCGTTCTCATAGCCTGGAGGGCTCAAATTCTTCTTCAAAGATCTCCTCCACCGTCGCGTTCTCATAGGCAGGAGGGGGTGTGAGGGGCTCCGGGCGTTCTGCCCGCTCTTCAACACCTTTGAGTTCGTGGGTATCCGAGACAAATCGCTGCAGTTTCGGCGGCCTGAGCAACCTGAGGCGGAACCTGGACTGCAGATCTGCCTCCGAGGCACGCCGTGGGCCTGGTGCCACCGAGACACTGAACGCCTCGACCACAGTCTCTCCGTGGGCAGGAGGCTCAATGACCACGCTGTACGGAGGGGGCTCCACTGGCATTGTCCCTGGACTGGATGTGATGGTCCAGATGGTTGGTCCTGATACGTAGCCAGTAGTCACCACCTCCTCATATGCTGGTGCCTCATAGGCCTCATTGACTGTGCTGGTAAAAGAGAGGGGAAGTAGTTAAAAACTCAAATCATTATAATACCTCCATACTTCCCACAAAGGAGGATTATCTGTGCACTCAACAAGGCATAATATCTACCATAGTCAAGCAATGGGGTCATCAAGTGCATTCTGGCCCCCACTATCACAGTCCTCCTCTGCACCATGCATTTAAAACACTATGATACCAGATGTGCGTGGTATAAATAATAAAATTATTATTAAACAGTGAGGGCTTCCCCCAAAAGAATTCTGGGAACTGTAGCTCCAGTGAAAGGAGTAAGAGTCCCCTAAGTTTGCTGCGGAGAAGGAGTTACTATTAAACCTACTGGAGAATTTGATAGACTTTTAGGGTGCTTCCAGATAGAATCCCACCCAAAAATACGAAACCCCTTCACTCTTACCCCTGGCTTTCTTGAGGTTGGTTCAGATGCAATGCCAATTCATGGTTTTCATTGCTTTTAACAACCAGCCACAAGCAGTTTTGTTCATATGATCCTGTAGTCCTCCCCCCTGGGAATATTTCATACAATGCATTATTTGATTCACTGACCCAAGAGGATGTGGTAACTGGTAGCTCAGGAGAGCTTTTAAGACTTTAGGCCTAAGTCAAAGGAGAATATATCAATTACAAGTTTATTTGCCACTACAGTTAAGTAGAATCTCGAGCCATTGTAGCTAAAAATCTGAGAGGTAATATATCTCAGAATGGGCTGTTGCCTTCATGCTGTGCTTGAAAGCTTCCCAGAATTATTGGTTGGTCACTTGGAGTGTTGGTTCTGCCTTTTAAAGCCCTAAACCCCCATCGTTCAGCGGCCCAGACGCTGAAGTCCAGCTCTCAGAGTCTTCTGCCATTTCCCTCACGGTGAGAAATGAGGTTACAGGGAACCAGGCAGAGGGCCTTCTCGGCAGTGGCACCCTCCCTGTGGAATGTCCTCCCTTCAGATGTCAAGGATATAACGTTTAGAAGACATCTGAAGGCAGCCCTGTATCAGGAAGTTTTTAATGTACCTTATGATGTTTTATTGTGTTTTTATATTTTGCTGGAAGCCGCCCAGAGTAGCTGGGGAAACCCAGCCAGATGGGTGGGGTATAAACGATATTATCATTATTATCATCAGCATGTAGGACAAGACAGATCCATGGTCTGATCTGGCCATGCCCTTTTCATGATCTACCACAATCTGCTCTTTGTATAGACTACCTCTAAAGGGTCAGCATATGCAAAGGAGAGCAACGTACGACACAGCTGCTTACCCAGCCTGGCTTTGTCTCCGTGAGCCTGGATTATTTTCTTCCGCTGGATTGCGTTGCTTCAGGTAGAGCTCCACGGCCAAACTAATGAGGTAGCCAACCAAACACAGACCCCCCACTGCAATGAAGAAAAATCCAACAGGGTTGATGTCAGTAGAGAGGGCCAGCATGGTGATTCCAATGAGAATTGTGGCGGTGAACAGCACCATTAACGTCTGACGGAGGCTCTTCCAGTGTGAGGCGGACAACATGGCAGAGGGAATGGCAAGAGTGGCAGTCAACGGGAGAAAGCTGGGCAGCGGCAAGAATGGGCATCTGTCAAAGAGATGAGAAGGCAGTGATGCTGATGAAGAGACACGGGCATATGCGACTCAAGCACACGACAAGGGTCTGAAATGACACGCCATGTGCTAGCCTAGTACCTGATGACATGAGTGCAAATATATACAGGCAATCATTCCAATGAAGCAACCACTTAGAGCTATTGAAGCACTAGCCTTCATCCATGATAAATATACAACATAATGAAGGATTAGGGCAGGGGTAGGGAACCTTTGGCCTGGGGCTCAAATGTGGCCCTCTGTATCTGGCCCCTGGGACTCCCCAAGCTATACCCTCCCACCCCAAGCCATACCAACCCTCCTCAACTTCTTTTGCCTACTGGGACTGAGATAATTCCTCTTGATGGATGGATGGATGGAGAAATGTGTGTGGGCCTCTGGTTGTGGATACAGCTGACTTTTGCATGGCAGGAATGTGGTCTCTGTTGCTCCACCTGCCACTAGTATGTGGCTTCCGCCCTTGAGCTGAAAGACATCCCTCATTCCTGGAGTAAGGAGATGAGCAGAGAGCTTGCTCTTCCTTAGACTTCGCTCTTGTGCAACTGTGGAGAAGCTTTGGCTTGCCAGATAATGCCAAACTCCAACTACCATAATCCTTGGCCATACTTGCTAGGGCTGATGGAAGTTGTAGTTTAGCAACATCTGAAGGGCCAAAGGCCCTGCTCTAGTGGATTCTCAAAGGAAGAAAGGGGGGGGGGAGATGAAAAATGTTAGGTCATAGTTGAGTGAAAATAGATACCCTTAAATAAAATTGTGCTGTTACTTTAAAGGGTTACATGAGTGCTCCTGTGGATATCTAGATAAGCAAAAAGCAAATATATTCTCATATATAATTTTAAAGTTTAAAACTGGTCCAAAATTGCTGAGAGTTGTTAGGAATTGGAAGTGGGTGACTTATCACGAGTGCCATCTTGTACACTGGTCTTCAACTGGTGGGTTGGCAACCCAAGCCAGGTCATGGCCTGGTCTAAGGTGGGTTGCAAAAACAGCACTACCACCACACAAATAGATTGTTGTTGTTTTTGTAAGGAATTGGTTTTCTTTTTAAATTAAGAAATTGATTAAGAAATTAGCCCCTGCATGCATGATTGAGTTAAAAGTGGTCTGATAAGGCTGAAAACTACTGATCCTAGTAGATGTCCACGATAGTCATGCTAAGATGCAGACAAAAGACCAAATGTAGCACCGATTGCACTTCAGATAACTAATTCCAGCTTTCCTTGTGGAACCTGAAGTGCAACAAAGGCACACTAAACTGACCCTAGGCAGACACAAGAAATAAGCAATGGGCAACAACAGCTTTTTGCGTCTCTCAAAAGGTAAAATACCACACACAGCCACGAGGAGATACCCAATATGCAATATGCATCAGACAAAAGGAAAGTGCTGCCAGGTCAAATTCCAAGGGAGTCAAGCAACTACCCAGAAAAACATAGGGTGGTATTCAGCTAAGCTTTACTTGGAGTAGACGCGTTGAAATTAATGGCCCTATCTCATTAATTTCAATGGCTCTTAGTTGAATGCCACCCACACATTTCAGAACAAATCCCACACAACTATCACATTGTGTGAGACTTCCCAACATCAGTTGTCCCTCTTTTCCATCCAACCATCCAAAATAGCCAATTGGACTTCACAGCCTGGAATCTCTCTGCTCCTTTGAAAGGCAGCACCTTTTGGCTAGTGGGATGGGCAAGTTTGAAAGCCAATGCAGGGAGAGCCAGGTAGAAAGCTGACGCAGCTGTGGGTTGACTAACGATGAAATCACAGTGGGGTGCAGTTGCTCTCTGGGAATCTGGCGCAAGATCAGTGGTTCTGCTGCGCACCGCAGGAATCCCCTTGCTTCCCATATGTTCTGTCTGTACAGTACATTTAAATTGTAAATAAAAAACATGACGATGATGATGTCGTAAGTCTCCTATGCTGTTTTACACAAGAGAAATGAAACCAGGGGAAGAAGAAGAAGACGACTTTGGATGTGATATCCCGCTTTATCACTACCCTAAGGAGTCTCAAAGCGGCTAACATTCTCCTTTCCCTTCCTCCCCCACAGCAAACACCCTGTGAGGTGAGTGGGGCTGAGAGTGTGTGACTAGCCCAAGGTCACCCAGCAGCTGCATGTGGAGGAGCAGAGACGCGAACCCAATTCCCCAGATTACGAGTCTATCGCTCTTAACCACTACACCACACTGGGGTCCACACCGTAGGGGTTGGGGGGGGGGTCTGTGAACCAGGCAAAAAAAATAGAAGGTAAACGGGTGAAAAAAATTCCAATGCAATCAATAATAATCATAATAGTTTACTTATACCCACTGCTGATAAAAAAGCAGAGAAGCTCACCCAGTCTGAATTAACTGCATCCCTGGCTCCCCAGGTGAAATAAATGGCTCTCTAACTTTGGCTTCACTTGCATGTTCACAGCACAGTCATGTTGTTCCCTTTGATGTCTGGCAGCAATACAACCCCTTTTAAACAACTGCTTTCGGGCAAGCATGCACGGTCATCATGAGGCAGGCTGTGCCAGTCATGGACATTGCTCCTTTCAGGCTACAGGGAAATCCCAGATGGAGGAAGTTCTGCTATTGGCCTCTAATAGCTTTCTTACTGGACTCTCGTTTCCCATGCCTTCAAAACAAAACCACCAAAGCTGTGTGTGTGCCTGAGCCTAGCAGCAGTGCAGGGAAATTCCACTCTGCAGAGTCAGGGACAGGAAGGTTCTTACAAAACCCAAACAAAGGACAGGGGAAGAAAAGGAAGTGAATAAGAAAAAAGGAAGAAAGGGGGAGGGGTGGCAGGAGTTGTCTGAAAAATTTATCAGTCTCTCAGCTGCACTACCCTTTCCTGGTATCACACCTTCATGAACCAGCATGAACACATGTCTATTCCATAGGCAATAAACATGGATGCAACCCTAGATTCTGAAGGATGGAGGGGAGATGGAATAATAGAATTGTAGAGTTGGAAGGTACCCCGGGGGGTTCACCTTGTCAAACCCCCTGTGATGCCATCCCAGGGTAGGCTCAAACCACCAACAGCCAGAAACATTGGCCCATATGTAGATACAGCTGGAAATTCTGGACATTTTTACTATAGTCAATCATCTGAACAGACAAGCAGCTTTTTGACTTCAAACTAGCTCACATGCTCAGTATGATTAACAGCTATAGTTTTGGGGGGGTTTTTTTGTTTGGTTTTTAAACCACTTTCATAGCTGCCAAGTTTTCCCTTTTCTCGCGAGGAAGCCTATTCAGCATAATGGAATTTCCCTTAAAAAAAAGGGAGAACTTGGCAGCTATGACCACTTTCAGAGTGTCTCTAACTTAGGGTTGCCAGACTCAATGGAGGACAGGACTTCTGTGCCTTTAATTGCCCTGCTCTCTTTTGAGTCTGGAAACCTTAAAGAGAAACCAGCAGACCCTTTGCTTGGAAATTGAACAAAGGGTCTGTTGGTTTTCTCTTTAAGGTTTCCAGACTCAAAAGAGAGCAGGGCAATTAAAGGCACAGAGGTCCTGTACACTATTGAGTCTGGCAACCCTACTCTAACTCTATCTTCCAATTGTGCTTAGGCTATCCAAGGTGGCTGAGAAATGGTCATGTAAACACCATGCATGGTATGAAACAAACACTTGGGCAAAAGAAAGCCCAAGCGAATCCAAGCATACCTATAATTAACATAATTATTATAATTAATGTGGTGTAGTGGTTAGCGTCCAACTAAGACCAGGGAGGTGTGAGTCCTGAACTCTTCTCAGCCATGAAAGCCACTAAGTTACCTTAGACCAGTCACCATCGCTCAGCCTAAACTATTGGGAAGATAAAATGGGGAGGGGAGGTTGCTTAACACCACATTCCTTAAAGAAAGGAATGTTAAATTGTAAATATGCATATATTATAAATGAATCTATTTACACGCAGAGAGCCAAATCTTCACTAATTAAAAATATAGCTGGTCTTTACTCTTAAATCACGGAAAACTTTTTTAAATCTTAACAATAGTATTCAAAACTTAACACCAATTTCTTGGTTAACCTTTAAGATACATTGCATTTATGATTCATGGTTATTGCTGCAACGTAACGATGAAACATGCATAAATTATCAATGCAGCTCACAGCCTCTTGCTTTGAGATGCTGTTAAATCTGTATATTTAAAAAAAGATTAAGAAATATTGTAATAATGATGGCAGAAGACAAAAGTGGCAACAGTAGTTTGAAAATGCTGACTCAACTTTACAGGAATAGTTAGTTTAGTGAGTTTGTCCTTTTACCTCCCTATCTACTAATCAAGCTTGTTCATAAATCAGGCTGCAAACCTAAACAGGCTTAGAATCATAGAATCATAGAGTTGGAAGAGACCACAAGGGCCATCCAGTCCAACCCCCTGCCAAGCAGGAAACACCATCAAAGCATTCCTGACAGATGGCTGTCAAGCCTCTGCTTAAAGACCTCCAAAGAAGGCTTAGTAGAGAGTAAACCACACTGAGCACAGCTTACACCCGAGTAAATATAAATGTGATTGCAATGTCTGAGCACCAGCTGACTTCTTGCACAGGACAGAAGGAAGTACACCCAGGTCATTTAAAGATTTGTAAAAGGATTCTACCGCTAAACAGAAACTCACATGTGACCGATGCTCTCAGTATTTTTCATTTTATTTTGTCGCATTTGCTCACAGGCATGTACACACCTCGGCTACTTTCGCAAGCAACACTCTCACAAGTCTCTGGCGGTAGCAGCAGCCCCACACCAGCCTTGGTCACTCACCAAACTTGGATGCTCTGCACCAGTCTCAGCCATGAGCTCTTCCCTCCTGTTGTCATCCCCAGGTAACTGATTGCAAGCTCCTTTGCCAGGGCTCCCAGCAAGAGAGGAAATGCCAGCAGCTTCGCGTCTTCACCCTTTAAGGGCACATCCAAACACCCAAGGAGGAAGTTGCGAGTGTAGACAGAGAGCTACCCCTCCTTAGTAAGCAGATTCCACGATCTTTCCCCCCAAATAGTACTGTATTGTCTCTGTCCTTTCTTCAGGTGAGAACGTTTTTTTCTTTCCTCTTTTGCCCTCCCCGCTGGGCCTCTTTAAAAGAACAGGAAGGCAGATGAGGAAATGAGTGGAGTATTGCAAAGAGTGAGTAAGGGGTGTGTGTCAATCTGCTTCTACAGCTTCTTTTTCTTACTGGGGCGAAGATCTCTCTCTCTCTTTTATCTTGTAGAAAGCTTTCAATGACACCTCCCTCAACAGGGTTGGGCGCTAGGCCCATCCCTAAATCACATGGCATGTACATAACTATTTATGAGCTCTGTAAAGATATAAACTATGTGTTCTTCCTACTCAGATTGCCTGGCAGGTACCGGTTTTAGTTTACACTCTTGACTTCTGTGCTATATGGACAAAGAGGGAATGGAGCTGCTGTCAGGTCAGTAACCTTCCCAGGTGACAGCCAAGGCAGAGTGTCTCTGTGTGATTCAAGGAAAACACCTGGGGATTAGGAGCACAGGGGGGGGGGGAAGCAGCGAAAGTTCTTGTAAAATTACAACTGCGTTGTTGAAATATTGACAACTGGGTGAAGGATCACTGAGATATTACCCCAGCCCAGGTTTTTTACTTGCAAAAAGAACTGGGCATTAGGGAGGTGATTCAACACTGTAGATCAGTGGCTTTGAAACCTTTTGGCTTCTTAAAGGTAAAGGGACCCCTGACCCTTAGGTCCAGTCACGGACGACTGGGGTTGCGGCGCTCATGTTGCTTTACTGGCCAAGGGAGCCAGCGTACAGCATCCGGGTCCTGTGGCCAGCATGACTAAGCCGTTTCTGGCGAACCACAGCAGCACACGGAAACGCCGTTTACGTTCCCACCGGAGCGGTACCTATTTATCTACAGTGGTACCTCGGTTTATGAACATAATTGGTTCCGGAAGTCTGTTCATAAACTGAAGCGTTCATAAACTGAAGCGAACTTTCCCATTGAAAATAATGGAAAGTGGATTAATCCGTTCCAGACGGGTCCGCGGAGTACTCAACCTGAAGCGTACTTAACCCAAAGCATGGGTGTAATTGGTTCCGGAAGTCTGTTCATAAACTGAAGCGTTTTAAACTGAAGCAAACTTTCCCATTGAAAGTAATGGAAAGTGAATTAATCCATTCCAGATGGGTCCGCAGCATTCGTAAACTGAAAATTTGTAAACCGAGGTGTTCATAAACCAAGGTTCCATTGTACTTGCACTTTGACGTGCTTTCGAACTGCTAGGTTGGCAGGAGCAGGGACCGAGCAACGGGAGCTTACCCCGTCGCGGGGATTCGAACTGCCGACCTTCTGATTAGCAAGCCTTAGGCTCAGTGGTTTAGACCACAGCGCCACCCGCTTCTTACTGGCCAGCAAACAAGCCTTTTCTCTTCACAGAACTGAGCTACACGGCACATGCTCAATTCCTGAGCTTGGAGTGCCACAGAACAATTTTAAAACTATTATCTGAGATGATCAGCCCTTCCTGGACTGGATAGGGCTCATGGGAACTGTATTTCAAAACATCTGAAGGCACCAGGTTGGGGAAGGCCAGTGTAGATTATTGTGTCTTGACCCAGCTAATGGGGAAACCCCACATTCCCTGCTTGGTACTATATCTATCTGCACATCAGGAACACTACCAGGAAAAAGCCAGAGACTCTTCCTTGTGGAGCAATCGTGCATGCATTTCCATGAAGCCATGCACACTTCACAGCCTGCTATCCTAGTCCCTGCTAGCCGAAGAGCCCTACAATCTGGAGCAGGGGTTTCTCAAAGCACAGGGCCCACTTGAGAAGGTTGAAAATTATGGAGGCCCATCAGTCACAAATTGATGATGCAATGGAAGAACCAGTCACCAAACAGCAGCTGACTCAGAGTAGAGTTTGGCATAATCAGCTGGCAATTTGCTGACATAATTTTCAATTTAATCCCTCTTTCGAAATTGTTTCTGTTTTCCTTAATCCCTCGGTCCTTCCTGTTCTCTCTTGGCCCACTGATGAGGTGTCTGCCTCAGGTGGCAGAGTCCACAGGGGCAGCAGATCCCAACGTAGATCTTTTATTTCTCCCTTGTTCCTGATTTAGATATTCCCTTACCCCTTCATTCCTGGTGGGGGAGGCACCATTTGGTGGTTTGCTTCAGGCGCCAAAATGTCACATGCCCAGCATACTATGCATTGCTGTTGCTGTGGAAAGTCCAAACAATAGCAAGCACTGTGGGATAGCTCCGTAGGTAGAGAATGAGACTCTTAATCTCAGGTTTATGAGGCCCACATTGGTGTGAATATTCCTCCATTGCAAGGGGTGGGACTAGGTGACTTTTGCGGTCCCTTCCAATTCTACAATTCTATTATTCAAGGTGGCTTATCTAATATTTGAAGAGAGGCTGTGCCACTGAGGCTCACCGCAAGGTTTGCCTTTGGGATAACATCAGTGGCAATTCTGCCTGGATGTATCCTGTCTCAAAGGCACCAAATGGATTTGTGTGCAACCTGATGTTACATTTACAGGACAAACAAAATTTTAAAAAAATCATTCCATTAGCACCTTAGAGACCAACTAAGTTTGTCATTGGTATGAGCTTTCGTGACAAACTTAGTTGGTCTCTAAGGTGCTACCAGAAGCAATTTTTTTATTTTGTTTTGACTATGGCAGACCAACACGGCTACCTACCTGTAATTAACAGGACAAGTGAGCCTGTTGTTCTCCAGAAACACCTTTTGGATGGAAAGCATGGACATAGAAGGAAAACTTACCCAACAGAATGTGGGAATGATAGACAGCCATCATGTGTTCTTAGCTTGAACTAGATGTACACCCACAGGGAACACCTCCAAAAAGAGACAAATCTAATGGCGATTTTGTTAAAAAAAACTCTTCAAATGATACACACAACAGGGAAAATGAGATCATACTGTATTCGCCCCTAGGACAAAAAGTTCAGTTAAGGAGTTCTTTTTAGTTATTTTGGCTGTGTACCATTTCCTGACAAGTGTGGATCGCAAGGGCAACTGAATGAAAACCAAATGCCACCCAGGTGAAAGAAGAGACCAGGCCGTTCATTCATATGCCAGTTGAGGCTCTGTATGTGGGTGACCAATGCTAATGTTTTTTATGGTTTTCCATCATGGGAATGTGTTGAAAACACTCACTTTACAATTCATATTCACTATATGACACATGGAGGGAGGGACCCGGGTGGCGCTGTGGTCTAAACCACTGAGCCTCTTGGGCTTTCCAATTGGAAGGTCAGCGGTTCGAATCCCCGTGACGGGATGAGCTCCCATTGTTCGGTCCCAGCTCCTGCCAACCTAGCAGTTCAAAAGTACACCAGTGAAAGTAGCGGGAAGGTAAAACGCGCTCTGCTTTCCATCACAGTGTCCCATTGCACCAGAAGCGGTTTAGTCATGCTGGCCACATGACCCGGAAAGCTGTCTGTGGACAAACGCCGGCTCCCTCGGCCTGAAAGCGAGATGAGCGCCGCAACTCCACAGTCGCCTTTGACTGGACTTAACCGTCCAGGGGTCCTTTAGCTTTATGACACATGGAATAGAGTTGGCTTAGTGTCATAAGTAAGAATGTTAGCTGGGGAGCCCATGGTTCAACTCTGACTTTAGCCAAGAACTCGCTAGAACTGTGTGGCTTGGGAAAGACTGTTTTTCGTCTCAGGCCCCCTTTCCTTCCATGTGGGAATAATAATGCTGGCTTATCTTGAAGGGTTGTTGACCATGTATATAAAGCAGATATAAACCACACTGTATCAATGATAAATATTATTACACCAGGCCTACTGTCTTGTAATACAAGCAGTCCCTAACTTTCCCTCTCTTTCCAGTCACCCATTAAATTCTCCAGATCACCACTTTCCTAGGCTGCCATTGATTTGCCTTATCTTATCGTTTGGGTATCCTGAGGCATTTACCTGGCTCTCAATGGGAGGGCCCTTGGCCCAGCCCATAAATTCCATTACGTTTTTAGTCAGTGACCAATTTCAAGGCTGCGGTTTCTGTTCTTAAGAAACAGTCACCACATGCAGGAATGCCTGCATTTGTTCTTTCTGCCCTAGGCATATGTACACACTGCGATTTATTTACTCCAGGGCCAGGGCACTATCAACACAGGTGTTGGAAGCCAAGCACAAAGGATATTAGCTAAAATCCATATGCATTCTGTAGTTCCTCGAAAAATGCTTCCGTTTGATGTGTTTTCCCTCAAACCAGCTTCCATCCGATTTGAAAACACATGCTGTAGCTGAAGTGTACACAGTTTCATCAGCCATTGCACATGGGCAGGTGACAACAGCTTCCTTGAATAGGAGTTGTGGGGACGAGACAACTCTTTAGTGTGTACAGCTAGTGCAAATGTGTGTGGGGAGATTACCTTACTTCACTGTATTTTAAGTTGCCTGTGTGGACATACCCCTAGTTCAGGTGGTCAAATTGTGTCTGACTAGTACTATTTCAGAACACAAAGGGCTTGCATAGTTGCATTTTATTCTATTCAAACAAAATCATTTATAATAATAATAATAATAATAATAATAATAATAATAATAATAATAATAATATTTTATATATACCCCGCCTTACCCAGTCAAAACCAGGCTCAGGGCGGCTAACACCAATAAAATTACAATAAGACATAAAAGAAAAGAAAATAATTAATTAAAATACAGATTAAAATACAATATTAAAATTTAAAATGCAGCCTCATTTTAAGTAGTTCATAAATCCAAACCATGAGGGAGGAAAACACAGGGGTCAGACTGAATCCAACCCAAAGGCCAGGCAGAACAGCTCTGTCTTGCAGGCCCTGAGGGAATATGACAAATCCCGCAGGGCCCTGGTCTCCTGTGAAAGAGCGTTCCACCAAGTTGGGGCCAATACTGAAAAGGCCCTGGCCCTAGTTGATTTACACATAGAAGCCTCACCTCATCCATGGCACACCAGTTTTCTACATATAGGGAAATTAAAGTTAGGATGATTTTTTTTATCTGTAGGAAAATTCAGCAATGGAGCCCCACTTGTAGCCTGTATTTATATAGCCAATCAGCTACAGACTTACCACCTTACATCTGATTTTAATTCTCATGGTTCTGTGGTCTAAAAACACTAATTCTTCTTTTTCCTTTTCACAGGTTGTTTCCTTTCTTACATGGTGTGCTGAGTCATGCTGATGGAAGTGGACTTTGTTTTTCAGCTACTTAGAGACAGACAATAGTTTTTATGAGTACTGAAAGTAGCTTGAGAGAGATAACATTTCCCATGGTGTATGCACATGGTGTGTGCATATAATTAATAAAATTATTATTATTATTATTATTATTATTATTATTATTATTATTGAATAGGATGTCCCTATTTTCATCAGATAAATGTTGGAGGGTATATTCTTATGATAGTGTGTACACCATAAGCAGTGATCTTCTTTCAAACTGCTTTCAGCTCTCCAAAAAAGACTTGTTATTTCTCTCCAACTGTATTGGTTCCAGGACAGAAATATGTTGAGAGATTTTCAACAAGAGCAGTATCTTCCAGCAGTAGACATGCTTCCATGTTTATCTGCTGCACATACATCCCTCGGCACTTAGTAGATTTTAGATATAGGGCAAAGATAGGCATAATGAGTGTGTTCAGATAAAGCACTAAACTCTGGTTTAGCAAAGAAGTGGCATGTGAGCAGGGGTGTGTGGGGCAGTGGTACTCTCCGGGTGGCGACCCTTTGTTTACTGGGACAGAGACAGAGAGATTGGAGAGCTGTAGCTTGAGAGTCTTGATGTCCTGCAAGCATAGATGCCAACATAGCTGCCAAGTCTCCCGTATTCCCCGGGAAACCCCCATTTTTCCGGCTGTTCCCAGCTGAAAAAACAGATTTTTTTTGTTTCCCCCCGGTTTATTCTGGCGCGGCGGCCATTTTGGAACTGGGCAGAGCATGCTCCGAAGCGACTTTTGATGCAGCTCTGCCCAGTTCCAAAATGGCTGCAGTGCAACTTCTGGCACGGCGGCCATTTTGGAACTGGGCAAAGCAGCATCAAAAGTCGCTTCGGAGCATGCTCCGCCCAGTTCCAAAATGGCGGCAGCGCTACTTCCGGTCGGATCCCTTATTTCTCTGACAGGAACTTGGCAGGTATGGCAGATGCCAACCCCCACCCCCTGAGCCTTGCCGCCACCTTGCCACACTTCATCTCTGCCCCAGTGAGTGCATCACCAATAACAAAAAGATGTCAGTGCCACTTCCCCCCCCCCCTTCATGAGCTACAGATGGCTTAACAGAACAAGAAGGAGCCCCATTGAGCCTTGACATCCTCCATGCCCCTCTCCGGGGCAGCCACAAATAAGAGATCATAAACACCTATTTCAGATTACCTCCAGTTTTGCCTGTCATGTGAACACAGCATAATTACCGTATAAGACGACTGGGCGTATACGACGACCCCCAACTTTTCCAGTTAAAATATAGAGTTTAGGATATACTTGCCGAATAATAAATACGACCCGGCGTATAAGACGACCCCCGACTTTTGAGAAGATTTCCCTGGGTTAAAAGTAGACTTATACACAGGAATATACAGTAACCCCAACTATGGTTAGTTGAAACAAGTTAACTTGGTAAACTCTGGCTTGACACTGGCCTGTTTCAACTAGCCTAGTTTGTCTGGCAAGCTGTGCTTAATCTGAAACAGAAGCAAAAGCGTCCAACTTCTTTCTCACAAGCCAGGCCAGTGGGATGGGGACTGAGATTACATCTAAATCAACCCAATATTTAAAGACTAGTGATGGCAGGTTCTTCACTCGGGTTCGAAATGCAGCTTCCTACGGGCTTTGCAATTCATCGGATAGAAGTACATTATTTTGGCACATTGAATCCTCCTTCTTAAAGTATAGATATATTAATTTAAACATTCATGCTTTGCCTTTTTTAAGAAAAAGAGGAAGAGGAAGTGTTTTGAATAGAAGCAAAAGTGCCCCGAGGATGGTATGAGGGTAGGTAGGAATCATAGACTGGATAATTGGTACCCTCATCCACAGCCAGTTTGGGCTGCAAACTTGCAGGACTGCCTCTCCTTGCCCCAGAGCACAACCCCAGAGCAATAATTGATATGCCCTTATTTCCCCTTTGAAGGAGTCGTAATAAATTTTGTAAAACCTTCAGAATACCATCTGGAAGCAGAGGGGGCTCTCAAGAGGTTTAATCTCTAGGGTGGAACAGAAGCATCTTGGCTAAAGTGAGGATCTATGTAGATACAACCACATAAACAGTCTGGGATTCATTCTGAACTGTCAAGTATGACGGCAATTATATTTTTCTAGGACATTTTTAGAGCAGGGAGGCCACTCTAGAAACACCCCAAATATGTTCAGTCCAAACATTTATTCTCTTGAGCTTCAAAAACAAAGAGTTCTGAAAGGGTAAATCACTGAGGACAATTTCAGATAAATAGCCAAAGCTTGTACAGATTATCAGCAGGGCTAAAGCTCAGAATGTGTGTAAGGCTTATTAGGGGTGTTCAAAATAACCAAAAGGAGGGAGTTTGTGTGTGTGTGTGTGTGTGTGTGTGTGTGTGTGTGTGTTTTGCTGTGTTCAGGAAATGGTAGGTTCACAGTGTGAAGGACAGAGAAGTGTTAGCAGGTGACAGGGAGCAGACAGGATTGCTTCAGTCTTCTCACACAATGGAAACTGTGCTTGACCTCATAAAAACAGATTAAGCAATAAATGGACAGAGTTGCATCCCAAGATAGGTGAAGAGATGATACAGGAGCCCTTTCGGGGACTAGCCCATTGAAACTACCGTAATTCAAGTCTTCAGGGCCTGGTGAATTGCACCCTAGGGTACTAAAGGAACTTGCAGATATTATGTCAGCGGTTAGTTACACTTTTCGGAAATTCTTAAAGAACCACAAGACTGGAAGTGGGCAGATGTTCCTACGGTTGGAGCACTACTACTCAAACTATGAAGGCAGCCCTGCTTAGGGAAGCTTTTAACGTTTTAACGACTATTGTATTTTAATATTTTGTTGGAAGCCGCCCAGAGTGGCTGGGGAAACCCAGCCAGATGGGTGGGGTATAAATAGTAAATTACTGTTATTGTTATTGTTATTGTTATTGTTATTGTTGTTATTAACATTTCTTTATCTTGATTCAGAAGATGAAGAAGGCAAAAAGGAATTAATAGCATTATTTTTTTATCTGCGTTTGGGAATTAATCCAATACAAAAATGTACCTGGGACATCAACACCTCTTCATATTGTGTTAAATAATATTTCCAATTTCAGAATTGAAAAGTCTTTGTGTTGTTGTCTTTTTTAAAAAAAATAAAAGCTAGAAAGACCATTTTCTACCTGCGATCCCTTGGGAGATGTTTGTTCATGATGCCACTTTCAATTACAACTGGATAGAAATTATGGGAGGAACGAGAACATCTTGGGAACAAGAAATTATGGGAGGAATGAGAACATCTTGGGAACAAGAAATTATGGGAGGAACAAGAACACCCACATGCCCCCCCCCAAAAAAAAACTGGCTCTGGGACTCAGGGTCAGGGGAATATCCAGAAAAACGCCCTGTGGAGGAGAGTTTCCCATCTCCCGCTCAATGAAGAATTTGAACTCAGGCTGCAGTGTCTACCAAAATCTTTAATGCTCAGATCAGTGTGATACATGGGCAAAATGCAGGTGCCACACATAGCCAGGCAAGCAAAGGCATTGATCCAGGAAGAACACATACCCCCAGCTTAGGAGTTAACTCCTCTTAAACCCCCTCCCCAATAAAATATTTGAAGGGGCTGGGTCTCTCCCCCCCAAAAAAAGTTGATGGGTATTGCTATTCAAATGGTGTGTCTGCTGGGTCATGTGATTGATAATACTGGCACACACACACACACACACACACACACACACACACACCCAATATTTTATTCAAGTCGGCACCCCGGCAACCTTGTTATTAGAGAGTGGGGTGGGCACTAATTCCTCACCCATGCGCAATGATCCCATGTTGAAAACAAACACATTTGTATCCACTGTATTAATGGGCTGAGGGACTTTTTTATGTGTCCTTATGACCAACAGGTGGTGGAAGGAGCGGCCCAGATTCTAGTGAGTGAGACTGTCCCTGGCTGTATACTGGTTTTAGCCCTCTCCATGGCCAGAGCTGGAGGAGCGAATGGGCAGAGGGATTAGGGGAGGGGGGTTAAGAAGTAAACAAAGGAATTGCACAGCATGGAAATATTATTATTTGCAACTTTAAAAAGAGATATCAAGGGGAAACTAAGACAAATGGAAGAACACAAGGGGCGAAATCAAGTTTATTCGCCTTTCAACCATCTGGTCTTTGGATGTGAAAAGGAGCACAGGAAAGGGTAGGTGGATATGAAGTTTGCTAGCAGAGTGAAGAATAAATACTGAAAATAGAAGGCTTTTCTTTTATAAGGCAACAGGAGAAGCCATTTCATAAAAAGAAGGCTGGGTTTTCTGTTGCTAAAGTTGTTGTTTGTTTGTTTGTTTGTTTGTTTAATTTCTATACCGCCCTATACCCGAAGGTCTCAGGGCGGTTCACATAAAATATCAAATACAGTACACAAAATCGAAACAATAACAACACAATAAACCCCACCCCACCCCCCAAAATCAGAGCCAGCATTTTAAAAAGGGTATAGGATGTAGATCAGGTCAGGCAAAGGCCTGGTTAAAAAGGAACATTTTTGCCTGCCGCCTAAAAGGTGTATAATGAAGGTGCCTGGCGAACTTCCCTGGGGAGAGCATTCCACAGGCAGGGGGCCACTGCAGAGAAGGCCCCTTCTCGTGTTGCTCCCCCCCCCCCCCCGACCTCTTGAGGAGGCACACAAAGAAGGGCCTCAAAAGATTATCTTAGGGTCCGGGCAGGTTTATATGGGAAGAGGCGGTCCTTGAGGTATTGCAGTCCTGAGCGATTTAAGGCTTTATAGGTGAAAACTAGCACTTTGAATTGGGCCCGGAAAGTAATTGGTAGCCAGTGCAGTCAGGCCAGGATTGGTGCAATATGCTCAAACTGTCTTGCTCCAGTGAGCAACCTGGCTGCTGAATTCTACACCAGCTGAAGTTTCCGAACTGTCTTCAAAGGCAGTCCTACGTTTAATGCATTGCAGTAATCTAACCCTGAGGTTACCAGAGCATAGACAAACAGTAGTTAGGCTATCCCTTTCCAGATAAGGGGCGTAGCTGGGCCACCAGCTGAAGCTGATGGAAGGCACTCTGGGCCACTGAGGCGACCTGAGTCTCAAGCGACATACCCCCAAGCTACGAACCTGCAGTGTAACCCCATCTAGAGCAGGCGACCTCCCAGGGTTAAACAACATGGGGGATGGGATTGAGCCCTGCGGAACCCCACATTGGAGGTTCCATGGGGCTGAAAAGTAACACCCTCTGGGAGCGACCATCCAAATAGGACTGGAACCACTGCAAAGCGGTGCCACCCACTCCTAGTCCGGAGAGTCACTCCAGAACGATACCATGGTCTATGGCAGTGCTCCCCAACCTTTTTATCGCCGCAGACCAGTCAACGTTTGATAATTTTACCGCGGCCCGCTGAAGGGGGGGGGACGTTGATTGTTTATATTTTATTTAGATTGTTTTTATTTAATAATTTTAATTAAATTGTATTTAAATGTTCCTTGGGTGGCCCGGTACCAATTGATCCACGGACCGGTCCCGGTCCGTGGCCCGGGGGTTGAGGACCACTGGTCTATGGTATCGAAAGCCGCTGAGAGGTCGAGAAGAATTAACAGGGACATGTTTCCCTTGTCCCTCTCTTGACAGAGGTGATCGTACAGGGCGACCAACGCCAAAACCAGTTTCTGTGCCAAACCAGGGCAAACCCCTATTGAAATGGATCCAGAAAACCAGCTTCTTCCAAAAGCACCTGGATCTAGTCTGTGACCACTCGCTCCAGAACCATTTGCTCCAGAACCTCGCTCCAGAAGTTAGAAAAACCAAGATTGGGAAGATTTTAACACAGGTAAGACTTAGAAGTGAGAAGGCCTAGGGCGATCCAGGGGGAAAGAAAGCTGTGCATGTGATAAAGAGCAAAGCAGAGGGGCAGAAGACAACATAGTTCCATTTAATTTCATGTTAGCTCAGGTTGCCTTGTTGACAAAAAATGTTTTGTGATAGCTTCTTTGGGACTATAGATAAACTCCTTCGCTAATGTGCAGAACTTCATTTTATTTATAATGTGGCTTCCAAGGAGTAGAACAGGCATCCCCAAACTGCGGCCCTCCAGATGTTTTGGCCTGCAACTCCCATGATCCCTAGCTAAGATGACCAGTGGTCAGGGATGATGGGAATTGTAGTCCAAAACATCTGGAGGGCCGAAGTTTGGGCATGCCTGGAGTAGAAGAACAAACCCTCTTGAGCACCAGGCTTAAAAGTGGTGGCATTTGGCATATGAAGCTAGGAAGAGGCATTATTATTATTATTATTATTATTATTATTATTATTATTATTATTAAATAATACCCCACCCTTTTCCCTGATGGGAATCAAGGCAACTGACAAGCATTCCGGGAGTCACTTCGGATTGGTGAAGTTAGAAAAGAATGAAGGCACAAAAAGAGAAATAACTATTGAACCAGAAAAGGTTTGGAAGCCACTAGGATCAAGAATTCTGGGGTAAGCAAAAAGTGGGGAAATAACTGAGAAAGCCAGAAGGAGCAGCAGCAAAAAGCAACCAGCCAAGGGTGAGAGTATTATACCTAATTGTAGTTACTGGGCAACTGCAGAAGAGGGGCACCAAAATACAGTATTGTTGAGTTTTTGTTCCTTCAGATGTATATAAATCCAGAAGGTTCCAAACATGCCAGCTATTTGGATCCTCACCAGTAATTCTGTTCCTAAGGTAATACATTTAGAATACCCATTTTTAAAGCTGGTGCATCAAAACTGCTTCCTTTGTCTGTAAAAGTTGCCTTGCCGATTTCAGTGTGAATAAGCAATTAAGGCATTTTGAGGGGGAATCTACTGATGGCAGCCTGGTAGAGGCATTGGAGTGAGTAGAGGTTTTCACCATTTTGTCGGCCATTTTAAAGCAAAAAAAAAAAAAAGTCCAGCAAACGTTTAAGCACATACAAATTCATAGTTAGGGAGGATGAGCCTTGACCATTTTTTCCTGTACATAAAGGGCAGAAAATTTTGTCTGCTAATGGTAAGGCTGAAATGACTGAGAAAATGTTTGAAATCTTATGAATCCTGACTCTCTGGCCATTTTTTCTCATACATAAGGGGGTGGCTGATTGTTCCACTAATGACCAGAGTGGGGCCACACAAAATAATAATAACCCACATTTGTGAAACGTTTTGAAATAGAGGTCCGTACCCTTAAATCCTGTAGATAAAGGAGGCATGTAGCTCCCAATTTTCTTTGCCTGGGGTACAGGTGTGTCTGTTTACTGCAGGAAACATGATCCATAAATGCTGAGACTTTATTAGAAATATAATTTGACCCAAATCGTATTAACTGGCTTTTTGGTGAAAACTTGCACAATCGGGTTGATAGTTGCTGGGCTTCCGACAAATACTAAAATTTGGATCCTCACCTGTAACTTCTGTTCCTAAGGTAATATATTTTAAAAAACCTGGTGTAGCAAACAGCTTCCTTTGCCTGTAACCTCTCACTTGGTTACCTTCAACTGCAATTGTAGCTTCTATTTAAAAAAAAAACTTTTGCATTATCAGAGGTGGCAATAGTCACTAAGAACTAACAAGTAATCTCTAAATGCTCTATCGTAATTATAGCAGCAATACAGTTGTGTGTCTTCTGGCTGAAGGTCAACTAGGTGAGTATCTTGTGCTTGGGTGAGGAGAAAATATCTGTTGTGTTCTGCCTGCAACTATTTGTACAAAGATTCTTTGTTGGAGAGCCTGTTGGAGAAAAGGTAGGCTCTAAATGGAATAATACATCAAATATATAAACTAAATATTCCAAAGAGCTCGTATTGAGCAATGTTGGTTATTCAATCACTTTTTCAGAAGAGCTGCAAACTCGAAAGCCTAATGCAGTCGCTCTCCGTTCTTCTACCTGGACGGACTTCTTTTGTCGGGACACCACTGCAGGAGAGGTTTTTGCTGTGCCATCACGACACAATAAGGTACATCTTTTGGTGGGACAGCCATCCTTGTTTTGTTCCAGCTCTTCTTTTTTACAGACCTCACAGAGCTACCTGTGCCTGAAGCAGATCTGCTCCATTGACAAAAGGCAATGTCAGAACTCTTGATACATCAAGTGAACATCTTCAGTGTAGGATTGAGAGGCACCTGCATCTTGACTGCGCTGCTTTAGGTAACCTGCTGTTTTTGCTCCTGTGTCTGGAGGGGAGGGCTGCTGAAGACCCTAGTCTCTTCCAGGTGCATCTCAGTGACACAAGAAATAAAAATTTGCAAGCCTTCAGGAAACTTAACGGCAAGTGAACTTCACACTCCACAATTCAGTGATCTTTTCCATACAATCCTTTTGTGCTGGCCTCTCCATTTCCCCCCGCTTGATCTCTTCACGGTTTTGTCCAAGAGCCCACCACAGTCGGGTGAAGTCAGCTCTTCCGGCAGAAATCAGGTTAGTAAGAACAGCTGTGTTCAAAAAACATTTCTCTGGAATTGGCGGGAAAGGGCCGGGGACAAACTAAAGCGTCCAGATTGCTTTTCACAGACCAGCAGAAGGAAACTTTCAGGCCCATGAATTCACACTTCAGAGGGACAAACAAGAAGGTGAGCATAAAGGCAGAGTTTGAAGACTGGAACCAGTCTCTGTTCTGCCCTGCAAATTAATGGCAGTGAAAATGGCACTCTGTGACTTAAACACATCTAGGTGAATATCCCTTGCTTGGCAAGGGATAAAGCCTCGATTGTGTTCTATCTGCAACTTCATAAACTCTTAAGGGTTTTCTTTTTTCCTGAGAGAACATTCTGTATTCAGAGTGTTCTCTCAGGTTTTGCTTTTCACCTTGTTGCATTGCCAAAAAAAAAAAAAAGCAAAAGACGCTGGTGGTCGGCGCTCCTGGTTTCCAGGACGGGGTTCAAGCCCCTGCGGTGTCCCTGCTTACTTCCAATGCAACCTCTCTCTCTCTCTCTATCTCTCTATCTCTCCCCCTTAAGAGCTAAATGAAGCAAGGTGCTCCTTTGATGCATCACTGGTGTGTGTCTAAGACAAGCTGGATTACATGGATGCTTCTCATTCTAGCACTCCTTGCCATAGGGAACAAAATACTTACTTTATATTTATATATATGTATATGTATATATATGTGTGTGTGTGTGTGTGTGTGTGTGTATATATATATATATGACTGTATCTTAATTTTGCATTGTTTGTTTAGGAGGTAACCTAAATATACTAACAAACGGATCCTATTTAGATTATTCAGAATGTGGAAAAGGCCGGGATGAAAGAGGAAATGGCATGACGTTCATTCATTAGCAGAAGAAGAACAGCAAATATCAGATGCTCAGGTGTCCTAATTTACAGAAGACAGTTGTCAATTTTCAGGGCTATCAGAGGTTTGGGGTGAGGACAGGTGGAAGTTTGCTGTATGAAGATGTCCTCTATTTGAATGGCCGTGTATTCCAGGTCTGGTTTAAAGATACACAAGGAAGAGTAGGGACACTGAAGTTGCCCATCAACAGATAGCACATTGGCAGCAGACTAAGCACAAACACAGGCCACGTCTTCCCCACTACGGTGAGATGTATAGTACAGTGGTACTTCTAGTTGCGGATACGATCCATTCCGGGTTGCTGTTTGCACCCCAAAAAGTCTGCAACTAGAGCGGCTCTTTTGCGCAAGCGCGTAGCGCAATAGAGCGCTTCTGCGTATGTGCGAAGCGCGCAGAACACTTCTGTGCATGCATGTGCGGCGAAACCCGGAAGTATACACTTCCGGGTTTGTCGTGTTCACAAGCCGAAAAGACGCAACATGAACCTAACGCAACGCAAGGTATGACTGTATGCCTATGTAGAATTATAGGATGACATAACACATCAGTCCTACTCAAGGTAATATCATATACTGTACCCAACTAAGTCATACTCGGAATCACTGAAATCAATGGGACTAATCACTATGACTTAGTAGGATATAAACTACTAATGTTTTTTAATCCACATCTACACACAGCATATGCAAATTGGTGTCCATTCATTTGTCAACGGCTACTCTAAGCAAAGACATGTCCAATTTATGCAATTGGGAGTATCTAGGGATGCAATACTGCATGTTCAGTCAGGCCCTTTTGTTTTCTCATGATTCTGAGAAATGCGGTTTGGCCCTAAGTACGTTTACTTAGAAGGAAGTCTGTGTGCTTCCAAAGACTTACTCTAAGTCTTAGAGTAAGTTTACTTACTGGAATGAATTTTTTTATTTTGTTTCGACAATGCCAGACCTACATGGCTACCTACCTATAACTTTACTTAGTAAGTTTACTTAGAAGGAAGTTTGTGTGTGCTTCCAAAGACTTACCCCCTAGTAGCTGCACTTTGGGGTAGGGCTATATAGCATGTGTTGTATGCAGGAGGTTGGGTCCCAGGCATTTCCAGATAAGGCTGCTAGGAAAGATCCTTACAGAGCCACTGCAAGTCGGCCATACCCAGACATTAGAAGAACTATCCACCCAGATCTTCAGGACGGCCAGAATTGCATTTTGCAACATTTTCCACATTAGCTTGTGGAAATTTCTTTCTTAACTTTGGGGCGGTATACTGCTGAAGGGAACGGCACACCTTCCCCTGCAGTGAGATTTTCAAATTCCACACTTATCTGAAACATGCACATTTTTGCTAGTTATTTGAGGAAACATTTACAGTAAACTGAAGGGGAAGTGTGAATCACTGTTGCTCCCATTCCCCAAAATGTACATATATTATATATACAGTACTGGGCAATGAATGGGAGCACCAATGACTCACACTTCCTCTTCCAATATATATTTTAGTGCATGTGATTCCCCTTTTTGAGAAAGTTCCAATATTACTGAATTAGAATGAAGTGCAGTGGCACTAAATGTGACACTCGTTTGGTACCAATGTTCTGGGCCTGGTTACATGCCACAGAAGTGCTCTGGCTTGGCCAAAGACCAGCTTGGAAAGTTATGCATGATTCTACAAACCATTGAGTTCGCCATAAATCTACAGCAGTACTCATAAACCTCTCTGTTTGTTGTTTTACAGCTTTCTCAGAAAATCAAGCATTTGTCAAAGGTCACAGCCACGCCGTAGATGCGAAGCACGTTAAAAACACACCAGAAACATAGCAACTATAGTTTAGCCCTCACAGAGCTACAATGCTCAGCGCCTTTAACAAACTACAGTTCCCAGGATTCTCTGGGGGAAGCCATGTGCTTTAAATGTATAGCGTGAATAGGACCAAAGTTCCATCCACATTTTGTTGTGTCTCATAGATTTCTCCACTGACAGAGTTGGGGAAAAGCACAGTAGTTTCCTTGCACATTCCTTTAAGTAAGGCGCAAGAGAACTTTACGGCTGGCTGTGCCCTTAAAATATAACTGTGCCTGCAAGCTCTGTTGGAAGATAATAGTCCAGTATATGATGTATGTTAGGCTGGAACTGGAATTTCAAACTATTGCCATTGCAGTATCGGCTGTCGGCAAATTCCAGTTATATAATGGGACGACAGACTGGTAAGCAGGTCCTGTATTGCTGTAACTGGAATGCTGCTGGGTATCTAACATGAGTCATGACTCATATTCTGAATGTTAACACATCATCTGGGGAAATTCTACTAATGGCACTACGCTCTAAAGAGTATCATAAGGCAATCACCAAAAAATGGGCATTTTCTGCTGTTCCCCCTATGCTATGGAATAACATCAGTTTCTGCGGACAGCTTGTAAAGTCTTTTTACCTTTCCCTGACCCATAAGATTGGGCCTAGTTCTTTTGTGCTTGAATCTCTTCCATTTTTATTTGCTCTTACATACTCTTGTTTTACTGGTTTCAGGTTGTATTTTGGTTTGAACGATACTGCTTTGTTTTTATGCTTTGTACCTCTAGGGGTTTTTTTGTTTTGTTAACATATTCAGGCCACTTATAAATGCTTTTAAATAAATATGATATTCTTTCCTTCCAGTCTGTCCCTTCCTAATCTTGAGATAATTTACAGACCATACAGTGATATAAAAACCAGAAAAAATATCAACACTTATTTGGAGGAGGAGGAGGAGGAGGAGGAGTGACTAACCATCTGGCATGGAATTGATATAAGCAAGATATATTAAAGGCCATTTAAAAAGAAGTATTTTACTTATTTAGCTTATGGCCAGTTATCCGACCCCTGAGCTAAGGAGATAAGTAACTATACAACCTTTAGAAGACACCTGAAGGCAGCCCTGTATAATGAAGTTATTTAATGTTTAATGATGTTTTTGTATATGTTGGAAGCCACCCAGAATGACTGGGGCAACCCAGTCAGATAGGCAGGATAATAATAATAATAATAATAATAATAATAATAATAATAATAATAATAATAATAAATAGGACACCCCTATTTCTATCAGAGAAATGTTGGAGGGTGTGCAAGTATGAGGGATTTAAACAATTAAACCTCCAAACTACCCTCCGTGTCCCAGCTATGCAGATGGCAGAGTAACCATCATATCGCTGTGCCCGTTTCCAAGTTCACATAAACAGCTCAGGAGAATTGGCGATGGCATGAAAAACTGCCAAGAGAGCCATAAAAATAAATAGGGTTGCCCTCCCCTTGTCAGTCTCTAAGCCCAGGCCATCAGGGCAACCAAGGCATTTTTGGTGTTGAAAGTGGAACTGAAACTCGATTAAAATGAGCCTATAAATCAGCTTCATGATTTATGGAATGATCCACCTCCATCATTCTGCCCGGACACTGAGGTCCAGCACTGAGGGCCTTCTGGCAGTTCCCTCGCTGCGAGAAGCAAAGCTACAGGGAACTAGGGAGAGGGCCTTCTCGGTAGTGGCACCCACCCTGTGGAATGCCCTCCCAGCAGATGTCAAAGAGAAAAACAACTACCAGACTTTTAGAAGACATCTGAAGGCAGCCCTGTTCAGGGAGGCTTTTAATGTTTAATAGATTATTGTGCTTTATTTTTCTGCTGGAAGCCGCCCAGAGTGGCTGGGGAAACCCAGCCAGATGGGTGGGGTATAAATAATAAATTATTATTATTATTATTATTATTATTATTATTATTATTAATTGACCAATTAAATTGGATGAAACCAAATACACCTGTTTGCCTGTTGGAATACTAACTTTCCTGATGTGGTACCAGAACAAAAAGCTTTGTTAAATATATAGAATGCAGAAATGAGCTGTAGTACATTGAAAACATTTCACATATGTGCCACTGTACATCTGCTTTCTAGCTCGTAGGGAATGACACAGAGCAAAAGTTTCAAGTTTCTGCAATTCTTTGGGCAGAGACAAAAAGCAGCCACCTGATCTTGTTTGTTTTCGCTGCTCATTTTCTGGGATGTAAAACCTGTTTTCCTAATCCATCTGATCAAAGTTGGAAAGGGTGAACGTATCCTTTCTGCAAACAATCATCCGGGCAAAAACAAACAATGTCATGTTACAGCAAAAGAAAATACTTTTGATTCAGTTTGATTCAGATGATTCAGAATGTAAAAACTGTGTATCTTGCTGAATCAGCCCAAGAGCCACAAACTCCCATGTTCTGTTTAGCAGATTCCCAAGAGGAAGTGGATCCCTTCTCAGCATCTAGTATTCTGAAATATGCAGCCTTCTACATAGATAGGAAAGCTAATAGGCACTAACAGATTGTTTTTGTACAGCACTCTTGACATGTAAACATTTCAGTACATTAAAATACATTGGGGGGGGGGAATACACGTGAGCCAGTGCAGTCAGGGGTTCGAGTGTCGGACTAGGACCTGGGAGACCAGGGTTAAAAAATCCTTGTTCTTGGCGATGAAGCTCACTGGGTGAGCTTGGGCCAATTACTGCCTCTGGGACGAAAATGTACCGGTAATAAATACCTAATAAATACAAGGCATGCAATGGCATTCAGATTTCAGACTGTCTTGGAGCAAAAGGGAACTGCAGGTTCTTTTTTGCTCATGACTGCAGAGTCCTATTTCTTCTTTTCCAGTTGCAGGGAGATCACCACTCATTTGTAAAGGACTCTTCCTTCACATGCCATAGTTGTGAAGCAGAGGGGATTTCAGCAATGTAAGGGACCCAGGTGGCGCTGTGGGTTAAACCACAGAGTCTAGGGCTTGCTGATCAGAAGGTCGGCGGTTTGAATCCCTGCAACGGGGTGAGCTCCCGTTGCTCGGTCCCAGCTCCTGCCCACCTAGCAGTTCGAAAGCACATCAAAGTGCAAGTAGATAAATAGGGACTGCTCCGGCGGGAAGGTAAACGGCGTTTCCATGCGCTGCTCTGGTTCGCCAGAAGCAGCTTTGTCATGCTGGCCACATGACCCGGAAGCTGTCTGCGGACAAACGCCGGCTCCCTCGGCCTATAGAGCGAGATGAGCGCTGCAACCCCAGAGTCGGACACGACTGGACCTGATGGTCAGGAGTGCCTTTACCTTTACCTAGTCTGCATGACAAGCATCCAAGACCCCTGAGTGCGTGCCACCTACACAACTGTTTAATAGCGCAGTATCCCCATCTTCTCATCTGGCTTTCTTAACTTTTCTCCTCTATCTATATCTTTATTATTATTGCTTCCTCTAGCTATGATTGTGTCTGCTAGGTTTTGGGAGCTCAGGCACAACCCTCAGTGTCCAAAGCTCTTGCAGAATGTCTGCAAGATTTGTAGCTGAAAACCGGAACTCTGTATTTGGAAAGGGAAAAGCCCCAATCAGGTACCAGTAACATTTTATAGTGCAAGGAAACCCTCAGATAAACAGGTTTGAAATAAGCCAGGATTCCCAACAGCTGAAATACAAACAGACGCACCGCTAGAATTTTCAATAATACCTTTGTACATTTCTCTGCCTTGCCGGATCATTATCACTAGTTGGTACCAGGCTGATCCCGGAGAGCAGATTAATTAATTAGTTAATTATTTAACTGTGGCCCCGAAGAGTAGTCGTTAATGATTTAATTGTGGCTTTGAAGATACGGAGAACTGTATTGTTAGCAGCAATAAGCATTTAAGGAATGCAGCAGCGTACTTTACAAATCTGAAACTGAAGTTTTAGGGCCTGAGGTGGAAGATGGAAACGGTGTTCCCTGTTTACACTAATTAATGTGGTGGAACACATTCTATCTACTGGGGGATTCTCCGCCAGCCCTATTAAAATGAACAGAAATTAAACAGGAACATGAATGACAGAGTTATTCCTGTTCATTTCAATTGGGTTTTCACAGAACATTCTGGTGAAATATGCTCCATGGTTGTTAAGGACAATCAAATAAACATTTGAACATTTTAGTGTAGGATAGGATAGGATCAAAAAAAAATTTTTAGGATATACAACCAGAACCAGTATCCATGCCTCTCTTCAAGAGCATTGGCTATTCTTCTACACTTCTCCATGGCATATTGTTGTGAACAGGGATTTTTAACTCCGACGAAAATGAAAAACCAGAAAAGAGAAAGGCTTTTTGTTGATGAGGAGATGAGTATAATTGAAATTATCCAGCAGAAGCAAACTCACACTTCTCATTGAGCTTGTATACATACCTAAGGTACATACTGTATGTAAGAGGCTTGTTTATATTTTGGGAATTATTCATGTTCTTATGTAGCTCTGATGTTTTCTATTTTCCGGATGTCCCGTGATCGTATTATAAAACAGTTGCAATCTATGTTTTACATCAAGCACTGCTAGGAATTGTTGCCTTTTGTTTTCAAAGCTATTTATTATCAGTCTTGGAATGTGGTCTGCCTTCCTGCCACGGATGGCCATACAGTTCTTCACAGTCTAGGAAGTGCTGAAGCCACATCATTTTCAGTTAGAAAGTTTCCAATTCTAAACAGGGACTGGAGTCTCATTTCAGAGCTCTTGCTTGTGGTGACTGGAACATGTTAACTTTGGTAGGGCAGCAGTTTTTAACCATGCTGTTTTAATCACAATAAGACTTGTACAGCGCTCAATTAGGGAAATACACCATTATATATATGCAGAGTGCCATTGTCTCCTCACTACATGCATACAGTACATCCTTGTACAGGCACCCCCAAACTGCGACCCTCCAGATGTTTTGGCCTACAACTCCCACGATCCCTAGCTAACAGGACCAGTGGTCAGGGATGATGGGAATTGTAGTCCAAAACATCTGGAGGGCCGAAGTTTGGGGGATGCCTGTCTTTGTACTTCCACAGACAGGAGAAGAACTTTCATGGAAAAGGGAGGCCAGTATTATTTTCAGACAATATTCCCTCTATACCTCTTATTTAGAAATTAAGCCATACCACATGACATAATTTTTTGAATTCATGTGTTGCTTACACTTATTACATATCCCTTGCTAAAAAGCTAGCTACACACACACACACACAAAGTTTTAAAATGTGAGGGAAACTTTCTTCTGGTTTGATGCAGATATTCAGCCTTTCTGTTCCTCTGCACCCGTCCTTTCTGTTTAGGCTGTGCACTTTAATGGAGCACAAACACAGATGTTTTTTATGCACAATATCCTGAAACACTCCGGCTGCTGATTCCTGAAGGTCACGCTCCTCTTAAGAAACAGGCCAGAAAAGTTTTATACACACACTGAGGCAAAACAAAAGCAGTCGGCAACATCAGTTATATTCCAACTGGCTTCTAAGCTGACTGGCTACAAATGAAAACTAACACTTAAACTTTAAACTTTGTGAAAGAAAAATTATAATGCAGTGGTGACCGTCACCAAATGCACACGATCTTGTCCTTGGAGCCAGCCCCCCCCTCTAGGACAGCTGGATAGTCTGCAGCTCTTGCCTCTTCCTGGCAGCAGGGGCGAATGATGTGCGGAGCAGAGAGACATGCTGCAGAGGTAAGTGGGGAGCAGAAGGGGCTCATCAAACTGTGAAGCGGCAGCCCATTTAGGAGAAGGAAAACTGGCCCTAAACCTCTCTTGCCTTGCAGGATTATCTTCGGGAGAAGAAAAGGCCAGGGAGAACATCCTACACAGATCCCGAGCGGATTCCCCAAGACGGCACCCTGTACGCCTCCTTTTGGCAATTCCTGGAGCCCAGCTGGTGCCAGATGCCTTGCTCTGCTTTCCTTTGGACCACATCAGCGAGGCCAAGAGGAGGGTCTTGTTGTCTGGGCAGCCCAGGATCTCCACACACACTGCCCAGGCCTGTACCCTGGAGAGGGTACTTCTGAACCAATTGCAGCTTCTGAACTATTCTCGAGGGTAGCCCCACATTAGGTGCCTTGCAAGAAATAAGTTATGCCCTGTCTTGGTCCAGGAACGCCAGTCTTTCTCCTGAACTGGACGTATTTAAAGGTGCTTTTTTGTATTTTTCACATCCGTAATGTGAATAGAGTTGCTAGCTGTTGTCAACAACTGTCTGGCCTTCTCTTATCTTTAACAGCAACATGACCTGCATAAATAAGCCGGTAGTACTTTTCAAGATACTGTACAGAGATAAGCAGAGGTAAGCAAACCAAGCTTCTGTCAAAGGCACAGAAGGAGGAAGAGCAGGGGGCCCATAAAAAAGTTGGCAGCCTTAAGAGTACACCTTAGATTGTTAAAGTGTACAGGTATACCACAAAAGTGGAAGGTGTGGCTATGCAAATACAGGTGTTTGAAAGCATGTGTACCCTGCAAGTGACCTGTGCCAGAGAGCCAGGATGGACTTCATTTCTCTGCTTAGTGAGCGTACATTGAATGTCAAACTCAGGCTTATTACTGTGTATCGTGGGATTAATGTATTATTTTCCATGGGGCATTATGATTTTATTAATGTTAGTGGAATGCACATAGTGTAATATAAGCAGGAAAGCAGTAGCAGCCACAGGGAGCCTTTCCTCGGTTGGTTAGAGCATGGTGCTGATAATGCCAAGCTTGCAGGTTCGATCCCCATCTGGGACAACTTCATATTCCTGAATTGCAGGGGGTTGGACTAGATGATCCTCAGGACCCCTTCCAACAGTGCCTGGATTCTATTATTCCATTCTGCATCCCTGGAGCAGAGTCTGTTTTGGAGAAACACTAAGTGAGGATTTGAACTCCAGCCTCTATTTCTGTTAGCCCAACACTCTTAAGGCGCTCTCCCTATACCTGTTTCCCCTCTAGGCGTTTTGAACCATGGCTACCTCCAGACAACCTGTTTATTGAGCAGTCGTTCTGATTTGCTTTCAGGGAGAGCCGAGCAATTGCTACCTCACAGTTTCGAGTGTGATTTTCCTGTCACTTTCCTTGCTCCAAAAAGGCCCGTTTGCCCTGGAAGCAGGTTTGTTGCACAAGAGCACTAAAACAAAAACAAAAAAACCCCTTTCATTGCACAACTTGAGTTTGCTGGTATGTGATTGAATCCTACATGAAAAAAACCAACCGCCTGGAAGCAGCCTAAAATTCCTATAATCCCCAACTGGCCCCACTGGAGAGCTTTGGGAAGTCTAGCTCTCTGAGGCAAACAGGCTTCTCTTAACTACTCTCAGCAGGCTGAAGAAACTGCCTTGAAACTGGGGAGCAGAAAAGACGCAAACTCTGGTTTCTGCTATTGGGTCAGGGGACTTCACAGCACTAGGAAGCTGCTGCTCATCCAGACTCCCGGCAATAGCGTAAAGGCAAGAGAGAGACCAACTTGGCTTCTATCAGAGCTTGCTTCTGCCAGAAAGAACACCCAGCTCCAGTTCCCTGTTACTGCCCTGGGAGTGCTGTGGGAAAGGACACTCTGGCTTCAAGCATCAGCCAAAAGAGCAAAATCCGCCAACTGTTATTCAAGCAAGAACACCAGCAAGGGCAGGTCTGCTGGGTCCCTAGCAAGCTATAAATGCTTGCAGTGCTTATAGCTCACCATTCTGTTTTGGCATTAAAAACTGATCCTTCAGCTCCCTTTCGTTGTGCGTTTTGTTTGGCAGGTCCCCTCTCCCTCTTTTTTTTTTGCTGTGAGCCGCTTTGGGAGACAATAATCATCTGAAAAGTGGGATAAAGTAAGTAAAATGAAACACTGAGCTGTACGTATATTATTGTCTTAGGCCAGGCATCCCCAAACTGCGGCCCTCCAGATGTTTTGGCCTACAACTCCCATGATCCCTAGCTAAGAGGACCAGTGGTCAGGGATGATGGGAATTGTAGTCCAAAACATCTGGAGGGCCGAAGTTTGGGGGTGCCTGTCTGCCTTAGGCTCTATCTGCACTATAGATTTAAAGCAGTATTATAACACTTCAAACAGTTGTGGCTTCCCCCAAAGAATTCTGGGAAGTGTAGTTTGTTAAGGGTGGTGAAAGTTGTTAAGAGACCCTGCATCTTCCCCTTGCAAGAGCTAAAATTCCCTGAGAGGTTTAACAGCCAATCCCTCTTCCCAGGGAATTCTGGGAATTGTAACTGGAGTGGCAGTGGAGCTGGCACGGAGCCGGGCAGCTGAGCGTGAGAGAGTGCATGAACGAGAGCGTGTTCCTGACAGCCGGGAACTGCAGAAGTCAAATTGGGGCAGGGAAGCCTTATATTCTTTTAAGTTGAAGCTGCTTAAGTTGAGGTACCTCTATTGCAGGGGGTTGGCCTAGATGCCCCTCAGAGGTCCTTTCCAAATCTGTGATTCTGTGATCATCCCATACAGTCGTATTCTCAAACTCTGCTTCCAACTCCATCCCACAGGTTTCTCTCCTCCGTACTTCTCAAGACAGGAAAAAAAATAGGGATAGTAAAGCAGGTACAGTAATTATTATTTTTTTTAAAGTGTCCCCAGATTCATTGGAAAAAAAATCTGGTAACCAAAGCATACATCATACATTTAAAGCACACACCCCCTCAAAAAAATGAATCCTGGTAACCGCAGTTTGTCAAGGGTGCTGGGAATTGTAGCTCTGCCAGGGTAAACTACAGTTTTTAGGATTCTTTGGGGGAAGGGATATGCTTTAAATGTATGGTGTGTACATATTGCGTGTGCACCAGTTCGCTTCCATGACTTCCCACTTTTCTGAGTCACAATATTCATTTGTTCTTCCCCTGCTTGACATTTAATTTTTTTAATCCTCCCCGAAAGCACTAAGCACTTTTCCCACACCCTCCATTACTGTACCTGCTGTCATTCTGGGCATGCACACATGAGTATTCAAAACAAAAAAACAACAACAACAACCAATCTCAGGAAATGCACTTGAACAAATGTTACCAACTTTATCCAGCCTGTCTCGCAGTGAGTGAAATTAGAGATTTGCGCTTTGGGGTTTGTGGGCGGGGGGGATCAATATCTGCAATATATTTCCATTTGGTTATTTATTTATTTATTTTCATACTGCAAGGTGGAATAGAGGTGGAGAGGTCTTCTGAAGAAAACCCTTAGTGTTTTTTGTTTGTTTGTTTTTAAATCCCCATGTATGTACTATGATTTCGGCCTTCCAGGAATTCTCCCTCATTTCCTGTGTTAGGATCTTGATAGAATATTTCCCTGATCTGGTCAGGCCTTCAGCATGTGGGCAGCCACTGGAACTAAGTGTCTTTAGTTCGGTATCAGAAGCTACTGAAAACAAAATGGTTAGGTTGTGCCCAGCTGAGGAGCACATAGAAACAGGGGTGTGGTGACAGAGCCACCACCCACAAAAATGGCCCCACCACACACAAACCAAACTGTTCACATACACTAATGAGTTTTTGCCCCACCTGTGACTGAAGATGTATAATGAGTTATTTTAACTTATCAGATTTTCCACAGTAAGTGTCAATCTGGATTAAATGTAAAAAGAAGACGTAGTAATGGCTGGCTTTTTGAAGCAACAGTGTCATGTTAGACCTGCCAAAAGAGCAACACAAAATTATTGGCGTGAGCAGCGCTGGTTCCTCAATAAACTCCCATTTCGAAACATTCCTAGCCATTTATTGCTTTTAGGCGATAACCAGCACTTTCAATGGGTTCCAGAAACAGATCAGAAGTCCGCGTCTGTTCCGGAAACTTACACAACAAAAAGGCTGCGATTGCAAGTAGTGTTCTGCTCTCTGATTGGTTGGGTTGCGTGCCATTAGTGAGAGAGCTGCACATACAGTACTGCATTTGCTTGTTGTGCTGCCCTTTTATTGAATTTGTAAAAAGGCAGGTTCGTATTTTGTTACATACCGAATGTCGTTATTTACGTAAAAACGTACGTACTGAGTTTCATTTATAAATCGGAAAGGTCATCGTATATATAAATAACAGTAAAACAGTAACAGCAATGTATATATATATATATTTTAAAAATCCATAAAACATGATTTTAGCAACCCCAGTAGTCAGAACTAACAAAGTTATCAGCTGTCAGGAAATGCCCAGGTACACAAAGAGCATCCCAACTGCAGAAGCATCCCATTATTGATGCTCTCTTGATCTGTACCATGTGGGCACTGCAAAGGAAAATGCCCTTCTCCAAACCCAGGTGAAAAAGGTGGACTCATTGCATTGGGTCTTTACAGTAGGCAGAGAGCCTTACTTAGTGTCATCGCCTCCTCCGCCCAGTTTTCCACTGTCAGTCCACATTCTGATTTTGGAAACAATTGTTCCTTTAATGGATACTGATGGCTAATAGATGCTTGCTTAAATTAAAAGGTAAAGGTACCCCTGACTGTTAGGTCCAGTCGCAGACGACTCTGGGGTTGCGCGCTCATCTCGCTCTATAGGCCGAGGGAGCTGGCATACAGCTTCCATGTCATGTGGCCAGCCTGACTAAGCCACTTCTGGCGAACCACAGCAGTGCATGGAAATACTGTTTACCTTCCTGCCTGAGCGGTACCTATTTATCTACTTGCACTTTGACGTGCTTTCGAACTGCTAGGTGGGCAAGAGCAAGGACAGAGCAACCGGAGCTCACCCCGTCGCAGTGATACGAACCGCTGACCTTCCGATCAGCAATTGTAGTTTTAAAAGTTACGGCACAACATAAAATAGCATCTGCTTGAATTTTCATTGATGGGGGCGGGGTGGGGAGATGCTGAATCTAAGTCATAGAATCATAGAATTGGAAGGGACCCTGAGTGTTATCTAGTCCAATCTGGTGTAATTATGCAGGAACCCCAACTAAAGCATCCATGACAGATGGCCATCCACCCGCTGCTTAAAAACCTCCAAGGAAGGAGAGTCCACCACTTTCCTGGAGAGCATGTTCCACTGTCAAAACAACTCTTGCTGTCAGAAAGTTCTTCCTGGTGTTCAGCCGGTATATGCTTGAGTCGGGACAAGAAGGAAGCAATGGGGACACACAGTCAATAGGGAGGAAAGTTTCAGTTTTGCACCTTGTCTGACAAGCGCTTGAGGAACTGCGTGCCAGCAGCTTTAAAGGCTAGCGCTGCCCATCGCCTGCAGCCCACTTCTCAGCTTGCATTTTTGCAACAACAGCCTTGAGCACTTTACACTTTCCTAAGACCAAGCCCAGTCGGCAGAACAAGAGACTTAATCACAGGGTCGTGGGTTCGAGATTCCAGCATTGAGGAGGGTCAGACTAGATGACGCTTGTGGTCCCTTCCAACTCTACAATCCTATGATTCTAGGAAGCCCGGTAGATCACCATTCCCCAGTCAGATCTTTTAAAACTTCATAGCGGCCAAAACAACTGCACAAAACCTACAGGCAGTCTCGGGGGCTATATTCGTTTGGGAATGTGGGGGCGGTGCTTTTTAACCCTTTCGCCCTCGCCGCTGCCAGCGCCCAGCGGAAGGGCAGAGACTGCGGCTCCTCTTCAACCCTCGACGGCCGTATGCCCCCCAAAGGTGGTCATCAGCCGCCTGGGTCCCCGCGAAGGCGCTGCAATGCGGCGAGGCCGCCTCCTCCGTGCCTGCCTCCCGCGTCTGCTGCAGTGGATCGTGCCGTCCACACTAATCAGCCGCCGCTCCGGCAGGCAGCGCCGCCTCCCTCGGCCCAGACGGGATGACGGCATCCTCGTCTCAGCTGGGGGAGAGTGACGTCATGCCGCAACATCAGCCGCAACCGGGATCTGCAGCAGAGCAGAGCAGAAGTGGCGGCGCTCTCCTCCCTTATTCCTTCACGGGCTGGTTTCTTTTCAAGGCCTTTTGAAGTGTGGTGAAGCGGCCACTCCAAGCTAGGGCACACCTTGGCAGGATTTGGGTAAGGCAAAAGAGAAAGAGAAGGTGTTCCTTTGCTTTCTCTGCACTCACCCCTGGGCCCTGGGTTTCCCCCCAGAGCCCATTTCTCACATGCTTCCCGACTGAGGTTTAATATACAGGTGAAACTCGGAAAAGTAGAATATCGTCGAAAAGTGCATTTATTTCACTAATGCAACTTACTATTTTTTATTTTTCTTTTAATTTTTACAAATGCTTTCTTTTGGAAATTCCACAGAAGTAAAACAAATACTGTAGTTACAATAATACAAAACAAAAACAAAGACATCGCTATTACATTTCATTAATTACATTCCATTTATAATTGACCTGCCCAACGACAAATAATTACAATTACAACAAATAAAGGCTTGGCATATCTTGCTCTGCATGTCATGCATCTATCTCATATATTGGTTTCACCTTTTAAGCTGCATTACTGAAATAAATGCACTTTTTGACGATATTCTAATTTTCCAAGTTTCACCTGTATATGAATGAGTGCTTAAATATCACTTTTGTTTAGTTTTGTTAAACTATTTTTTTTCTTCTGGAAAGGAAGGACGTAGATTAATGGGCATGCACAAAGTTTTTACAATGGCAAGAATTGGATCACGAGAAGGCAACAGGAAGGGCACTTCTGATTTTCCACAGATGCAAAATCAACACTCAGGGTTGTGGGTTTGAGCCCCACATTGGGCAAAAGATTCTTGCATTGCTACAGGCCTAGATGACCCTCATGGGCCTTTCCAACACCACAGTTCTATTAAAGAGCACCCATCCCATAATAAACACCCAGGCGAGAAGCACCCTGAATGCATTTCTTGCTCCAAATTGGAAACCGGAGACATGGTTGCACACAAAAGTGGGTCTGGAAAAGTAGAGTGTGGCAACTTATCTTGGCAAATTGCAAGGTATAACTCAGATGCAGATATGACGGAAAGGTCACCCCCCCACACACACACTTCATTACTTTAAGCAGGGTGCCTATCCAGACATTTGTTCCAATCCACATTCAGACCATTCTTGAGGTCAGACAGGCCCCCCTGTTGAACTTCTGACTTGACTGAAGGCTTAAAAAAAAAACAACAACACTCCAGCAGGCTTTTGAACAGAACTCTGATTTTATATTTCGAACTAATTTTAGTCTTATTGCGTGGGGTTTCTTGCACACTGCTTTAGAGACAACTGTGATTAGGTAGCTGTAAACCACCTTAATATTTCAGAATAGGTGGTATATATTTTTAATTTTTAAAAAGTATATTAAGTGCTATGGGCTCCAGTGATTATAATTATCATAATCACAAATTTACAAGCTGAGAATGGGGAGAGTTAGGCAGGCATTCAAAAAGACCGTGCTCTGCTGTAAAGCAGCACACAGTTCCTCAAAAGCCGAACAGTCCTTCCAAAACAGCTTGTTCTTGCCAGACTGCTGCAAAATTCAAACTTCCCTCTCTTTTGGCAGAACCCCAATTACTTTTCTCTCACCATCCAAGCAAGTGAAATATGTCCAATAGCTGCCAGCCTTCAATTATCATTTAAAGCAAGCATCTTCTAGCCATCAGTGCCCATTAAATAATATTAAATAAGAATGTGGACTCAAGACAGTGGAAAGCTGGGTGGGTGGAGGAAATATGATGATTGATGAGGGCCGCCTTAGCATAATGTAGAGACTAGCTTTGCTAAAGCAACGGATCAATAAGAAAACAGGGACCATCATTTATCCTCTGATTGCGGTGGTGCTCCTGCTTGCCAGCTTGGTGGCACTGGGCTCAGGTGAACACACACCTGCACCCTCTGCTACCACCGACCTGGTGCTCCCTCCCCATCACCACCAGCCCATCCCAGTCAGGGCAGCAGGGCAGCATAAACTGTGGATACGCAGGACTTTCCTTTAAGTGGATTTCTTCCCAGCGTAGTTGGTTTAGCATTAGGGCACCTGGTTCACAGGGCCCTTACTTAAGGAATCCCTTCTGCCATTTCACTACTTCCAGAATGCCCATAGTGTAGATAGGGGGAATGCTTCAGCCCAGTGGTCCCCTGCTGAGCTTACATATGGCTGATGGGAACAATCTGGGAGCTATAAATAGGCGTGTTGTTCGGGGGTGGCCCAGAGGGGCTGAGCCCTAGGTCTTTTGCCCTGGGGCTTTCTGCCCCTTCATACACCTACACACACACACACACACACACACACACAATTTGCTTATAGGACAGCTAGGCATGCTGCAAAACACACTGCTGGTAAGCCCCACCATCTAAGAGACTAAAATCTGCATCTATGCATATAAATGAGCACATGCAGATTTTATGCAAATTTGTGCCAAAGCCCTGTGCCCTTTATGTACCTGGGAGCACCCCTAGCTATAAAGCCTCTACAGCTGGTGTCTTGCCATGCATGAGCACATGACTTCCCCCAAAGAATCCTGGGAACTGTAGTTTATCCCTCACAGAGGGACAATTTCCTTTGCCCTTAAAGTTCCCATGATTCGTTTTGGGGGTTGCTTTAAAAATATGCTGCGTACACAGCCCTAACAGACCTAGGAGGTTCAGTGGCACCTGCTCCAACACCCAACTATCTTAAACTTGTCCTCAAAGCAGGGGCAGGTTGTTTGAGCAGGCACATAACATTTCAGACGACCTGAAATTCGGCTCCATTTTGGGAAACATGATAGATAGCCAGCACACAGCTATGGTGACCACCAGGAAAGGAATGTGAGGGCTTTGGCACTGTTATGTCAGCAAGTCACTCTTTTGTCCTTGGGCTTCTTTGCTGCTTCAAGGAAAGAATAATCTCTGCCAGCAGTATTGACTGGCTGGATGGCACAGTTACTGCCATCTTCTGGAAATGGTTTGTTTCGCAAGCCTCAGTCTCCTCAATCACAGACCAGAGAAGGAAGCTACCCAGGCGTTGCCTCATCATGCAGTTTCATTGAGAAAGATCTTGCGTCAAACTTCGGGGAGTAAAGCAATGGTTTACATTAAGCATGTGAATGCTCGTTCTAATAATGTTGCGTTACACCCCTCAGGAGACTCTAATCCCCACCTAAACACCCTTGCATGATGAACACAGCCGAAAGATATACGGTAGTGGCATACGGAATCTATATTGGCATAACAAGAGCCTTGTGCTAATGGATAATATAAGGGATGCGGGTGACGCTGTGGTTTAAACCACAGAGCCTAGGGTTTACCGATCAGAAGGTTGGTGGTTCGAATCCCCGTGATGGGGTAAGCTCCTGTCGCTCGGTCCCAGCTCCTGCCAACCTAGCAGTTCGAAAGCACGTCAAAGTGCAAGTAGATAAATAGGTACCGCTCCAGCAGGAAGGTAAACAGCGTTTCCGTGCGCTGCTCTGGTTCACCAGAAGCAACTTTGTCATGCTGACCACATGACCCAGAAGCTGTCTGTGGACAAACACCAGCTTCCTCAGCCAGTAAAGCAAGATGAGCACCGCAACCCCAGAGTTGTTCGCGACTGGACTTAACGGTCAAGGGTCCCTTTACCTTTAATGGATAATATAGGGAGCATAGAATCATATAAATGTAGAGTTGGAAAGGGGCCAAAGGGTCATCTAGTCCAACCCCCTGCAATGCAGGAATCTCAGCTACAGCATCCATAGCCGATGGCCATCCAGCCTCTGCTTAAAAACCTCCAAGGAAGAAGAGTCCACCATCTCCTGAGGAAGTCCGTTTCACTGTCAAACAGCACTTGATGCCAGAAAGTTATTCCTGAGGTTTAGTCAGAATCTCCTTTCTTGTAATTTGAAGCCGCTGGTTCAACTTCTACTCTCCAGAGCAGGAGAAAACAAACTTGCTCCATCTTCCATGTGACAGCCCTTGAGATAATTTGAAGATGGCTATCATCTCTCCTCTCAGTCTCCTCTTTACCAGGCTAAACACACCGAGCTCCTTCAACTGTTCCTCATAAGGCCTAGTTTCCTTACCCTTGATCATCTTGGTTGCCTTCCTCTGCACACATTCCAGCTTGCAAACAACCTTTTTAAATTTTGGCACCCAGAACTGGATGCAGAATTCCAGGTGTGGCATGATGACCAAGGCAGAATAGAGTGGTACTATGATGTCCCTTGATCTGGACACTATACTTCTGTTGATGCAGCCTAGATTAGGATTCACTTTCTTTTGCCGTTGCATCACACGGCATCACACTGTTGACTCCTGTTAAGCAGAAGTCTTATGTTAGCAGGATCTTACCAGTGGAAGTCAAATAAATGTAGGGAGGGGAGGAAGCAAATCCTTGAAAGATTCTCCTGTCCCCCCAGGGCTTGCTCATCCCTCGTAATTGGTCTGGGGTCCCACTGATTCTGGTATAGGCTATAGGTTTGGCTATGGTGCTCCTATACCTAAGGCTATTCTTGCATGCCCAGTTGAAGGTTGTTTAGCAGCTTCAGCTACCGTGCCAGTTTATTGTTTATTTGTTTCTTTTAAAATATGCTTTGCCTTTTTTAAAAAAGAGCAAAGCATACTGAACGGTGCTTGCCATCAACTGTCACAACAACAGTTGTTTTAAATTACGTACTTTCTTTTGACCCCAAGTGCTCGGAAAAATCGGTCAACATCTTCAGTCATTTGAAAACTAGCAAGTTAAATTTAAAAATTAGCACCAGGGGAATAGCTTTCATGCGGTTAATGAGTTTATTTTGCAGAATTGCAAAGAAAACATCTTTTTATCTTATTTTTTTAAAAAATCTAAACTAAAACAAGTTTTCTTGGATTTGCTGACACTGTGGTCTAAACCACTGAGCCTAGGGCTTGCTGATCAGAAGGTCGGCGGTTCGAATCCCTGCGACGGAGTGAGCGCCTGTTGTTCGGTCCCTGCTCCTGCCAACCTAGCAGTTCGAAAGCATGTCTAAGTGCATGTAGATAAATAGGTACCACTCCGGTGGGAAGGTAAACGGTGCTTCCATGCACTGCTCTGGTTCGCCAGAAGTGGCTTAGTCGTGCTGGCCACATGACCCAGAAAAACTGTCTGCATAGGGGACAAATGCTGGCTCCCTCAGCCAGTAAAGCGAGATGAGCCCCGCAACCCCAGAGTCGTCCGCAATTGGACCTAACAGTCAGGTGTCCCTTTGCCGTTACCTTTTTCAGCACTTCTCAAATTCCTCATCCCCCCCCCCCCACACTACATCATCCGGGTGACCTCAGTGAGCATTTCAATTTCAAATGTTCTGAGCATTTCAATTTTAGTAGTAAGTATTTTTATTTATTTACTTTGTGGGGCAGCTGCCCCCTGGGCATACCCACGGTTTATATAGCCCTTACTACATAGCTTTAGGCAGTGCTTTTTTTCAGGGGGTACTCAAGGGTACACAGCACCAGGACCTCTTTTTGTTGTTGTTAAAAAGTGTGGCACTTCATAGTGAGTACCAGCACCTATTTTTCTAGGGGGGGGGAGCACTGACTTTAGGGACACTTAGGGGAGAGGTGGGGTGCAGATCCCTGTGTCAGGTCCTCCAGATTGGCTGGATTAAAAAGAAAAGTGATCAGTTTTCTGTATTGTTGTAGGAGAAAATAAACAGAAAGGTAAAGATGGTAGGCTTGAGACTAGTTTAACTGTATTCTATCAGGACTTATGGCATATTCTGGTTATTCATCCAGTGCTTTACCAGCTTCACTGGCTCCCGGTGGAGTACAGGATCAGATTTAAGGTGCTGGTTTTGACCTTTAAAGCCCTCTGCGGCTTGGGACCCTCCTACCTACGGGACCGCCTCTCCTGGTATGCCCCGCGGAGGACCTTAAGGTCCACAAATAACAATATTTTGGAGATCCCAAGCCATAAGGTGGCTAGATTGGCCTCAACTAGGGCCCAGGGCCTTTTCAGTATTGGTCCCGACTTGGTGGAACGCTCTTTCACAGGAGACCAGGGCCCTGCAGGATTTGACATCTTTCCGCAGGGCCTGCAAGACGGAGCTGTTCCGCCTGGCCTTTGGGCTGGACTCAGTCTGACCACTATGTTTTTCCTCCCTTATGGTTTTGATTTGGGCCATTGTAAAATGAGGCTGCATTAAAAAAAAAATTAAAATCTGGATTGTATTTTAATCTGCATTTTAATTGATGGCTTTTCTTTTTTTACGTTTTGTTGTGATCTTGTTGATGTCAGGCGCCCTGAGCCTGGCTCTCGCTGGGGAGGGCGGGGTATAAATAAAAAATTATTAGTATCATTATCATTATTATTATTTTGAACCAATGGTAGCAATTGGTGTAGGTAACAGGCTTCTCTTCGCAGTCTCGGATTGGGGGACACCCCCCCGCCCCCCAGTTCCCCCTCTGGCCTTTTCTACATAGAGCTAGTTTTGGAAGAGTCTGAAACAAATCCCTGTGTTTTTGATAAGGGCATAATTCCAAGCATAGTAGAGAACTCCAACCAAGATATAATAATATCTCCCTTCTCTTACGCGGATTCAAATCTTTTTTGACAATTGCTTAGCCACGATTTATGTTATGGGGGGGGGGGCAGGACACCCACCTGTCATCATCCTCTGACTCTTTCTAGCAGATTTGGAATCAAATCTCTCAATAACAGTTGTTTTAAATTACTTTCTTTCGAACCCCAAGTGCTTAGAAAAATCAGTCAAAATCTTCTGTCATTTGAAAACTAGGAAGTTAAATAAAACAAATTAAATATAAAAGGGTGTACCTTTCATGTAGTTAATGAGTATATTTTGCAAAATTACAAAGAAGAAGATGCCTTTTTCCTCTTATTTTTAAAACAATCTAAAATAAGTTTTCCTGGAAACCTTTCACAAAATCATCCAAGTGACCTCCGCAATCATTTCAATTTCAAATATTCCGTTTATTTCTACTTTTAGTTAAGTATCTTTATTTATTTATTTATTTATCTACTTACTTACTTACTTACTTAATTTAGTAGGGGCAGGTGCACCCCCCCCCCCACGCCCATGAACCAAAGTGGTCCTGTCACTGCATATGGAAGCCCATGGTCTGTGACTTCAAGCAGCTTCCAGCCCTGCAACTTTTTAGTTGCAGTGTTAAACCTCAGACTTTAACCTGGTGGATGCCTTCTTGAGTGTCAGAAAGAATAAGTGGAGTGTCTTTAAGAAAGAGACAGATGGCATGATCACGATCTCCAGTATGGTCTTTCTGATCTTAACATCAGCTCTGATCTTATCAGCCAAATAATAATAATAATAATAATAATAATAATATATAATTTATTACTTAGCCCTAGCCACTCTGGGTGGCTCCCAACAGAATATTAAAAACATGATAAAACATCAAACATTAAAAACTTCCCTAAACTTCCCTTTTAGAAGACATTGCCTTCAGATGTCTTCTAAAAGTCGGATAGTTGTTTATTTCCTTGACATCTGATGGGAGGGTGTTCCACAGGGAACACCCACAGGCCACTGCCGAGAGAAGGGCCTCTGCCTGGTTCCCTGCAACCTCACTTCTCGCATTGAGGGAACCACCAGAAGGCCCTCGGAGCTGGACCTCAGTGTCCGGGCTGAACGATGGGGGTGGAGACACTCCTTCAGGTATACTGGGCCGAGACTGTTTAGGGCTTTAAAGGTCAGCACCAACACTTTGAATTGTGCTCAGAAACTTACTGGGAGGCAATGTAGCTCTTTCAAGACTGGTGTTATGTGGTCTCAGCAGCCACTCCCAGTCACCAGTCTAGCTGCCGCATTCTGGATTAGCTGTAGTTTCTGGGTAACTTTCAAAGGTAGCCCCACGTAGAGCGCATTGCAACAATCCAAGCGGGAGATAACTAGAGCATGCACCAGTCTGGTGAGACAGTCCCCAGGCAGACTTGGTCTCAGTCGGCATACCAGGTGGAGCTGGTAGACAGCTGCCCTGGACACAAAGCTGCTATTGCGCTAGTGTGAAATGAAGGCGTGACAGGGGACATCCTTGTCTTCCTACGTAGGGTGATAAAGGGTGTATCAGTGGCACTGTGGCCATTGGACCATGAGTACATTTTCGCCTCAGGGTTCAGCAACCTGCGGCCCAATCCCACATTTTGGTACAGCATAAAAAGCCATTAAAGGCTGTCAATAGCCCCAAGTATATCCAGAATGAAGAAGAAGAAGAAGAAGAGGAAGAGGAAGAAGAAGAAGAAGAAGAAGAAGAAGAAGAAGAAGAAGAAGAAGAAGAAGAAGAAGAAGAAGAAGAAGAAGAAGAAGAAGAAGAAGAAGAAGAAGAGTAGTAGTAGTTTGGATTTGATATCCCGCTTTATCACTGCCCGAAGGAGTCTCAAAGCTGCTAACATTCTCCTTTCCCTTCCTCCCCCACAACAAACACTCTGTGAGGTGAGTGGGGCTGAGAGACTTCAAAGAAGTGTGACTAGCCCAAGGTCACCCAGCAGCTGCATGTGGAGGAGCGGAGACTCAAACCTGGTTCACCAGATTTCGAGTCTACCGCTCTTAACCACCACACCACACTGTTGACCTATGTTTGGCTGTGTTGCACTATATTGAGTGTCCTTCAAACAGAGCTCTCTGTATGCCTCCCTGGCACGAAACCAGATTGATTGATCTTTGTTAATAAAAACATCCAACCTTTAAGCCATTACCACTGTTAAAATATTGGCATCCTGGTTCACTTAGGCGAATTGGCCTACAGAAGCTCAGCTCAGTTGCATCCTTCCTTGGCACTGGGATCAACATTGTCAGTCTGAGCTGCTTCCAGGGTTGTGGGATTCCCTCTCTAGGACTGCAGTGAACAGGGCTTGCAATCTAGGGACCAAGGTTCCGGGGACCAAGAGGCGTGCCAAAAATACCACACCCTCTGCAATGAAAGGAGAAACATTAGGGTTTGCCAGTGATATCTGGGGAGTACCATTTGTGTAATATTTTCAGTGACAGCTCCTTTGTAGTAGTTGATGTTGTTTCTCTACATGGGCAGGGGGGCAGCTGCCTCCCGCCTAAATCATCATTAAAAATCAATACAAATCTGAAGTTTTCTAACCCCCCCCCAATAAAAGCCTTTCCTCCCCCCGCCCCACAACAATCCTGGCTACGCCCGTGTTTTTGTATGGTGCGGTTTTCAAAGAATGACTATATTTTGGTTCCCAAATGATTTGGGAAAGTGTGAACTGGGTAGATTCTCCTTTAAATGCCTGCAGAATAAAAATTCCTATCCATTCCCTGTCAGACTTGGACCAGGGAGAAACAAATCTCCACATCACCGCCTTAGAGCCAAATGAAGTTGTTTCTCCTCTCTCTCCCCCCCCCCCACCTCCCCTGGTGCATTTCACAGCACTTCCCCCCCCCCCCACAGATGTTCACATCAACAGGACTTCATTAATGTCGGATTCGTTTCTGTTTGTATGCACACCAGGGGGGCATTGACAGGGACAGGGATATCTTTATGCTATGAAGTGGTGTTCATGCTTTGCTAGGAGCTAATTAGGAATGGTAGTGATGTATGGAAGTGAGAGCTGGACCATAAAGAAGGCTGATCGCCGAAGAATTGAAGCTTTTGAATTATGGTGCTGGAGGAGACTCTTGAGAGTCCCATGGACTGCTAGAAGATCAAACCTATCTATCCTGAAGGAAATCAGCCCTGAGTGCTCCCTGGAAGGACAGATCGTGAAGCTGAGGCTCCAATACTTTGGCCCCCTCATGAGAAGAGAAGAATCCTTGGGAAAGACCCTGATGTTGGGAAAGATTGAGGGCACTAGGAGAAGGGGATGACAGAGGACGAGATGGTTGGACAGTGTTCTCGAAGCTACGAACATGAGTTTGACCAAACTGCGGGAGGCAGTGGAAGACAGGAGTGCCTGGCGTGCTATGGTCCATGGGGTCACGAAGGGTCGGACACGACTAAACGACTAAACAACAACAACAACAACAATTAGGAATGGCTTGCAGGCATGTCCAAAGTCCATTTCAGGGGCCTAATCCGGCCCGCCGGACAGCTTAACCCGGCCCCCGTGGCAGTTTATTTCCTGGGGTAAAATCCTAAGAAAACCTTAACAACTTCAATCCTAAAAAAAGATTAACAGCTTTGGTTGGCCCTCACTGCACTTCACTTCATCAAATCTGGCCCTCTTTGAAAAAAGTTTGGACACCACTTAAGGACTCCCAACTGGTATGATGCTGGTTTGAGAAATAACGGATGAAGCAGCAGTATTTCATAACAAAGTATAGGATACATATGCATTTTGGATAACCTATTCATAGGAACACGGGTTAAAAGCCCAGCACTGAAAATTCAGTGGGTGCACAGTAAACAGGAGTGTGAACACAGCCGAAATTACCCAGCAGGTAGGTGAAGTATAGTAAAATGGAGCCACTATAGTATAGGCTTAGTGTGGCAGACTAGGACCTGGGAGACCAGGGTTCAAATCCCTACTCAGCCATGAAGCTTTCTGGGTGACCTTGGGCCAGTCATTGCCCCTCAGCCTAACCTACCTCACAGGGCTGTTCTGGGGATTAAATGAGGCAGAGAAATGTATGCCACCTTGAGCTCTGTGAAGGGGAGGTGGGTTAGAAATATAATCAATAATAATAATAATTCTTCTTTGGCGATCACTCGTAGCCGAGTAAGATTGTCTTCCATAAACACAATTTTTAACAATAGGTCCGTAAGTGACTGTGGAGGCCAATTCTGGATCCACACGTCCTTCCACAGTGGGGACATTGGTTTCCAGGCGGGAGTTGATCACGGTGTGGATTTGCCAAGCGTGCCTAATAATAATAATAATTATAATTATAGAATCATAGAGTTGGAAGAGACCACAAGGGCCATCCAGTCCAACCCCCTGCCAAGCAGGAAACACCATCAAAGCATTCTTGACATATGCCTGTCAAGCCTCTGCTTAAAGACCTCCAAAGAAGGAGACTCCACCACACTCCTTGGTAGCAAATTCCACTGCCGAACAGCTCTTACTGTCAGGAAGTTCTTCCTAATGTTTAGGTGGAATCTTCTTTCTTGTAGTTTGAATCCATTGCTCCGTGTCCGCTTCTCTGGAGCAGCAGAAAACAACCTTTCTCCCTCCTCTATATGACATCATTTTATATATTTGAACATGGCTATCATATCACCCCTTAACCACCTCTTCTCCAGGCTAAACATACCTAGCTCCCTAAGCCGTTCCTCATAAGGCACGGGTGTCAAACACAAGGCCCGCGGGCCAAATCTGGCCCGCCAGACCTCATCATGTGGCCCATGTAGCCAGGACCGGCTCGCCCAGCAAGTGGAGGAGCTTTGTGGTGGCCTCCCTTTTCCCTCCACCAGCCGCGCTGCGAGAGCAGGGAGGGAAGTTAGCAGAACAGGGGCACTAGGACCCTGTTCCGCTCTGCAGCGCCAGGGTCATCCCTCACCCCGGCGCTGCGTTTCATTGGTAGAGGTGCCGCCACATGGCAGCACCTCTACCAATGAAACGCAGCGCCCTGTTGGCGGGAAGGAACCCGGCGTGGCCCGGCCTGCCCAGGCACCCCGCTCCGCGGGGAGAAGGGAGAAAGGCTGCGCGAAGCAGCAGTGCCCCCTCCCCCACTCAATCCGGTGGCATCGGACAGGCAAGCAGCCTCTGGCACAGCGCGGCCCTGCTGTGAGGTGCGGGGGCCGCCGTGAGGCTCCCGCCGCCCGGCAAGCCAAGTAAGAGTTTACCTTTTTTTTTAGAGTGGGTTGGGCGCCATAGCTGCCAAGTTATCCCTTTTTTAAAGGGATTTTCCATTATGCTGAATAGGCTTCCTCGCGAGAAAAGGGAAAACTTGGCAGCTATGGTGGGCGCCCGAGGGATCCCTGCACCAGGGCGCCCGATGACCTTAAGACGGCCCTGCGTGTAGCCGCCGCCGGCTGCCAGCCTTCACCTTTTATTCTCCCCCTTTTTTTTTGACACAAGATACAACCGGCCCTTTGAGGGTGACCAAACTGCTGGTGCGGCCCCCGATGAATTTGAGTTTGACACCCCTGTCATAAGGCATCGTTTCCAGGCCTTTGACCATTTTGGTTGCCCTCCTCTGGACACGTTCCAGCTTGTCAGTATCCTTCTTGAACTGTGGTGCCCAGAACTGGAATAATAATAATAATAATAATAATAATAATAATAATAATAATAATAATAATGGATAGTTTGCAGTTGCCCTGTCCCGAGATCTTCGAAGGAAGCCTGAAAAACCAATGTGATGAAGGATCTGTAAATAAACAGAAGCCTTCTACCTGGAAAAGAAAACGCCACATAAAACTGACAACCATCTTCCTCAAGGAAGCTGTGTCTAGAAAAGCAGAGACTGAGGTGACCCCCCCCTCCCTCTACCCACTGGCAGACTGTGTTCATCTGCCTTCTCCCTCCACCCCTCCAGGCGGCTCGGCTGTCAGTCTAAGATGCGAGCCAAGTTTGGAAACAGGCACGGACAAGGTCATCTCAGACATCTGGCTCCTAATGTCTTATCATTTCTGCTGGAAGGAGGCAGCCAGAGGAGGTCTTCCACCCCAAAACTCTGTGGAATTCACTTCCAAGCAAACGTATGCAGGGGGTCGGATTGCAATGGATGGATATTCCTTTTTTAAAAAAAATTGTTACAGGAAACCATAACCTTGGTATGAGGGGTGTGGGCACAAGCTGGATCGTGCCTGGCTACCACCAGTGGGCCACTGGCCAATGTCTAGTAAGGCTGCTGGTTCTCTTCTAAAGAATGATAGGCTGGGCAGATCTCAGCCTGCCTGTCCAGGCAGGTGCTTTCGAAGCAAGGGAAAGGATGCTTCACAAATACACACACAAACACACAATTCTTGGCTTACAGATCAAGTGTGGTTAGTATGCTGCAGCAGTGGCAACTTGAATAAAATATTGGGGGAGGGCAGGTCACAAGACGTGGTGCTCACACACCATTTGAATGACAATGCTATCAACCTGGGGGGGGCAGCCCCCTCAAAAAATTTATGGGGGGGAGGCCGAAGGGTCCTTGGCCCTCTAGGAGTTGTCTGTTATGGTGTGCTGGACCTGAAACCTCCACTCAGCCACAAAGCTTCCTTTGGGTGACTTTGGGCCGGCCAGTGATCTACCTCGCAGGGTTGTCGTGAGGATAACAATGGAGAGGAGGGGAAGCAGCGCACTCTTTGGAGGAAAGCAGCGAAATGCATGTAACGGGACTACTAGATCCCGAAAATGCGCATACTGCCTCTTCTTAGAGTGCACCTTGGGAGAAGACAAGCAGTCTTATACAACTGGCCCGATAATAGATGATTAGAATAGCCATGGTCTTCTCCATCACTTGGACGGGGGTGGTGGGTGGGTTCTAATTGGTGTTGCCTCTGTGGGCCACCCCCACTCCTGTGTTGTGCGTCCTGACTTCAGGCTGCTGCACGCCCAGCAGCGGGTCCATGCCAGCCTCTCTCCCCACCACCCTCCTCCCCATGCAGGTGGAGCAGCAGCAGCAGCAGCGGAAGGGGAGGAGAAGAGGACACGGCAACCTACTTGAATAATTGATAGGCTGGGCTGCCAAGCGGGGAGCGAGCAAACGCGGAGGAGCAGCCGGACGCCGGGCTCCCTGCGCCGCCGCCTCCGGAGCCTCCACCCTCGCCCCCCGCTCGCCGCCACGTCGGAGATGCGAGCGCTGCGCGCAGGTAGGGGGGCTCGGCGCGCCTCTCTCTCCCGCCGGGCTAATTAGGGAGGGATGCGGGCAATGGCCCCTGGTGGAGGAGGCGGCTTTGGAGAATTAACTCGGGCACGTTCCCGGAGAGCTCTCGGCGGGCAGGAGCTTAATGGAGCCTCCCTCTCCCAGGGCAGTGTACCCCTGAATGCCAATTTGCCAGCACCCTGGTTGCGCGAGCAGCTGTTTGGGTGTTGGGAAACTGTAGGGGGCTGCTCAACTCGGCTGACCTCTGAGCTGCCCTGGGTGACATCCCCCAAGCAAAGGCAGAAGAAGGATGGGGTGGTAAGTGGGCTGGAGATCGGTGGATGCTGGTAAGGAGGCTCACAGCCCAGTAGGGTTGGCACCTTCTCTTCCCCCGACTCATCCCTCCTTTTAGAGCATTACAGGCAGAAATGCAGCAGGTGCAGGTGCTTCATACTATTGGGAGCCTGTGCAGTTTGAAAGCTGCACCTGCTGTATTGCTGCCTGCCACACCACTGTTAACAGGCATAAAGTGAGGGAGAGTAGTGCAGGTAAATTTCTGGTCCTGGACCTGTGGGAAGGTGGGAAGTAGATGTCCAAACAACCTGAGTAGTTATGAGCCTGGGACTCAGCCGGTTTGAGCACCAGCACCCGTCTTCAGCAGTATGGCTCATCAATGCTGGATATGGGAGAATTTTCTTTATTTTTAAGTGCCTTTCTGAGCATGTGTAGACTGCCTTTCTCTCATTACTGAGTAGCCCCCAAATATATAGGGCTGGCTGGGGTGGCGGGGGGGGGGGGCTTGAAGGTCAGAGATCATGACTTCCAGGCAAAATGGAGCCCCTGGCATCTTTCTTCCTGCAAATAGGCACCACTGGGAATCAGCTTGAGCACAAGTAGGCTGCAGGCGAGCCTGACACTTGGCAAGACCTGTTTCACTTCTGCCTGTGCCGGAGAGCTGGCTATGCTGAGGTAGAGGTTGCATCTTTGAGGCTCCTTAATATCGGCGGCAACTCGCAAGAGGCTCTTTGTATATCTGTGCATCTCATAGCGGATATCATCTGTTTGGTATGTGCAATTTGGATTTGCTTCTATTTCCAAACGTTAAAAAAGAACAACAGAACCTGCACTTCTGTGGTGCTGGCTGGCGTTCAGCTGCTGCTACGGTATGTGCCATTGTGTTTGCATGCGAGAGAGGCTGTATTCCACAGAGGGGTAGCCATGCTAGTCTGTTGCAGCAAAGACAACAAAAGAGTCCCGTGGCATCTTAAAGACCAACAGATTTATGGTGGCACAAGCTTTTCTGGATGAGAGCCCTCTTCATCAGCTGCGTGGTATTGCTATTTCAGTTGGCAGATAATATACATGGGCACAGAGGGGATTCCTAACCCCCCCCCCCAGGTCTCTTATGTCTCTCATCAGACTTGCAGGTCCTTATTGTGACTCATTTCATTGATGGATGGTGCAGAAGATCAGTCCATGAAATTTGTCTAGACTTCTAGACTGCGAAGTAGGAGGAAAAAGCATGCTCAATTGTCTTTTTAAAGTTCATTTGCTTTTGGCTGTTCGATTCAGAAACAAATTAAAAATTGTAGCAGGGAAAAAGATATGAGAACAAGCCTTCCAAAAGCTAATCCTGGAGAAATATGTGGCATTTTGCAGCTGACGAGTTAATAAAAACCACACTACTTTTTTCTTGTTTGTTTGTTTGTTTGTTTGACAAAAAAGCACCACCTTTCAGCAGAGGAGGAAACCCTATTCAGTTTCAGAGATAACACAGTGAAACATGTAGAGGAGAATATCTTCCTCTTTACGGCACAGAACGGTGTCTCAAATTGAAAGGAACATTGCGATAATGTCCATCAAGTACAGCAGAGGGCAGCTGTTGGAACCTTAGCAATGCAAAAGCAGATCTCAGTTTAGAACGACAACAAAACGTAGACCTGTCCCAGTTAAATAATGTTCAAGGCTGTGCTAAAATTGTATTAATTCATAATCAGGGTGCTTTCTTTAAGAATGACTACCGAATAAAAAAATTCTCTCTGCTGTTAAATTCCATTTAACAGCTGGCAGCTCGGATTCAGGCAAGCAATTTTAAAGAAGGAAATAGGGTTGCTTGGGAGTAAGTCCCATTTAATTAAACTGGACTTGCTTCTGAGTAGATACATACTCTGGGCCTGCTCAGGCCGGACTTTCTCCTCTTTGCTCAAGGCAATCTATCCTCAACTGAGCTGTTTTTTTTGGGGGGGGGGGTTCAGGAGAGAGGGTGGCTGGTGAAGACCACCTCAGGGTCTGTTCCAGCTGCACTTACTTCTCCTGGGCAATCTAGCATCAGTCAACCTGTAGGGAAGGATCCTAGATATGCTAAAACTGTTTACTGTGTTTTTAAAATACATAAAAATATGTAATTTGTAAGCAACCTTGGGTGGATTTATATCCTGAAGGGCAGCATATAGACATAACGATAAACAAACAAACAAACAAACAAACAAGACAATTACCGTATATAGAATTGCACTGTAAAGTGGTTTTCTGGGCTCAGTAGGACAATTAGGGGAGTTGGGTTGCAATTGTTCTTGGAAGGCTCCCAAGGACATGCTGCGATTTGACATACATTATAGTTGACAAGACACTGATATATTTTCATCTCGGCTGAAGATGAGTTGGTGCACCATTGTGAGAGCAGAATGCAGGACTAGATGGGCCTTTGATCCACGAGGACTCTTCCTATGTTCTGATTTCCAGTTTCATTTCACCACAACACTCTCAAGATGGATCTTAGGGTTTTGTTTGGAAATGTTTCAGATCTGAGGGTCTACAAATGCCCCAGACTACTGCCTCATGGAAGGTGTGCAGGAATACTTGCTTGCCTCCGTGGATACTCTAAAAATTATGAGCCACATATATGGACTGATCCCTTTTTAGCTGAGCTAGGTCCAGGTGTGTTTCCTAGTTATCCAGCTAGAGAACAGGATTTCCAAATATGAGTTATGGCTTCCTTAATTTTATGAGTCAATGTGCTTAACTATGAGCCCCAAAGCATCAGACTCTCCAAGTGTCCTATTTTCAAGGGATGTCCCTGATTTAGAGAAGCTGTTCCAGTTAATAATAATAATAATAATAATAATAATACTTTATTATTTATACCCCGCCCATCTGGCTGGGTGTCCCCAGCCACTCTGGGCAGCTCCCAACATATTAATATTGTTAATAATAAAGTGATAAAACATCAAACATTAAAAACTTCCCAAAACAGGGCTGCCTTCAGATGTCTTCTAAAAGTTAGATAGTTGTTTATTTGCTTGACACCTGATGGAAGAAGGCCCTCTGCCTGATTTGATCCCGGAATGTCCCACTTTTCCTTAGGATGTCCCTATTTTCATTGGAGAAATGTTGGAGGGTATGAAATATTATTTACTTATTATATCTTGCCTTTCCACCAAATAGTGCTCAAGATGCCTTGGAGCAATATAAATATTCACTTTAGTTTTGCCATAGTTTATGTTAAGATCATTTTTTTTACACCAATATCCACCTAAGGTGATTAACCGTTGTTATAACCTACCTTTGCATAGATGAGATAGGAGGGACTGTATTGGTTTCTTTAACCATCCGTTGGGGGAAGGAGAGAGCTTGTTATCGCCAAGTGCACCTGTAGTTTCCTTTATAGAAAAGGTTAAAAGAAATCGAGCGAGACTGCATTCTTGTTTTATTCCCCAAGTGATTGGCATATTATTTGCTAATAACCCAGAGGCTGCTGTCTAAATATAGAACCCTTTTTTAAACAGCAAGAATTGGCTATCTAGATTGTTTCAGAAAAGGCTTCCCTCAACTTTTCCTGAACCATTGTGTCAAAAGCAGTCTTTAAAAATCCTCAAAAGCAGCATATACAGGTGAAACTCGGGAAATTAGAATATCGTCGAAAAGTGCATTTATTTCAGTAATGCAACTTAAAAGGTGAAACCAATATATGAGATAGATGCATGACATGCAAAGCAAGATATGTCAAGCCTTTATTTGTTGTAATTGCAATTATTTGTCGCTAGGCGGGTCAATTATAAATGGAATGTAATTAATGAAATGTAATAGCGATGTTTATTTTTGTAACTATCTGTTTTATTACTGTAGAATTTCCAAAAGAAAGCATTTGTAAAAATGAAAATTAAAATAAAAAATAATAAGTTGCATTACTGAAATAAATGCACTTTTCGACGATATTCTAATTTTCCGAGTTTCACCTGTAGAATCTCGCCCGTGCAAAATGGAAAAAAATGACTGCTGGCTGTACGTACGACTCTATTCACCAACATGTTGTTGCTGTTGCCTACCCGTAACCCCTTTTATTATCTTGGAAGGGGGTTATCATGGTTTTGGATCCTGTGGAAATTGTGCAAGACTTGTCTCCCTATTGATTCTCATCTGTTCGGATGTTTCTCATCCATGTCCAATATCTTAAATTACCATTTTGTTTAATATTTAATCCATAATGTCCTGCTGTTGCTGTGGCATCTTGCGGACCGTTCTTGTTCTAATGAGATCTTACTCATTCTCATTGCCAGAGGAAAATAAAGTTCGCGTAGTTCTCTTGCTGCTAAATGACTACTATAAATGTAATCGGTGGTGATATAGGGTGGCAATGACCAGGGCCAGAATAATCCTGGTCAGGCCACGTAGGCCCAAGGAGCAAGAGGAACTCCATTTTGTATATTCAATTCTAAATCTCTCTGCCTCTGATAGAAAGCAAACAGGCACAGCATGTTTGCACATCTAATGCAAAGATCTAACCACACACAGCACTTCTAAGAAATTCTAGCATAAACCACAAGAGCAAGAGGATGCAGCCCACCGCAAGTTCTAAGTAGGGCACAACCACAATTGTGCCTGTAAAATTCCACATAGACACGTGTATGAAGGTACCAGGTACATAACGCCACCTAGTAGAGTTGGGCGGGTGACTTTGCATCTTGGGGTGCTCTCTCTTGATTGGTTGATGAAGTACTGCAGAAAGGCTGATCTTCACTTCACTCTGTCAAAAAAGGTATAAAAGCACTCTGTGTATGCCCATGGGTCGGGCAGAATGAGAAACTCATTCTCACTGCCACCATTTATTGCAATAAATGTTTTAATAAATCTGTTTTATAATATGTACAACTGCCTGAGATTTCGTCTGGTCAATTTGGGAAGCCAATCATCCATATTATATTTCTGGTGTCCTTACATTTCTGGTGCAAGCGTGACTCGGATGAGGGCATTTCCCTGAACCAGAGGCAGTCCCCTTTTGCCCCAATGGACAGGGCGCAGATTCCTAACGGCGCCTCTGGTCTGGTGCACACCGGCAGACTTTTTCCGGAGGATCAGAGGTGGCCCTTGAGTTTCCGTGCCCTGGACGAAGAGGCAAAAGGACCGAGGTTGGAAGGGAAGAACAGGAAAAGCCGGCTGGGGTAAGTAGAAAGGGAAAAGGTACCTTGAAGGGAATTGGCCCCCTTTAATGAGGGGAAGGGAGATCCTGATCACATCTCCAGCGTGTTGGTAGTACTCAGTTAATTAGAGGTCAACTGGGAAAACCATGCGCTTTGGGTAAGAGGCAAAGGGAGGAGGAAAATGTGTATGTTAGTAGTCAGTAGGGAGGAGGTCCCCTGACAAATAGATACTTAGGAAACAAGGAAAAACTGGGAGGTAGAGTGTGGTAAAGTGTCCAATGCATGGTATGTGTGGCAAAGTTTGCAGTGCATGCTCTGGTTGAATGAGGGGATACTTTACAGGGCCATAAATGGGAGGAGTATGGTCAAGAGGAGGGAAAAATGTGATTTCCCTAGAATTCATGATAGATAAATTCAGAATGCTATAAAAGAAATTTAATTTACAAGTCCTGCCAACAACAAGTTCAGAGAAAAATGGTGGCGCAAACCAGTATCCCCCACCCCCAGAGAGAAGAAAGGCATTTTGAGAAAGAAGATGAAGAGAAAGGCAGTGGTTAAACAGCAACAAATAATGGCTCAAGGACCAGTGAGGAACCAGAAGGGGTTCAAAGGTCACTGGTGAAGGTCAGTTGCTAGGACGGAGATGTCTCGGTCAATGTAAAAGAGGAAGGAAGAGTGTTCGGAGAAAGATGGGACAAGGGGGTCCCAGCAGAAGAGAGTTCGTCGGTTTGGCAGGCATGGCAAGGAGCCGTGGTCAAGGTGACCTAAGAGTTACCTGCATCTGGACTTTGTTATAAACATAGGCACCCAGTATTCTGTTTTTAAATATCCTTGAAACAGCACCAAAAAGCCAAAAGAAGCATCAGACTGATTTTATGCCTAAAAGGGCTGTACAAACAGACAGCGGAGGATTGGTTCAGAAAAATCATCTCTGCAACCTTTAAAATGCTATTCACCACACTAGAAATGAGGCTACCGCCGCACAGGATACTGACAAAATGCCAGTAACGGTGCTCAGAAAATGTTTTCATATGCTTCAGCTGGCTTCAAAAGAAAAGAAAAGGAAAAAATCATGTACTTAAGTAGTTCACAACGCAAGAGACAATAGATTTTATTTGAACAATTATAATCTTTTCCCCAAGTCCTGTTGTAGCTGTGCAGACTTTAGTTTTTGGGGAAACTTACAAGAATGGGGAAAAAGAGACATTTGAGTCCTTCTAAAAGCAAACTACGTTTAAAGGGTTTAACCCTCCTACCTGCAGCCCCATTTCATATGTTTTTGTGACAGCAACATGTTGGAAAATTTGTAGAACTGCATATTTTAATGAAATGAATGTCTGTCAACTAAAGAATTCAGGATAAGGTAGAAGGAAGTTATACTGAATTGAGATTTGTGTGTAAAGACATTGTTTGAATCTAACACTACGTTGGAAGACAGGCTGCAACATCTCAATAACTCTCAAACCTCCGGCAGAGATGTGTGGCGTAACCCCCCTTATTTGGTTACACAAGCGATTCTGCATGATTTGTATTTGCACAACTTGTTTTCTCCTGCAACCTGCACTTAGAGACTGTGGCTGTGCCTGGCTGGTGTTGCCATTTTGGACATTCTATTGTGTGACATTGTGTGACCAAGACAGTTGCTGTGAAAGTAGGGAGAAAAAGATGTTATGCTTTGGAGGTCCACGTTTCAGCTTACAAAAACACTACTGCTCTAAATGCTTTGACTTTTTTTAAAAAAATTATGTCTCACGGAAACAGCCCGTTGCTACAAAGCAGCTGTAAGTTTTTTCTTCTTCTAGAAACCACAAGACTTTGCATAATTTGAAAAACAGGCTTCAGTATCCTAGCAGAACTCAGCCGTCGGCAGCTGGATGGGAGGCAAATACGGATTTAAAGGACCCCTCCTTAACCCTGCACATGCATGAAGTTCTGTGGAAGGAAAGAGAAACCACGGGGAGATCCTGAAAGATGGACCAGACGTGGAATCCTGTTGTAAGCCTTGTGAAATTCTGCAAAGACTGCTGTAAGGCACTGCTGCTATATCCCAGAGATGACTTCTCAACTAACTGCTGCTACATCCCAGAGATGACTTCTGTGTGCCAGACACACCTCAATGTCCCATACGTGGGACGCACTACCTCGGAGAGTTTGGTGGTGGACTTACCAGCAAGAAGTTCTAAAACAGCAGCGGCAGCTACAAGGACAATCTCTTTCTCCCCCCCCCTTTGTTTTTTTATCTACAGGAAATCACTCGAGCGAAGAGCGTGTAGCCTTGCGGAGCCTGACACGATGGTTCCAGCCTGACGCTAGCGAGTCCCTGAGTGAATCCCTGAAGGAATGGAGACGAGACCCTCTTCATTCCTAGGTGGTGAGGTATCCATTCCATCCGGTGAAAGTGCCTGAGATGACCCCCTGGATCCACACCCTGCTGTACCTAATCAGAAGTGGGTACCCAGCGCACGGTGCACCAGTTTCCCCTTGCAGCGTCTGACCGGCAAAAGACGCCCAGCGCATGGGAAACCGAAGTAGCCCCTGCTGTGACACTCCGGACGCTGTCACTCGACGCACGGGTTGAGGAATGTCCATCTTATGCAGCACCAAACATCAAGGAGACAAGGAGACGCAGTAAATCTTAGACCCTTATATATGTATGTATGTATGTATGTATGTATATTTGTATGGGAGGCATCAATTGAGTGGGACCCACAGTAGAAGTCTACCTGCCCCCAAAGCAGTATCCTTAATTTGGAAGGAAGGGCAGTGTACCTGCCTCACTTGAGCGAACAGACCCAAAACAGTTTCAGAAATTGAACCATGGGGTGGGTTCCAGCAACTCCCTAGGTGATACAGGGCTATAGCTGGGTTGGGGATGTAACTGGAAGAGCTGGCCAGGTGCACCCCTCAGTTCTGGCTTTGGAAATGATGGGAGAAGCTTCTGGTAGCCCACTGATATCTAATGCAAGCCTCTCCTGATTCTGGCAAACTGGAACAATAGCCATTCTTTCTGTAGCCAAATGCTCAGCTGGGACAAACCTCCAATTGTTATATATATATATATCTTCCTGGCCTTTAGAACTGTGTAGGAACTCTTGAAACCCACTGATTTGCATTGAAGCCCAGTACTGAGCTGAGAGAGAACTGTGTATTTTCCTGCTGACATAAAGTTTTGGAAACAGTGGCCAAAGCCCCTTGCAACTATAGTTACACACCCAGTATCTCTGAAGACTAGTGTGGCCGTTATAGATTCATGGCCCACCTGAGAGAAAGAACCCTTTGTTGCCAAAAGTCTGTATTGTGATTTTTTGTGTGTGCCTCAAATGGAAATGCAATGTAGTAGAAAGTGGCACTTGTGCTTCGACAAAAATGATGTTTGTATAATGCAAATATGTGTTTCCAGTTAGGTCTAACACGAAGGCTAAAAATTTCAACAGAAAATGCTTAGGAGTTATGGAAATGAACTAATCAAAAGCTGAACCAGGCTTAAATTCAGCAAGCATTTTTACTCTGGTTTATAGCATCAAGCTGAAGCAGGAAAAGAGAGAGAGAAAAAAAAAACTTTCATGGTTATTTTACACTGACAGTTCTGCAGACTGAATGCCTTAATCTACAGGCTCTCAGAGTTTGTGTATAGTCCTATGAATTAGCTGATGGTGTCTGTCCTAACAGTGAATTATTCTTCCCCCTTAGGAAAGATTTCCAACCCCATGTGTATGTGTGGTAGCACTTTTAAACTGTTTAGTGATGCACATTATTCACTTGTTTTAGAAACACTAGCTTGTATACCTTAAGTTAAGAAGTTTCAAAATGAAGGTCTGAATGTGCCAGGTAACAAAATGTAGGTCTGTTTGTGAAATATTTTGCTATTTGATTTAAGAAAGTAATGCACTAATGTCTTTAATGACTGCTAGTTCCTAGCACCTTCTTAGTTCTGGTGACCCTAAGAAACATTTAACAGCCTTGGTCAGGTATTTTAACTGTTCAGTAGAAAAGGCAGCCTCCACCCCGAAGTTATCTATCTGCCTTGCACTATTTCCCTGGAAGTCAAAAACCTAACATTTGAGCAAGCTTCCAGTTAGCCTTCTTCTGCCCTACATACTTCTTTGAAGCCCAGCAATCTTCTCAGAGTTCTGAAGTCTCTCAATAGAGCATTAGGTTTTGGCCAGACTCTCAGGACTAGATGCAGCTGGCCAGGTAGCCCTTCTGAACTCCTCCTGCTGTGTGTACATCAATCATGATCAACGCGTGGTGACCGATATTGGACGGATCAGGGAACTAACATCTGTATACAACTAGAGTACACGTGTTGAGAGTGATGTTAAAAACATTAAGAAGCAGGCTGATTTGTACCACAAGGTTAGCCTAGACGGTGCAGGTCTGCCCAGTGTATGGAGTTAGATTAGTTCTTGGCTCCCAGGTTGGTCATAGTTAAAAGAGATTCTGCTCATAATATCAATTTTCTTTCTTATTGTCTTAGCCCTATGCAGAACCTTGGTTTGTAAAAAGTTTCTGGTAACCCTTCTGAGACAAGCTGAGTAACAAGCTGGGAAAAGTCAGCAGAAGCTTCCTCACTTACTTTGCTCTCTGTTGCCCATCCTTTGGCCTAACATTGGAGCATGGGAAGCTGCTGGCTCCTCTGTAGAATCATAGAGTTGGAAGAGACCACAAGGGCCATCCAGTCCAACCCCCTGCCAAACAGGAAACACCAGGAAACACTGTAGTGCGATGGGTCAATCAAATGGAGATGCAGAAACACACCTGTTCTTCATCTCCATATTGAAGAGGAGGGAATATAGGGTGGCAATGACCAGGGCCAGAATAATCCTGGTCAGGCCACGTAGGCCCAAGGAGCAAGAGGAACTCCATTTTGTATATTCAATTCTAAATCTCTCTGCCTCTGATAGAAAGCAAACAGGCACAGCATGTTTGCACATCTAATGCAAAGATCTAACCACACACAGCACTTCTAAGAAATTCTAGCATAAACCACAAGAGCAAGAGGATGCAGCCCACCGCAAGTTCTAAGTAGGGCACAACCACAATTGTGCCTGTAAAATTCCACATAGACACGTGTATGAAGGTACCAGGTACATAACGCCACCTAGTAGAGTTGGGCGGGTGACTTTGCATCTTGGGGTGCTCTCTCTTGATTGGTTGATGAAGTACTGCAGAAAGGCTGATCTTCACTTCACTCTGTCAAAAAAGGTATAAAAGCACTCTGTGTATGCCCATGGGTCGGGCAGAATGAGAAACTCATTCTCACTGCCACCATTTATTGCAATAAATGTTTTAATAAATCTGTTTTATAATATGTACAACTGCCTGAGATTTCGTCTGGTCAATTTGGGAAGCCAATCATCCATATTATATTTCTGGTGTCCTTACATTTCCTCTGTTTTAATTATCGGCATTTGCTCATTTTACTTTTTGCAGTGATATGGCTAATAGCAATAAAGCTGAGGCAGTGAAACAGGGGGGGAAATAGCTCAAAGGGATTTTATCATCAGGCAGTAGGACCAAGATTCAAGAAGCAACTCCTCTAACAGCAAACCCTATGCTCACTTAAACTGGGAGTAAGCCTCATTGACCCTAGCGGGACTTATTTCTGAATAAACATGCATTGTGAGAGAGGAAATAGGGAAATGCCCTTCACAAGAGGCTGAAGAGAAGTGAATTGGTATGTGTCAGGCTTGTTAATAAGGCTTCATTGATATACCAATCCCTGATTCCCCCTTCAGCAGCGCACAGACTATTTTCATACCTGGACTGAGGAGTTCAAAGAGATCAAGCTGTTACTAAGGGCTTTTGATGTCCCTTCTGATAAATGAGCAGGGGAAAGTAGCAATCAATCAATAAAATCCTAACAAATTTCAATAGAAAAACTATGGGGGGAAACTCTAGTTCTCAATGGCTGCATTCACACACAACTTAGCCATTATTTTAACATGATATGTTCAACACACCACAGGTCTTCTCATATACGCCCAAAGAAGTCATTGTTTGTTTCTCCAAACCTTGCTTTGTTTTCCAGCTTCTCTTGCCTCATGGTTTTGTAACCTGAAGAGCACTTGAGGTGGGGTGGGTAGCTATAAACAAACCATGGTTAAACAAGATTGTTAAGTTAGAACAGGCATCCCCACACTTTGGCCCTCCATATGTTTTGGACTACAATTCCCATCATCCCTGACCACTGGTCTTGTTAGCTAGGGATCATGGGAGTTGTAGGCCAAAACATCTGGAGGGCCAAAGTGTGGGGATGCCTGAGTTAGAACATAAACCCATGGTTAAAACACGTCATGATCCTTAAGCCAGCAACAAACCATAAGCTTATTGTGGTTTGGCAGAAAACAAACCATGGTTAGTATGTTGGCTGAATAGTCATAGTTGAGCTAAAAACACTATGGCTTAGCACAGGCATCCCCAAACTTCGGCCCTCCAGATGTTTTGGACTACAATTCCCATCATCCCTGACCACTGGTCCTGTTAGCTAGGGATCATGGGAGTTGTAGGCCAAAATATCTGGAGGGCCGCAATTTGGGGGATGCCTGGCTTAGCATTATGTATAAACCAGGGAACTGAGGTGGTGAACCAGGGGTTGCCAAAGTTTTTGGGCCCTTGAGTGAATTTGCAAGTTTGGGAGACCATAGTGGGCACTTTCTCCTCTGATAGCTTCTCCCTCCCCTGGACAGACAAAAGAGAGAACATGTCATGTCCACATGCACACACTATTTTTCTATGGGGGCTGGCTAAATGTTGGATCCAGCAGAATTAAAACAAATTTGCACGGGGTCCACCAAAAACCACCATCAAATCAAAACTTGTTTGAGCGGACTGCAGAGTAAAAAAAAAAAATCACAAATCTGGTGCTTGTGAGCACCACAGAAACATTAATCCCAGCCAGGCATGAATCCTTTTTGATCTCCCATGCTTTTACATATTTCGACTGAAAAATCGCTAAAAATAATAATCACAAAGCACATCTTTGGTCATTTGATGGTGTTTCTGAGGGGAAAATTATGAGGATCTGTAAGGATCCATATTTGTGTACGATGGCGTTGTTGCTAAACACCAGATCTGCAATTTGATGGCTCAGGCACCAGAGAGAGGTGTGATCTGCATTTCAGTGGTGGTTGAGGTGGCAGGGCGAGGGGGATAAACCCTATGAAAAAATGTGACATCAAGGGGAATCTGTTTTACTAGATTTGACGTGTGTATTTATGTATGCATGTGATTACACACTTTCTCTCTCTCTGACACCCCCCCCCCACACACACACATTTCATATTCGCTCTCCTGGCTCCTATGGCACCTCACTTTCTCTCCTCTTCTCCTCCTGACTGCTATTTTTCTCCTCTCTGTCTCCCTGATAACTTCATTTTCCCTCCTGCCCTCTCAGTTGCTCCACTTTCTGCTCAGCTATTCAAGTACTGTACTGATCCTCCTTGAACAACATAGAGCTGAAAGCAGAATGGAAGCAGCATCACATTTCCTCCTTCCCCTCTACATGTTCTTTTCGAGGGAAAAATGTATCTATAACCACCTCAGGACAAAGCGGGCAGTGGATAAGGGCTGGCTTGCAAGGGAGGTGGGCGCACTCAGAGGCTTCACAGGCCCCTGAGGAATTGTGAGGGGTAGATTACAATTCCCCGGGTTATTTGCAGTGAGGAGGGGATGTGTTATAAATGTGCTTTAAATAAATGGTGTGCACACAGCTGCAATAACTGAATGTTACTCTCCTAAGACCAGTGCGGGGTATTTCGGGGTACTCATTTTGACTCAATAAAATCACCATTTTATAGTTCAGATCAGGGGAAATAAATACAGTAAATGGGCAAAAGTACAAAGATTCACAAGATGTTTAAGGGTATGTGTACCCCTGCGTACCCCCAGAAAAAAGCACTGCCTAAGACTATTTGTTCATATAAAAGAACAAGCATCACCTCTGCATTTAGAAAACTTGTATGTTAGTTTTCTTCAATAACGGCAGTTGTTTTGGTTCCTCCCAATTAAGTTTTCAGCCCAGATTATTATTATTATTATTATTATTATTATTATTATTATTATTATTCCAGAAGATTGCTTGCACCAGGGAAATGATCATTCTTCTGGACCTCTCAAGAGTATTTGATATACAGTCAAGGCCATCTCACATGAATGGGTGTGAGAGGCTCGATTTGCAGGTAGCACCAGTCATATGGGTGGTGTATAAATAATAAAATTCTTCTTCTTCTTCTTCTTCTTCTTCTTCTTCTTCTTCTTCTTCTTCTTCTTCTTCTTCTTCTTCTTCTTCTTCTTCTTCTTCTTCTTCTTCTTCTTCTTCTTCTTCTCCCTGGAGGGCAGGAGCAGACCCAGAAGATGGTGTTAGGAGGACTACCAGTTTGCTGTTTTGTTTTGTTTTGTTTGCTGTTTTGTCTTTGGCCTATGCAGTACCGCAGTTTTAACCTTGTCCTCTGTGCTGTTCAATGTCTGCATTAAACTGCTGAGTGAAGTTACACAGAGACTGGGCATAGTCTTCTACGTGGATCTCCTGGTGGTCTGGCTCGTTTTCTTCTGCCATAATAAGGATAGACAACTAAATGGTTTCCTGCTCGTTCCTTGTTCTGCAGACCCATGCTCCTTTCCTCTGTCTCCCTCCTTGCCAAAACATCTCAGGTCCATCTCCCTTTTGTAACATCATGCTAGAAACCACTATGGTACTGTTGTTCAAACAACAGCCCTCGACGTACAATGATAAGCATGATGTTTTTTTCATGGAGATCTGGATTATCCCTGCCGAGGAAGTGCTAGGTTTTCGGTTTCCCTTCTCATTTTCCTCTTCAAAATATTCGCCTCCTTCATTTCTTGCTTTCCCTCTCTGACTCTCTCACCTTTCTTCCTTGGTTGTTCTCTAGCCCTCCTGACAACCTGCAGTGTCTCCCCAGGAGTTTCCTGCCCTTGCGCTGTGTAGATCGAGCCCTAACTGTGAGCTGTTCTTAATTTTGTCATTTGAAGTATATCTCAGGAGAGGAAAGGAAATAGCAGTTTAGATTTGGAGGTTTTTTGTTCGTTTTTTTAAAGCAAGGGGAATAGTGGTTTGGGGACAAATCCTGTCGCCTCTGGAGCCAGGGTGGCGAGTTTATGCTGGCACAGAAAGAGGAGACAGGAGGCCAAGCAACCCACAATTGGCAGAGAGAAGAGGATGTTTTCTCGGAAGCGTAGCTTTACCTTTGGAGTCTGTGAAGGGTATGTACCTATACAGGTCCTGGCTCACCCTGTTGCATGTCCTTCCTGCTGCATCTTCCAGGAAAAGAAGGGAGCAGCTGGATTTATTTTGCCTTTACGAAAGTTCGGGGGAACTTCCAGAAGAATGAGGGGATCCCTCAAGCCTTTTGGGAAGGGGAATGAGCTGGATTGATCTCGCCTTCCAGCCTGCAATGCCTAAATCTTCAGGTCTTCCTTTTCTCTCTTTCTCCCCTTCCTCTTGGTTTTCGAAAAGGTGTCTTGTTGTACGCAGTGTATTTCCAAAGACAGGGAAACAGCTGAGCCTGCATTTCTCACAAGACGTTTGCTTTCAGAAAAGGGGAGTTCTACAGACCCACAGCTGAAAATCGCATCCGGAGAATAGTCCTATCGGTACCATGGTATTTTGTGGAACGTGAATGCTAAATATGGCTGAAATTTCATAGGACCTGTTGCCAGAAATATTTCTTTGAGGGGGGCCTATTGGTAAACTGGGAGAAAGGAGCATTAATGTAGAGCAGCCAGAATCTAGAAACAAGAGAGCTCAAAGTTTTTTGATGTGGATGTAGTAAAATTAAATGGTTATAAAGTCTAAATATATAAGTACTTCATGTTAGACAGTAATCCCTGTGTTGGTTTGCTCTTGTAGCAGCCAAAATATTGGGAACTGAGAGCAGTTTTATTCCTTACTGAGCAACTATGAGTGCATACACAAATTACGTTTGAAGCACATTTTCCTCCTCAAAGAGCTCTGAGCTCTGTAGTTTGTTCAAGGTGCCGGGAATTGTAACTCTGTGAGGGGTGAATTACAGTGCCCATATTTCGTAGAGGGGGGAAACGAGCTTCAAATATGCTTTAAAGGTGCAGTATAGATAAATTTTGCCTACACATTTCATCCATATATTAGCAAAAGAAAAAGAATCACATTTCTTTCCCCACCTTCATGAAATGTGAATATTCTGGGGAGGGCCTGGAATATCCCTGAATTCCCACACGCCTCTTGTGGTTACAAACCTGGATTTTGGTTTATAATAAGGACATCTGGAGTTTGCCAGTCACGGGACTGTGTTGTGGCTAAGGTTCACAATTCAAATATCACTTTAACCACAAACTCAGAAAGGGGAATCTATGACCTTCCAGATGTTATCAGAGCACAACTCCAATAATACCTGTCCATTTGCCATTCTGGCTTTTTCTGATGGGTTGCAAGAGTCCCATAACATCTTGAGAGCCACAAGTCCTATCCACACACTACCAACTTAATAGCATTTTTAAACCACATGGCTTATCCTCAAAGAGTCCTGGGAATTGTCCTTTAGCAAGATGCTGGGAATTATCTGTCACTGATCCTAATTGCCCTCCTGAACTATAATTCCCAGGATTCCATAGGAAGAATAATGATTAGCATGGCTATATGCTATTGCTCAGCCTTGCAGCTATATAAGTAGGTGATAACTTTAAATAATGTGTGTGATGCACTTTGAACGCTGAAAAAGTGTCATAAAATGTTTATTATATATTCTTATATAAGGCTGTCAATTAGATATACCGACCAGTAAAACCACATTCTGGCAGTTATCACAAATACTTAAAGACTTAGAAGCCATTATACTTTAGAGGTAGTAGTACAATAATATTTTTTATTTATTTTCCATTTTGCTATTGGCTCTTCCCATCCTTTACTCTGATCATTTTGTGCATCAAGGCTCCACCTCCTAGCCCACCAGGGCTCCAGTACGTTTCAAATCCAAGCAAGCAACTTTAAGAAGAACAAGCAATAGATTTAGAGCTTGCCTCTGGGATATGTACCTGGGTGACTTTTAGTTGTCCAGCTGTTTTGGTTTGATTTTCCAGATGTTTTAAATCCACATTGCAAAGCAAGCAATGAGCAACTTAATTTGCGTAAGACCCTAATTATAAACCCATGTAAATGAATTGTGATTATGTGTGCATTTTTTCCTCTGCTTATTTGTTTGGGAGGAGTGTTCAGGTTCTTTCAGGAAATCCTCTAAATGAGTTTACTGGAAGCAGTAATTACCCCTTGCTGTGCTGCCTCCATATTACCGTCTTTCAGTGTTACCATCATCAGTGAGAAACAGATGTTGAAGGCAAAGCTGCTTTCTACCTCTGCATTGTGCTTCTATTAATGCAGATAGATTCTCAGAATATCTCAGCTGCAGTTTGGTCACTTAAGATCAAACAGAATGCATGTCACGCCGAGTCTCAGAGTCACCCAGCCCCTAAAATGGTAATGGTCCCAAAAGTGGGAAGTTGTGCATCCTGGCATTCTATGTGCAGACGAGTCACACTCAGATACAGGTCTTATAAAACTCGATGAGTTCTCTCATTGTTTTGGTAAATGGCCTCCAAGAGTATTCCCCAGCTACTGCTAATGTTTATTGCACCAAGGAGTTTGTAACTCGCTATTTACTGTCACGTGACTTCTGGGATCAGGGTATCATTTATTTTACATGGCATTCCTTATGCTTATTGTTAAAATTTGGAAAGACTCTGATATTGTATGGCTAATCAAGTAAGATAATTTATGTCGTAAAAACTCTTGGGGTCCTGCAAACACATCTCACTCATCCATATACAGTGGTACCTTGGTTCTCAAACGCCTTGGTACTCAAACAACTTGGAACACTGCAAATCCAGAAGTGTTTCGTGAACCTTTTTCGGAAGCCTAATGTGCTCCATTTTGAGTGCTACGCTGAGGTCTGTCTGTTTTTGATATTTATTTTGCGTTTTTGTTTTTGCGGCTTATTTGTGACTCTGTGGAACCCACTGATTGATTGTGTGACATTGTTTATTGCTTTCATTTTATGGATCAATGGTCTCGTTAGATAGTAAAATTCATGTTAAGTTGCTGTTTTAGGGGTTGTTTTTAACAGTCTGGAACCGATTAATCCATTTTGCATTGCTTTCTATGGGAAAGCGCGCCTTGGTTTTGGAACGCTTTGGTTTTGGAACGGACTTCCGGAACGGATTACGTTTGAGAATCAAGGTACCACTGTAGATGCATGTAGACACACACACACACACACACACACACACACACACACAGAGTGAACCGTTGGGCTAACAGCAGGTCACCAAAAGAATTATATGATATGGAAGTCTGTTGATTTAATTGTCTTTTGGGAATTGTTCCAAGCCTGTTTTTCTTTTACAGAACTCGCATCTTCCATTTGTAAAACCTACTGGTGTGATTTCTAGGATTTTTCTCTTTTTTTAGCAAAGCAGAACACAAAACATGTAGTTCAGGTTCATGCTAATACTCAACTGTAACCAGACATGAGAAAGAAGGGCTCAAGAATTTGCTGAGCCAAGTCAAAGTGGTGGAAGACTGGAAGGGATGTTTGTGTGGAGTCATATTTGGATATAGCAAGGAAACTGCAGTGGAACCACCGAAGGGGTAGAGAGAATAGTACCGTATGTGGCAGCTTGGTTGCCAGTACTAGAATGGAAGGTGGGATGCTGCAGTAGGCTGGAGGGAATTTTACAAATAAAAGCATGGAAGTAGGATCACTTAGGACTCACTGTGAACAGGTATCCTGTTCACAGGTATCCAAAGAAGTGTGCATGCACACGAAAGCTCATACCTATGACAAACTTAGTTGGTCTCTAAGGTGCTACTGGAAGGATTTTTTATTTTTATGTGAACACTGTGCTAGAGAATTTCTAGGTTAGCATTTTTTAAAAAAACAAAAACAAAACTTGATTCACTGGGCAGATAAGTGTGGTACTGTTTTCTGTCTGGAGTTTCTGGCATATGCTTACCGGTATGTGGAAAATACTACAAACATATGCCTTTGTTAACTGGCCTGATCAGGGGCAGGGTGTGTGTGTGTGTGTGTCATATTTCTCAGTTATCATTGAGATTTTTGGGTTTGATCTTGAACCCATTGTCAGCTGTGATATTTTCTTGGAAGTATAATATGATGATCATTCTCCACCGATTTTGAAAGTGAGGTCCAAGGGTCTTATGAAGTGCAAGCATAACAATTCTTTGGCTTGTAAGTAAAGGTGGGTGTCAACATCTGGGAGGGATGGTATGACTAAACGGAATAGAGGACCTGCCTGCTACATTGGGGATTTTATAGTGCTCCGATTAGAGTTGTCTCCTTTTCATGCAGGAGGACTGATGAGGCAGAGCGCTGCATCAGTGACACCTTAGATTCACCTGTCCAGGATCCTCAGGCTGCCCTTAATCCAGCTGTTCAAAATAAGGTAAGAGGCTGCAGAATCTTTCTTCAAAAAAAAAAAAAACACTAGAATCCTTGCAGTCAGGTATTCAGTGAGTCAGGTTGTAGATTGAATCAGCTCTCTCAACCAACTGGTGTGCATGTAGTCAGCTCTGTGCACATAGTTGGCCAGGGCCGGCCCGCCCATTTGGTGAGGTAAGGCAATTGCCTTAAGCAGCAGATCTTGCCTCCAGCGAGTGTGCTGCTCACCAGCTCTGCAACTGCCTCATCTCCACCCACCAATGTCTGCTCCTCTACAGCAGGCACCCCCAAACTTCGGCCCTCCAGATGTTTTGGACTACAATTCCCATAATCCCTGACCATTGGTCCTGTTAGCTAGGGATCATGGGAGTTGTAGGCCAAAACATCTGGAGGGCCGCAGTTTGGGGATGCCTGCTCTACAGCCTCCTTTTACTCCCCCACCACCTTTGTGGGGAGGTCTGTGGAGCAAGATGTAGGGAGCTGTGGAGGAAGAGGTGGTGGCTGTAGTTGTTAGCATTTTCACCCCTCCCAGTGTGAGAATTGGATGATCTGATGTTAAGAGAGAAAAGGGGCGGTGACTCTGCTGCTTTAGGAGTTTGGAGTTTGTCTGTCTCTGAGTTCTCAGTCTGCAGTCAGAGTGTGTTTTATCTCTGTGTTGAGGATAAGATGACTGAGCCTGTAAATTCTGTAAATATGCTGTAGCTTGTAGAAATAAAAAGAGGATAAAACCTCTACTGCCACGCCCATCTTTTATTGAAGTTGGTGCTCACAACGTCCAGTTGCGGGTCCATGGTTTCCGGATTTAAGCGGAAGGTGTTTCAGTCGTCCTGCTAGCCCAGTCAGGGCAGAAAACGGACCAAAGACGTGGACAGATCCTGGCTTAAATTATTCGTAGGTGGAGTGGCATTTTCTGTTTTGCCTGAAGTGGCAAAACGTTCTGAGCCAGCCCTGGTCCTGGCTGTTGAATTAGGCTGGTGAATTGCACAAACATAACTGTTTAATTGGTGCAGCTCTCCTACAGCTAGGGATATACAGAGAATCCCTTTTCAATACACATGTGCAGCCCCTGCTTGGATCAGAACAAGTAGCAAGGGTTGTGCTTTTAAATGGGAAAACTTCTAGACTGGTATGGAAAATCTTCCTCAGCTTAACAGATAAATTACTATCTGAATAGTAGGTGAATTGGTATCTGAATTGGTAGGTGATACTGATGAATTGCTTTTTTAAAAAGTGAAAGATTCATAAATCACAAGACCTCAGAATATGTAAGTAGTATTTTTTCAGTTGGGTTTCTGAATAATTAGAGTTTATGCAATAGTTTTTCTTTCATGCCTATTTGTGTAACAATGAAGATCAGGAAGTATTCATTTTAACATCAGTGATGAGAAAGTCAATCTTATGAAGAGCCTTGCAGATTCAAGTTTTGGGGCGCGTGTAAAGGGCAAAATATTAAGCATCATATAATTTCACAACAGAATAAAAGTCTCATCGATTACAGAGAGCTTGAACTAAATTTGTGACCTTGCAAATTCATTTCTTATTTCCTGTTATTCCTTACAGGCAGTGGATTTGTTTGAAATGATTGAAAAAATGCAGGTATGGTTGCCTTATTCCATCAAATTTCAGCTTTCTTAGTGCTGACTCACCTCCCATGCATTAAATATGCTGTGAGATTGTACCTCCATTGCAACACTGCTGTCGTGTAAAAACCTGCTGTCTTTCATTCCAGTCCCGCCCCCCAGTTCTACAGCACCTTCTGCAAACTAGTCTTGTTCACCTCCATTCAGCTGGCCAAATGGTCTTTCATAGCTGCTTTGATGTCACCACTCTATTTCAACTTTGGGCTTCCAACCGGCTCCTCTGGCTCTCTTTCCTTCTCATTTCACAAAACGTATTTACCTCTTCCCCTTGTTATAAGAAAAAACTGCTCCTTTTCCCTTATGGGGTATCCAAGAGCCCATATAGAGTCCTTAAGTGGGTTCTCTATTGGTAGGAGAAAATAACAGAGGCCAACCAGAGTACATTGCGAAGCAAAGCAGCTAGTAAGCCTGATCTTTATTAACTGTTGCAACAGGGTCCTTACTCACCGCACGCAGGAGGGAGGAGAGAACCCAGAACAATGGTGCGTAAGCCCTTATATAGACTTTTGAAATTGCCCACCCTGTAGCCCAAGACCACCCCCCTAAAACATCATACATACATCACAGAAGGAGGGAATCTACAGCAGAAGTCCTGTCTGCCAGGATACTTGATATTGGTCACCGATTGCTTTACCTGGGCAGCCTGGGCATTCTTTTGTGATGGCAAATACTTTAGTTCTTGAATTCAGGACACAGGCTCACCCTATTCATACACAAATACGCCCTTAAGGCAGGATTTGCAAGCAAAAAGACAATGGGGAGGCTTTCCCATTTCCTTTCTCCTTACAGAGAAATATTTGAGGTCAATTTGGGAGAGTCAAAATGACTTCAGGATTACAGTGATGCCTCACAAGACGAAATTAGTTCGTTCCGCGAGTTGTTTTCTATTGCGGAAATTTCATTTTGCGGTTTTCCAATTTAAACAAATCAAAGCAAAAAAAAAAATAATGCAAAGAAATTCGTCTTGTGAAACACGGCCATAGAAAAATTCGTCTTGCGAGTCAACAAAAAGATCGCAAAACGCTTTCGTCTTGCGAGGTACCACTGTACTCTCCTGTACTATGCCAGACACGTGGTTTATATACTTATGTATGTGTTTGCCTTGTATATTTGTGAACATTTTATTGATATTTGAGACCTAAAAATTCTTATAACACCTTGCTCCTGCTTGTTACAAATGGGGTGGCTTTCTTTCCGCTGAGCTTCTGTTAGCTAACACTCATTTACGGCCAAGGATGTATACACTTGACCACACGATTCCTGGGATGAAATATTTCGTAGGAGTGCCTTGGCATCCCTGCTTTGCCCCACCCCTGGCTGGAGGCTAAGTTCCTATTGCCAGTTGGCTCAGAAACTGCAACAGAGGCAATAACTAAAAATGGCACTCTGCAGCCTGTATGATTTGTTGATTGCGTCAGAGAGAGAACCAGCAGCGCCGAACTGCTGGTGGTGAGACAAGAGCTGGCAATTACCTAGTTGCTAGGTGCCGGAGGCCGAATGCACAGTAGCTCTGACGTAAGGAACATGTGAAGCGAAATCCCCCTTCCCTGCCACCTGCCATGCCTGCTTGTGTTTTCTTCTCTGTGTTGTCACTATGTGTTGTCACTGTTTGTGCTAGCAAAGCAAACTCTGCATTCTCTCATTATGCCATGTTAACTTTCTCTCTTTTTATTTAACAGAACTCGCATTCTGCTTAATTGCAAAACAAAACAAAACATCCCAACAGCATCTAAGCGATAGATAGATAGATAGATATAATTTAAACAGATCAAGGTTAAAACGATGGTGTTGTTTTCGTTTTTGTTTTAAATCAAAATATATAAATAAAACCAACAGTTAAAAATCTATGTTACAAGCTAAAATTACAGATTAAAACACACAGCAGTCCTACATGTCTGGGTACGCTCATGTAATTAAGAGCTTTTATCAGAAAAGTGTACTGCAAAGGTGTCTGCTACCCTGATAATTGGGTGAACACACCTTACCTTTTAATCTTAAACTCTCAAGGCTAAGAGGAGGAAAGGAAATGGAGTAACCAGGTTAGGATTGGAAAACTACCCTGATGCCTGCTGAGGTGTCTTGAACTGAAACAGTTACCGGTAGATGGGGAACAGCTGTGTGTATGGATGCCTCTATATACAGCAAGGCTTTAGCTTTACGTTTGGCCTGTGCAAAACATGGGTTGATTCTGACACCTGGATGAGAGGGTTGCAAAACATCATGCCCTTTCCCTTTCCTAAAGCAATGGAACTCAGCCAGAATAAGAAAGAATGAGGTGTAGCGTAGCGTTAAAGCATGTGCAGAGTGCAAAGAAAGAGACAGACACACAAGAGCCTTGGCCAGCAAGAGCTGAGAGAGAGAGAGAGAGAGAGAGAGAGAAGTCTCCCTCTCACTCCCCCCAGGCTATTTTATTCACCTTTTCCAGGTTTCAACCCAAAGATTCAAACCCACCAATCACAATTGATTGGAAGAGATACCTCTCTGATGAGGTACCATATCTGATGAAGTGTGCATGCACACGAAAGCTCATACCAAAATAAAAACTTAGTTGGTCTTTAAGGTGCTACTGAAGGATTTTTTTCTTATTTTGTTTCGACTCAGACCAACATGGCTACCTACCTGTAACTACTCCTACTAAGTAAACCTTAGTTAAGCCTCACCATTTGTCAACACACTGGTCAGGGTAGTTTATAGGAGTACATTGCTCAGAATATGATGCTACAGTGTGTAAGAGCTCCATTCTTCCACTGCTTACAGTATTTTAGACTATATGATGTGATTATTTCCCAGATTCATTTCTGTATTAGTTTGTATTTCTGATTAGTTTACTCCTTCTACACACTGAGTGACTATTGTTATGTAAATAGTGAAATTGGCTTGTGTGTCCTAGGTGTGTATGCCAAAAGCACGAATCCTTTTGCTTTGCAAACAAGGGAGTTGATTGTTGATTGGTCAGTTTGTGTTGATGATACGCTACAGAATACCTTCTACGGTATTCTACAGTTAATTGTTATGAAAACGTAGCAACAACAGGTATGCTGGCTTTTCTCTTTTTGCAATTTAACCTTGGCTATATCCATGAGTAGGACTTAAAACTTTGTTGAGAATCTTGCTCTCAGCTGCAGAAATCTGAACTTGTGTTGCGAGGGTGGGTGGGTTGGCAAGCAGGATATTGGCATCAGGTGGAGGGAAAAGGGAAAAGGAGAGACATACTGGGCTTTGCAGTTTCATTCTGCCTTTTCCCTCTGTCTAGAAAAGTCGTTTGGATGAGCAAAGGTGTTCACTTCCAGCTCCACTCAAGGTCAGTTCAGCTCTGCAATTATACGACTGAACCCTCAAACGGAATTTTAGTACTAAAAATGACAACTGTAAGAGCCGATCCTCATATTGTCTTTATAATGCATGATATAAAAAGCTGTTTCCCATCATCCAGAGAGGGATCAGTGAGGCCCAGATGGGGCTAAGCATCAGGCAGGGAATCGGGGGCAAGACAACAGGGGTGTGTTTTTGCTCCTAGATGAATTGCAGCTTTGTGTGTGTCCCTGTATCGATGAATGGCAGCCTTCCACTTACATAGGTTTCAACTGTGGAGCTAAGGGTCTAGGAGCCACAGCTGTCAAGTTCTTCCTTTTTTTTAAGGGAAATTCTGTTATGCTGAATAGGCTTCCTCACAAGAAAAGGGAAAACTTGACAGCTATGCTAGGAGGTGAGGGTTTCATGAGGAAGACAGGGAGCTGGGGAAATAGTCATTACACACACACACACACACACACACTGTATTATCCAAAAATGCATATAGTTTGGGTGGAAGAACTGGGAGGCACAATTATTATCCTTATTTGGACTCAGGAGGCAGAGATGCATCTGATAGGATGTGGGAAGCCCATGCACTACTTTGCAATTTGCATAATCCCCAGCTCCTCACCCCCATATGACCTCTTTGGGTTTTCAGAGAGAAGAGGAGTATATCCCATACCCAAGCATCCATGAGGTGAGTCTCAGCAAAACCAACCAAGATTTGAGTTCAAATTTATTCAGTTTTTAAAAAATGAGGTTGGCTCAGGTATGCCCCCAAATTGTGGATCAGGTGTTAGTTTGAACTGACAGCATTTAATGTCTCCAAGCCTTCATTTGCCTTTGTACTAAGAGTTGTTAGGAGACCCCCTATTCCAGGCATGTCCAAAGCCCGTTTCAGGGGCCTAATCCGGCCCGGCAGTCGGTTTAATCCGACCCCTGAGGCAGTTTGTTTCATGGGGTAAAATCCTAAAAAAACCAACCCTCAATCCTATAAAAAGCTCAACAACTTTGGTTGGCCCTCACGGCCCTTCACTTCATCAAATCTGGCCCTCTTTGAAAAAAGTTTAGAGTTCCCTGGGAAGAGGGATTGGTTGTTAAGCCACTCTAGGAATTGTAGCTCTGTGCAAGGAATAGGAGTCTCCTAACATGAATGCTGCAACCCCAGAGTCGTCAGCGACTGGACCTAATGGTCAGGGGTACCTTTACCTTTTTAACAACTCGCAACATCCTTAATGGAATTGCAGTTCTCAGGATTCCAAAGGGGAAGCCATAACTGTTTAAAGTCATATATTACTGCTTTAAATGTATAGTGCAGATGGCAGCTGTGACTGGATGGCCAGACCACATTCTACCATTTTTAAATGGCTTCACCAGTTCCTGTCATTTTCTGGACACACTTCTACGTGCTAGTTTTAACCTTTAAAGCCATATACTGTTTGCAATCCACATATCTAAATGATGGCTTCCGCCTGAACCTGTCCTACTATTAAGATTAATATTTGATTTCCTTCTCTGGGTGCTCATACTATGCTTTGATGACCGGGGAAAGCTCATTTTCTGTGGTAGATTCTGACCAGAATTGAATCTAAACTTGATTTTGAAGGCTTACTTTTGTTTCAGATGACGTGTGTGCATGTGAAATTATAGATCGGATTCATTTTAAATTTTCTGTGCCGAAAATGTAACTGATCTGTAGAAAAGATTTGTAACTGATTTGTAGAAGAGAGTTTACAACCTGAAAAAGAGACAATGCACGGTCTTTTGTAAACCAAGAGAATCTTGAATAAAAACTATTTAAAAAGAAAGAAAGAATTCAAGAGATCTAGATCTGTTCTGTTTTGATTCTCTGCTCGTGTCTGATCCTGCAACATCTCTCTTTCTGGACAGGTGTTACGGAGAGGGTGGCCCTACCCTCTCATTATCTTGCCCCAGTTTGGGGGCTATTGGATCGAAGGGACCTCTCACAACCTTCCCATCTCAGGCCCAGAATTGCATGACCTGCCATCCCCTTGCAGTGGCAAAGTGAAGCTGGAGTGTGACCCAACAGCTAAGTTGTACCGCAAGCACTTCCTGGGAAAGGTAAGAGAAGTTCTATAGCTCCTGACTGCTCATCTGCTACTGAGCTGGGTTCAGGGTCCATTTATAAAGCCTTGAACAACTTGGGTCCTGGGTGCCTTATATCCTAAGCTTGATCACTGAGCTCATCTGAAAAGAGTGTCCCTGGTTGTCCGTTGAGTTGGTTAGGCTTATTTGACGTCAACATGAAACTGAGACTTCAGTCTTTCTGGCCCACTGCTGGGGAATGCTTTTCCGATGGACATACAGCAGGCATCTTCTGAACTATGAGCTTGTCCATATTTCCACTTGTGCTGTGCCTAGAAAGCATGGGTCTGAGCGGTTCTCACATTCGAAAATTACCCACTTTCCATGTGAAAACCCACAATTTAGCAATAGATTGGAACAAACGGGAACCTGGGGGAAACCCCAATTGCCATTTGTTCCAACTAAGCACTAAAGAGCGGTTTCCCCCGGGGTAAAGTAACAGGACAAGGGGGAGGTGTGGAAAAGCCCTAACTTCCAAACGTTTGCTGAAAACTTTTTTTTTTTTTTTGCAACCAGGGCTATGCAGACAGTCAAGGAAAATGTTTCCCATGATATTCAGCTGGTGAACTGTTTTAATGTTGTGTAGTTTTTATTGTATTGCGCTTGTTGTAAAGTGCTTTGTTGTTTTTTTTATAAAAAATGAAATTGCATCCTAAAAATACTTTAAAATAAATGCTATTATTTTATTAGGCACACAGGCTTTTAAAATTTATTATATTTGTTGCTTGCCCTTCTCCATGAAGTCCCAGGGTGAGTTACACGTAGAGAAAACTAGTACAATAAAACAAAACAAAGAAAAAGTCCCACTGCAAAATACCATACATATCAACAAAACCAGATTACAGCTAGGGAGACAGTAACAACCTGAGTACAGTTGCCAAAGGCCAGGTAGAAGAAGTGCATTTTCTGTGATCACCTAAAGCTACAAAGAGATGGTGCCAAACACATCACAATTACCGTATATATCCGTGTATAAGTCTAGGTTTTTTTCCTAAAAAATAATGTCAAAAATTAGGGTGTGCCTTGTACATGGATACATCTCCCCCCATTTTCTTAAATCTGAGTCCCCCAAAATAGGGGGCATCTTATACATGGGGGCGTCTTATAGACGGAAAAATACAGTAACCTGCTGGTTTAATTGTTAATTACTGGTGTCTTCTGGTCAATTTAATATTTTGTCAATTAATCGATGAGGGTCAGTTATAATCAATTAGGTGTGCTTTAAGGGCACACCTGTTTTCCCAGACTATTTTAGAACCAGTATAAAAATGGACCAAACATAAAATACTATCTTATGAAAGCATAGCTGCCAAGTTATCCCTTATTTTAAGGGATTTTTCCTTATGCTGAATAGGCTTCCTCGCAAGAAAAGGGAAAACTTGGCAGCTATGTATGAAAGTATTTATTTACGAAAACACTAATTTCATCGAAAATATCCAAGTGGTATACAATAATTATATGTACAATGAAAACCACAGATCACTGTGGAAGAAGGGGAGGCAAAATCATTGCTTCTGCATGTTGGAGCATCCATTGTATCCTAGGTATGGTCAACTCAGAAGGGGATGGGCGGGGGGAAACAGACACAGCACAGAAAATAGAAAAGTGACATAAAAATGGCAGAAGCTATATCCCTGAAAATACCACCACCATTCAAAGATTGTGTCCGTGATGCTGGAGAGAGGCAGTGAAATTATGACACACCCTCAGCGCACAACCTGCATTACTACATACAAAGCAACATTGCATTGCCTTCCGCCCCAATTTGGCCTACTACGACTTCCATTGTGTCCTCTCATATTACCTCAAGGCAGTCCCGAATTCAGAAGATTACATGTGCCCAGTGGCTGCTGGAACAGCAAAAGAGTCTCTTACTTCTACATCCCTTATTTCAATATCTCTTTTCCTCAGGAACATCACAATTTTTATGCCAGTGACACAACTTTGGGGTATTTGGTCCTTTCTGTGAAGTATGAACAAGTTGAAAAGCAAGACAACCTCCGCTTGCTTCTGAGGTAAAATTGCCCTTTGGTTCAAACCTTGTGAAATGATGGTACTTTTCAGGTGGTTCTCTGTCTCTCAATGGCTGTCTTAACTAAGCTTATTTGCCACTTTTCACACACACACACACACACACACACACACACACACACACACACAAGTCACCGGAATTTCAGAACTGTTTGCAAATCAAAATTACATTTAAAGATAGCAGGAGGTGCTGTCAATAATCCCTCGGCTATTCATTTGGCAAGTGCTTGTCTTCCTCACCCCACCCCAGCACACTTTTTAAAAAAGAAATTCCCTCATGATTGCTTTGGGAAAAGTCCACAACTGTTGATGTTTGAGAAGGCTAACAAGCCTTATTTGGGGCACCCAATGAAATTATATATATTACTTAATTACTGCTAAATATACCACTTGATTACCAAGCTTAATTTGCAGTATACATAACAATTACAGAAAGGAGTCCGTGGATAAAATAAATTAAAATTTATCCAGTCAGTGGGCAAAATAAAATTAAAATTGCCTGTTGCATTGCCAAAGGGTATCCACCCTTCCTGGATGTAAAGCTACCTCTGCTATTAGGCAGAATGAGACAGGCAGCTGATTTTGAGTGTCATGAAATTGTGGGGAAATGTTAGCCATTTAATTTATTGTATTTTTACTGTAAGGGAAGGAGGGAAGGGCTTGTGCGATTTTTCTGTCACAGGTGCCAAAATAACTTTGCTGGCTTTAGGTACTGTTAACTTTGGGGTACTAGGGAAGCTGGAGTTGTTGCTGCTTGGTTTCCTTAGCATTTATTTTGTTTGTTTGTTTGTTGCAGGTCTCGAACTAGTACCAAGCACGACTTGATTCCTATTTCTTGCCTGAATGAGTTCCCCAATGCTGTCCAAATGGCAAAGGTACATTGTTCCAGGTCCAGCACCTTTACTGTTAGTTGCTGGGTTATTTTTGCCTTGTAACCTTCCGATGAACCAAATCTGATTCCTTTCGGTTACTTGTCCAAAGAGAAAGTTCCATTTCATTAGGTCACCCATGCCAGGCATCATAAGTTAAACAGTCTCAAATTTTAAGTCCGAAATTTAAATTTATATCCCACTTAATCAATTTTGAATCCTTGAGTACTAGACTATGAAAGCAACTAGAGAATAAATAAGTTGGGGTTTGTGTGTGTGTGTGACACCAATCCCTTGCAAATACAGGACTGTTGAAAGATTAAATTTGCAAATGTGAATTTTCATGCCATGTTAAATAACTGGTGCTCATCCAATTGGCTTCAATGAAAATGGTACCAAAAGCCCCTGCACTAGAAGTGTGTTAACCTGTTTTGCTTGTCCCCCTGCAGCTGCTGTGTGAGGATGTGAATGTTGACCGCTTCTTTCCAGTGCTCTATCCCAAGGTAGGCTCAACTGTAGCCGCATATGCAAACTCTCTCTTTCTCTGGGGCTGCTGCCTGTTGTTACTTTTAACTCACTCGGGCTGTTTCTCCACCTCCTAGGCTTCGCAACTCATTGTTGCATTTGATGAACATGTCATCAGCAATAACTTCAAGTTCGGAGTTATCTACCAAAAACTTGGGCAGGTAAACCTCTTTTCTTATGCACACTCGATGCCCTTTTCTATCGTAGGCCATTTGGGGAGTCTGGACAAGAGCTTCCCTATGTCCTCTTGTTCCCCTCCATCATGTCCATTGATCCTCCATTCTTCCTTTCCGGTACATCATCACTCCTTTTTGGCTAGTCATCTCCCCCCCCCCCCCTTGCCCTCCTCGCCCCCCCCCATCCTCCCTCTGGTTTCTGCAGCTGGGAAGGAGAGGACTTGGAAGTGACGTGCAAGCGACTAGGGAGGAGAAACCAACCTGAGAAATGTCTCTTTAAGTCCCCGTTGAAAGGTACCCTTTAGGGGATTGGATATGGCCTATGGACCACCACTGACTAATATCTGGTTCGAACCTATTCAGCTTATCTTCTGCTAGTGTCAAAGATACACACAATCTCCACACCTTCAGCTCTGGCAAACAGGGATTGTGGCTTTTTTAGGAAGGTGAAAGGAAAGTGTGTGTGTGTGTTTATTTATGTGTGTGTGTGTTTGTGCGTATGCACACACATGTGCAAAAGAGACCTTTATTGCACTGGTTATTGGACTCCAGGGTCGGTCAAGAACTCAAATGGAAAATGGTGGCCTTCAGTTTTCTATTTCCTTTTATATAGACCACAGAGGAAGAAGTCTTCAGTAATACTGAAGAGAGTCTGGGCTTCTTAGAGTTTTTGAATATCCTTGGAGACAGGATCCAGTTGCAGGATTTCCGTGGGTGAGTACTTCAGCTGTAAAAATGGTTTGGAAGTTGTCCTTCTTGGCCCATTTTTCCTCCTAAGACTCGTGCATCGCCGTAATAGCAGCAGATAGCAATGGCCCTGTCTTGTCCCGTCCTGGGAAGTGACAGTACCACCACCAGGAAGTTCTAGGCCTACCCCCTTTCACACACCACTGCATGGACCAATTACCACAATTCCTTCTGTGAATTGTATTTCTGTCTTCGATAAAGCTGCTACCGTTGTTCATGGTATATCTTTCTTCTTCTGTCTGTTCTCCTCTCTCCTTCTCCCTCTTGCCTTTCTTATGCTGATCAGCTTCCGAGGTGGCTTGGATGTTACTCGAGGTCAAACAGGATCTGAGTCTGTCTACACACATTTCCGGGGCAAAGAGATCATGTTCCATGTCTCTACAATGTTGCCCTTCACAGAGGGAGATGCCCAACAGGTACCGTGGGGACCTATAGAGGACACAGTATTGAATAAGCCTCTAGAGTGATGGCAACAGACAGCTAGCTACTTTAGGGTTGATGTGACAAAGGGAAGGTTGTTGGAGCAAGTTGTGATTGGAAAGAAGAGGCCATAATCTCGTCTGGGGAGTTTAAAATTGGGGTGGGTGCTGTGGACTTGAGTGGCCAAGCTGGGCAGCTAGCTTGCATTTTGGAAGCCCAACTCCCCTCTTATAACATGTTCCCTTGCGTGTTCCCTTCCAGCTTCAGCGGAAGCGCCACATTGGGAACGATATCGTGGCCATTGTCTTCCAGGACGAAAATACTCCCTTTGTCCCCGACATGATTGCGTCAAACTTCCTGCATTCCTATGTGGTTGTGCAGCTCCACCACAGCGCCCTGGGGGAGACTCTCTACAAGGTAAGTCCACTTGGTCAATACTCTGCTACTTTGACGACTAGTGCAAGAGAGTTCTGCTGCAGGGGTAGCGAACCTCAGGTCTGGAGGCTGGGTGTGGCCCTCTGGGCTCTTCTGGCTGGCCCTTGGGAATCTCCCACACCCCCTTCCCAGCCACACCCCTCATGAATGGTTAAGCTAACAAATTTGATTTGTTAGAGAAGGAAGACACCACAAAAATACGTTTGTAAAGAAACTGAGTTTATTTATCCAATATTATAACAACAAAGTGCAGGAATCAGCCAATCCATACCTATTGTTGAGGGGAAATTAAACAAATAAGAACACAGAAGGAAAATATAGTAATCAGGTTTTTATGTGATATTTATTTGTAAAATAATGCAAGTTTTTAATGTATTGGAAATACAGGAAAGGTAGTAAGTATAACAGACTGTTGGTAATGGAAATAGCTTTTACCGGTATGTATTTTGATAGTCGAAAAAGGAAGAATACTATGATTGCAATGTACTCACCTGGAATATAATGTACTAATGTGCATTTATTTGCATTTTTGCAATGTTATAAACGAGTGTGTGTGTGTGTGTGTGTGTGTGGCTGTATATGAGATGTTGCTAACATCCCATATCTTTTGTGCTCTCTGCTGATTAGCAGTTTCATCAGACAGCAGTTGAAAACTGACAATGTTTTAATATTATCCTAAGGCTGCAGACCTGCACAGACCCTGCACGGTGGTCATTCTGTCTGTACTCTAAAACCACTCTGTCCCTTCTGATGGTTGCAGGTTTCTGTTGCAGCCCGTGATGACGTCCCTTTCTTTGGGCCTTCTCTGCCAAATCCAGCAATATTCAAAAAGGTTTGTGTGCAGCTAGAAAAACAATTAAAGGCTTAAAGGGCAGTGGAATTCTGGTAATGGTTCCTACATTACGATCTATTTATATGAAACTTTTCTGTGCAGCTACCTACGGTAGGGCTGGAAAAGCCCCAAACTTGTGACGGCCTTGACTCTAAAATATTGTGGCACCTATGAACCTGGAAGCCATTTTTTTCAGCTCAGCTTGTGTTCTTAGATGTGGCTCTAGCATTCCCAATATTGCCATTGTTGTCATTTAATATGTTCAGAAGCACCTAAAATAGGCTGTTTGTGAATAAAAGTGAACAGGTTGTTGTCTGAATGCTGCCAATTTCAGCTTAAGCGCCTTCTAGCATCAGTAAAGGTAAAGGGACCCCTGACCATTAGGTCCAGTCGTAACCGACTCTGGGGTTGCGCGCTCATCTCACGTTATTGGCAGAGGGAGCCAGCGTACAGCTTCCAGGTCATGTGGCCAGCATGACAAAGCCGCTTCTGGCGAACCAGAGCAGCACACGGAAACGCCGTTTACCTTCCCACTGTAGCGGTCCCTATTTTTCTACTTGCACTTTGATGTGCTTTCGAACTGCTAGGTTGGCAGGAGCTGGAACCGAACAACGGGAGCTCACCCCGTCACAGGGATTCGAACCGCCGACCTTCTGATCGGCAAGCCCTAGGCACAGCACCACCTGGGTCCCATTCTAGCATCAGTACTCACCAGCTAATATACATTTTCAGAAAAATTGTAGTACAGCATATGTAGTCTACTTTGTCTTTATAAATAGGAAATGAGGGGTAGCCTCTTTAAATGAATCTGTATGTAATAGATTTCCCTGCCTGTCAAAATCTAAAGCACCATAAGGAAACATAGCCTTCATTTCCTGTATGTCTACATACATACTGGAAAGGATTTTTTTCCCTTGGGGACTGGGAGGGCATTTAGGAAATCATGAGTTTTTAGAGTGGCACAGTACCACGTGGTTAATTTGAATGTATTCTTTGCCTCTACAGTGCAACCCATTGAGGGGAACAGAGGAATACTGTATTCTTGTATCTGTGTTTGTTCCTGTGCTTTGGTATCAACATGCAATCTAAGCATTAGCTTGCAAAGAAGTATCCTAGAACCTTCATCTTTGTCCTTTGTGGCACCAAAACAGTTCTGGATATATCTATAAGGAAAAAGGGTCTTGTAGGACCTAAATACAATGAGTGAACATTCTCCCCCTTCTTACAGGGCACAGAGTTCCGTGAATTTCTTCTGGCAAAGCTTATAAATGCAGAACACAGCTGCTACCATGCTGAGAAATTTGCTAAGCTGGAGGTGAGTCACCTTTATTTGCATTCATATATCTTGAAGAGCAAAGATCGGTATGAGAGTACAGTGTCATTGATCACCAATATGATACTTCCTGGTACAGTGGTACCTCTGGATACAAACCACTCTGGATACGAATGCTTCGGACTATGCATGCGGCAAACCCAGAAGCAAAGGAAACGTTTCCGCCGCCCGCGCCTCGATACGAATGTTTCGGGGTAAGAACGGACCCCTGGAACGAATTGTTTGCATCCAGAGGTACCACTGTACCAGGAAGTAACATATTGGTGATCAATGACAGGATATACAATGAAATGCAGGTTTAACAATCAGTACATAAATCGAACCTAGAACTTTCTACACTGCAGCTGTTGCATGGGGGGGGAGGGTAATTCCTCTTGGTGACTTTAAACTCAAAATTACACTTTTAATAGGCACTGGAACTCCTACAATAGAATGAAAATCACACTATGTAAGTGACAATCACATTCTAGCCACCCTGGGTCACCTTGGGGGAGACCTGGCCACAACAGAGTGTGCTCCTCTCTTGTACCCTCCCATTCCCTATTTAAGGTACTCAGTGCCACCAGATAAGAGATTAACTATTTACCAGGCTGCCCCTTATCAAACAACCTCCAAAAGTTCCCTGGGGTCTCTGAAGCCTCCTTAGGTAAAGGTAAAGGGGCCCCTGACCATCAGGTCCAGTCAGGTCTGACTCTGGGGTTGCAGCACTCATCTCGCTCTATAGGCCGAGGGAGCTGGCGTTTGTCCGCAGACAGCTTCCGGGTCATGTGGCCAGCATGACAAAGCTGCTTCTGGCGAACCAGAGCAGCGCACGGAAACACCGTTTACCTTCCTGCCAGAGCGGTCCCTATTTATCTACTTGCACTTTGATGTGCTTTCGAACTGCTAGGTGGGCAGGAGCTGGGACCAAGCAATGGGAGCTCACCCCGTTGCAGGGATTCGAACCGCCGACCTTCTGATCAGCCAGCCCTAGACTCTGTGGTTTAACCCACAGCGCCACCTGGGTCCCCTGATGTTAAATATTCCCTTGGGAGCAAAAACAAATTAAAATGGGTTAATCACATCCACTTGGAATCATAGAATTTTAGAGTTGGAAAGGACCCTGAGGGTCATCTAGTCCAACAACTTGCAATGCAGGAATCTCTTTTTGCCCAACGTGGGGCTTGAACCCACATCCCTGAGATTGAGTCTCATGCTTTAATGAGAGCTCATAGAGGTACTGAGGCTCTATGATCCTGCTGATATAGAATTGCTTTCTTTTCTGTCACTCAGCCTGATCTTTTCTTTCTTTCTTTCTGATTCCCTGTTTCTATCCTATTTGTTTTTTGAAACGTGTTCTCCTTCTCTGCTTCTGGAGCAGGATCGTACCCGCAGTGCCCTCCTGGAGAGCCTGTATGAGGAGTTGCAGATTCGTAGCCGCAGTATGATGGGCTTGGCCTCTGGCGATGAGGACAAAATGGAGAATGGGGGTGGTGGCTTCTTTGAGAATTTCAAGGTGAGAGGGGGAATAGATGATGCTTAATCACTCCCTCTTTCGGTGTAATTTTGCATCTTCCCATTTTGTGCTGCTCTGGTGAATATTGTAATAATACTATGCATTTTGTGCAGTGCTTTTTACCATTGAAGGTATTTCGCATACATTATCTTAGTCTTCCCCACAACTGCTCTGAGAGGTAGGTCTGTAGTATCATCTCCGTATTTTAGAAATTGCCAGAGGGGTGCAGGTGGCTCAGAGATGGTAGTTTACCAAAGGAAGGAACTTGCTAGCTCTTCGATTAGTGGTGACAACCTCAGTACATTGCTTCTGGGATAATTCGGTGTCCATGCTAACGACATACTCTTCATTTAGGCTTCACCTCAAGGTGTGATGGGTGGTGGTACTCTAGATGTTGTGGGGCGGGATTGAATTAACGCCGTTGTAATGGTCAGACCATTATCTGGCGAAGTTGGGTCTTGCAGTGTCATTCCCTCTCTGCCATTAGGATGGTCTACCCAGAGACTTATGGAATCCAAGGGGTTCTTGAATGCTTTGGGGGATTTTTCAGAAGCCAAGGCTGGTGGTCCTGTTGAGCTTCGGTGTCGCTGTGGAATAGTGAGATGCATTGAGCTGTTGACGCAATTACTCCCGAGTTCACTTTCCAAAACTGTGGAGCCTGGAGAGCTCACTGGGGGTGTCTATGGCTCTCCAAGCCATGAAACAGGATAAATGAAGGCTAGAATACAATGGCGTATGATCCAGTGCAAAGTTGGCCAGAGGTGTGCTAGAGCAGTGGTCCTCAACCTTGGGCCTCCAGATGTTTTGAGACTACAATTCCCATCATCCCTGACCACTGGTCCTGCTAGCTAGGGATCATGGGAGTTGTAGGCCAAAAACATCTGGAGGCCCAAGGTTGAGGACCACTGTGCTAGAGCACATAGTTGTGCCTACTGCAAAGAAGGCTTAATTTGTTTACCCCATCGCACCCTTGAGTAGCCAGCCAGCAGAGATGTGCTAAGGGCGCTGCCAACCTGTCACTGGGAATAGAGTGTCTGAATCGTTGGAGGCCTGCTATGTGACATATTTGCCAGGGGCTGTGAGAATAAAATCACCATCCTCCATGTTGAGCTGAATGCTACCATTATTACAGAGCTGGGTGAAGTGTCCAACACAACATCTTGCCCAATCTTGTGGGATCAGCTGATTAGGTTTGAGGACGTGGGTAAGGTTTGGCCCACATGTGTGCTCAACATCTGGCCAACATGACTCATTTGAAGTACCTGAGCTGCGCTGGCTGTATCCAGGGGGTGGTTCATCCATCTTTGCATGAAGGGTTGGTGCCTGCTGCCTTGAAGGAGGCAGTAATGCAGAACCCCTGCCTGAACCCTGAGGAACTTTGATGACTATGGACTGGTCACTAATATTGAACTACCACCCGATCACTTTATGGGATAAGGTGCTTGAGAGGGTCGTCCAGCTGCAGACACCATTGGAAGGACCTGGTTATCTTGACCCCTTTGAGTCTGGGTTTAGGTCCAGTTTGAGGACAGAATGGCCTTAAGCATCCTAATCATACCTGCCAAGTCTCCCACAGAAAAATACGGGATTAGCAGCAGCAGCGGCACCGGAAGTTGTCCGGCGGCCATCTTGGGGGTGGCCGCATGGCGGCGGCCATCTTAGATGGCCAACGGGCATGCGTAGAAGCTATTTCCGGCACCAGCGGCGGCCATTTTCTGGTGCCCATAGATGGGCAAACCGGCACCAGAAAAATGGCTGCCGGCAGGAGCGGATTTAAGGGAGATTTATGGGAGAGGAGCTCAAACGGCAGACCGCCGGGAAATGGTAAGGAAAAACGGGGGTTTCCCGGGGAATACGGGGTGCTTGGCAGCTATGATCCTGATGGATGTCCTTCTTTAGGAGAGGGACAGGGAGAGAGTGCTGCCTTTTCTTGATCTCTCAACAGCTTGTGATGCCATTGACCACCGTATCCTCTTGCACCGTCTCTGCGAGTTGGTGGTTCTGCTGATATCTACATTGCCAGGTTCAAAGAATAGTGTTGGAGCAGGCATAGGCAAACTTGGCCCTCCAGATGTTTTGGGACTACAACTCCCATCATCCCTAGCTAACAGGACCCAATGGTCAGGGATGATGGGAGTTGTAGTCCCAAAACATCTGGAGGGCCGAGTTTGCCTATGCCTGTGCTGGAGGGTTAAATGTCTGCCCCCTGGTGGTTGTGCTTTGGGGTGCCATAGGCTAGGGACAGCGTGTGTGTGGTTTTTTATGAGAGAGCTCTTCAGGAGGCTGTGGATTAGGTTAGCAGGAGCGAGTTCTGTCCGCTTGGAAACAATACTTTGTCTGCCCGAGTCCTGTAGAAAGCGGGGCGTTTCTGAGCTCGTGCCTGTTCCCTCCGCTTCCTTCCACCCAGCCCACCAGCATCCTATAGTGCTCTTCATGATGTCCTTTTGTGTGTCTGTGAACGTGTCTGTCTCCCTGTTGCCCTTCTCTCCAGCGGGTGATCCGGGGCCGTAGCCAGAGCCTGGATACCATGGGGATAGCCATGAAGAAGCAGCACCAACAGCAGCAGCAGCAGCAGCCATCAACTCCACCCAATCGCCCAGCTACTGCTGGCCTTGCCCTCAACCAGAGTGTCGCCGAGGGCCCCAAGGCTATTGCTGCGGTAAGGTATTGGGGAGGTGGGGTCATGGGGTGGAGACCAGCTTGTACTCAGTCCTTTGCCACCATCCCCTACTACTGCGAACCTGCTGCTCTTCATCATTATCTCTCTCCAGCTATTAATGTCTCCTTGTCTTGGTGGTGTTTTGTGGCTATTTTCTGTTGTGCTCCCCGCCATTCCATCTCACTATGTTCATTTCCCTATCCTGGTCCTCTGCGGCTACACCCGATTCTATTCATTTGCCGATTCTGACTCTGAAAATAATTTGAGGAACAGGGAAAGCGTTTAGGGAGAATCTGAATAAATTGTGTGGTTGTTTTTCATTGCTGAGCACTGCCTTGATGTCTTATGTGAGTGGGTGGAATATAAAAACTTTTATAGAGGAATAAAATACGCAGAAATTTCATGTATACATTCCATGTTTGGTCTTGGGGACAAGATGAATGCCTTCAGGATCCCTTAGCATCGATGCTGAGCAGTAGTTCTCCTGCAGCAGTTGTGGAATCAGTCCCCAAGGGAGGAATGGGACCACCAAAACCCTATGCCACCGATTCCTAACACAGAACAGGTTATCCATTAGGGGTACAATGTTTGGTGATTCCAAAAGCTACTGAGAGATCCAGGAGAATTAGTGAAGTTGCATTCCTGGCATTCCTCTCTCGGCACTGATTTTCCTTTGGAGTGACAAGGGTGGTTTATGTGCCAAAAACAGGCCTGAAACTAGCCTGAATTTTAATTTTGAGGGAACTAAAAAAGATTCCATAAAAGCCCGCTTATAGAACCTCTCCCACCACCTTGTTGATGGCTGGAGAGCTTTAGGACAGTGTGTTTGTTGGGTAGAGCATACTGCTGACCTTACTTAGGATTGTTCTACCCAAGTTTTCCCCAGTAGTGATGTATGGAAGTGAGAGCTGGACCATAAAGAAGGCTGATCGCCGAAGAATTGATGCTTTTGAATTATGGTGCTGGAGGAGACTATTGAGAGTCCCATGGACTGCAAGAAGATCGAACCTATCCATTCTGAAGGAAATCAGCTCTGAGCACACTGGAAGGACAGATCATGAAGCTGAGGCGCCATTACTTTGGCCACCTCATGAGAAGAGAAGACTCCCTGGAAAAGATCCTGATGTTGGGAAAGATTGAGGGCACTAGGAGAAGGGGACGACAGAGGGCGAGATGGTTGGACAGTGTTCTCGAAGCTACGAACATGAGTTTGACCAACTCACTGCGGGAGGCAGTGGAAGACAGGAGTGCCTGGCATGCTATGGTCCATGGGGTCACGAAGAGTCAGACACGACTAAATGACTAAACAACAACACTCAAGTATGCCCACCTCCTGACTATGGACCATTTGGTGGGAATCTGCAGGGAGTTAGTGTTGTCTGCCAAGACTTGACTGTTCAGTGATTGACTGCATGGCAGGGTGAGATGAAGTGGTGTCTGGAATGAAAGAACTAATAGCTAGAAGTGTTGGCATTAGTGGCTGTTCCTTTGCTTGGCATTAATGTTACCAGTGCATTGGTGCTGTTCTAGTTCAGGGCATCTTCTGATTGTCCAAGTGGTGCATTCAGTCCTTTGCACAGGCACTGAAGGCATGTGATGAGAAGGCCATTTTCGAGAGAGTCTGGAGTTGCAGTTATAGTGTGGAAAGCATGCTTAGGAGAATTGTCATTCTCAAGAGAGTGCTTAAGGTGAGACCGGCACAGCTACCAGAGATGCTGTAGACTGAACCTGGGGACCTTCTGCATTCAAAGCATATGTTCTGCTATCCCTGAGCCATACGTGCCCAACTCCCCTGGTGATAAGAAGCATGGCACAGAGGGAATTCCTTCTGCGCTGAGGTTTCTCTTGTTAGCATACACGCAGAAGGCCTGGGCCACCAAGCCCCCCGGTAAGCCTCTGCCGGGTGTCTTCCGCCTCCGGTAGCCAACTGTAACATGATCCAGGCTCTCAGAGTCTGGACACGTTATCTGCAGAGTCCATTCCAGCGATCAGCGTGGTTTGGCAGCAGCAGCAGCAACAAAGAAGACTCAGAGAGAAGTCCTTGCATATTTACAAGCGTTTATTCTAAAGCATCTCGGAAGAAAGACCAAACGTGTCTGTCTTCATCAGCAAAGCAAAAGCAAGAGAACTAACATTACAATAGTACAACAAATGGAAGTATACATCATGTGACACATTCAACATCCTCTCCCAAGCCTGTTCCTGTTTAAGGTGGAACAGAATCTACTATGAAATCCTAACATCTCTGGCATAACTGGAAGAAGTTGGCAAAGTAGATATCTAAGTAGATGTGGCTTATATCTTAAGCCCGTTCTCATGGTACCAAAATTCTCAGTCAGATGTGAGTGCATTGTGTGGTTCGGAGCAAGCAGTTTAGTGTTTAATCCAGTGGTGAGGGACCTGTGACCCTCCAGATGTTGTGGGATCCCATCAGTCCCAGCCAGTGTAGCCAATGGTGGGGAATGATGGGAGTTGTAGACTAGAGCACCTGAAGAGCCACAGGTCCCCCAGCCTGGGTTTAATCAGCTCATTAGACGGCACTCTAAATATGGCACTTCAGAAAGCTGTATTTGTGATGAAGCTTTTCGTTTCTCATTTCCCCTGGTCACTGCCGGTACTGGACCTAATGGTCAGGGGTCCCTTTACCTTTACCCTTTTACCAAACACTGGATGGAACTCAAGTGTCACACTATGATGAATGCACAAGCATCCCTGTTATGGGGGCTCTCCTAACCCCTCAAGCCATTTTGGGGGGTATTCAAGAAGGGATGGAAGCCCCATTGTGCAAGCAGAAGTCCTTGTGCAAGGCTCCTTTAGGTGAATCCATCCTACCATGTCCGGAGAAGCCAGGAAAGGCATTGTCTCCTTTGCGGAATTCTGCAGGGAAAAGGTGATACCCACCACCTGCTGGAAGTAGAGTGGTCAAAGGAGAAATGCCAAACAAATGTAAGGAAAGGAGGCACTCTATACTTCCCCACCTTTCCTTTTTCTCCCTTCCTTTTAGGGCTAAGCTAGATATTGGAGTAAACATACAGTTAGTGCTGGAAACTGCCTTTAGGTGTTTAATCCCTGCCCCACCCCCTGGCCACACACTTTGGCATCCCTGGTAGAAGCTGCATCCCACATCGCCCTGCCCTTGCTCCAGATCTTCAGCTACTAATTATATAGGGAGGAAAACTCTGCTGGGACAGAGGGAGAAGATGTGATGGTGCCGTTTTGGGTAGCAGGTGCACATTTACTGTAATATCTAGCTTAGCCCTCTGGGGCTGTACATGGCTTTACCTTGTGCTTTTCTGAGTCTGTATTTCCCCCTGTCTTCGTGTCACTATTGCTCTTTCATACATGCATTTCTATCTACGGATCTTTCCATTTCAGTCTCTCTCTCTTTCTCTTTTGGCTCATCCCCTATTTGTCCAACTCAAATCATGCTTGGGCACCTTGTGGCTCTCTGGACCGGCTGCATCTGTTAGCATGGGATAGCAATGCAAGGACAGGCTCTGGGGCCCTGTCTTCCATCTTCCCTCCAGCTCTTGCCTTTTCTACATCCTCCTCCTCCTCCTCTTCTGTCTCTCTCTTTTTCCTACTGTCCTTTCCTCCCTTCCAGTCCTTTGCCCTACCTGGGAGAAGCCCGTCACGCAACCGAGGTAGCCGCTTCAATGGGCGACGCAGTAGTGCAATTGGCATTGAGAACATCCAAGAGGAGAAAAGGTACGGACTGGGTTATAGGGACTTGGAGGACTAGAACAATGGGCAGGGGAGAGGGATGGTGGAGAAATTTGGTTTCCATTTATAGGCTAGCTTACCTAATCAGCACTTTCCTAAACAATAGGCAATCTAAAGCACAACTGTCCCTTAAAATTTGCACACCTCTGAATTTTGCAATGCAGACCTCCAGTCCAAGTAGTGTGCACAAAAATACATAGCCTGAGGGAGTAAAGTGTGCATATAAGTGTGTGAGTAAAAAGAACATGCATGAATGCTTTATATTAGGGGAAATTGCTTTGCAAAAATGTGTATATTAAGGGAATTTTGCCGTAAAATTCTGATGCATTTTCATAAAATTCCATTAAAATTCCATTAAAATTTCATAAAATTCCATTAAAAATTCATAAAATTCCATTAAAATTTCCTAAAATTCCATAAAATTTCATTAAAATTTCCTAAAATTCCATTAAAATTTCATAAAATTCCATTAAAATTTCATAAAACTCTGATGCATTTTCATGCAAACTTTTTTCAACAACAACAAAATCACAAACTGATGTGGAATTGTGGGGAACCGAACTTATGATTTGGGGTGTGTGTGAAGAAATTGAAGCCTGAATGGAGATACTGGAGGGAAGAATGGCGGAGAGGAAGGACCAAATGCCTTGAGCTATAGGGACATATCATAAACAGAGCATTGTTTGGAAGAGGGGTGAAGGTGGTATTATTGAGGCATCCTTCCCAGTGCTATCTGCACCCATTTTGTTTACCTCATTGTTTTATCGGATTTTGTGAAGGCCACCAAAAGGACGATAGGATTAATTATGTCATGCTCCAGTACAGGCAGAAGTTCAGGTACGAATCTCATTTAAGTCCAATGGAAGAGGTAGTGATAGTTGTTAAACCTTAGCCGCTGTCAGTTCATGCACTCAGAACAAAGAGTACCGTATTTTAGGTGTGTATTGATCTGTCTCGCTCTTAAGAAAAATAAAAATCTCACAACTTCAGTTTTGCCAAAGGACCATTGATTGGGAGGAAGGACAGGACCCAACCCTGCCCCGCCCCTTACAAATTGTCTGCCGCCGAGTCCCATCATCACAAGTGTCACCCTCCTTGGTGGTACCCTTATGCCATCACGGAAGCTAGAGCAACAAATGAGCACACTTATTAAACACTTGCTAGCATAATTTGTGATTCAGCAGCTGACAATGTCTGAAGTCGACTTAACAGTGCAATCCCCATATCTACTCAGAAGTGAGTCCCATTAAGTTGTGGGTTAGGGTTATTCACTTCCCAGGTAAGTGTGTTTCCCTCCTCCACGATTTAGCTATACCTTCTGTGCCACCCCCTTTATCCTGCCGCTCCAGTAAGACAGGACCATTAAAGCTAAAAGAAGCAAACACTGTCAGGAGATGCCCCCATGTGTCTTGGGCAGGCAAGGTCTCCTCTGTTTGCTGTCTGTCTGGTCCAAATCTGGTTTAAAGATAAGTAATCAGAAAAAAGAGGACCATGAGCCTTGAAGTTGCCCAGTGATAGCAGCAACATTCTAGACATTCTCCTGTTTTTCCCCTAATGATGAGATTGTATTGCAATTCTATTTAAATTTCAGCAATTATTTCTAAATTTGCAACTTACACACGTGAATTACCATCTGTAGATTTGTTCTCATTTTTCCCCCAGTGCATAACCAACCACCCTACTCTTAAGTCATATGCAGAATGACCTGGTGATTCATTATTCTGTACTGATAGTGTAGGCTGCAAACTAGAGTTGGGGCTGCCGTCCTCTCCAAGACTTTTGGCCTTTAAAGCTCCTGTTCTCCTTAAAATAAGGAGAGCTAAAATCTTGAAAGTGAAATCTAATGTGCCCTGCATATTTGTCAAACCTGTGCTATATATGTACCCTGTTTCTCCTATTTTAAGACGTAGTCATAAAATAAGCCATAGCAGGATTTTTAAGCATTCAAGGAATATAAGCCATACCCCGAAAATAAGACATAGGGATAGGCACAGCAGCAATGCCGGTCATGGCAGGAGGAGGAGGAAAAAAATAAGCCACCCCTTAAAATAAGCCATAGTGTTTTTTTTTTTAGGAAAAATAAATATAAGACGGTGTCTTATTTTGGGAGAAACACGGGTAGCTGGAAGAAGGGACAAGCCTACCTTCTTGCGAATATGACTACACACAGTCTATATCTCTGGTTACTTCTTTCTTTTCATGGTTAAAGTGCATTTTAGTTGGAAAGAGAGTTCCAAGTGAGTTAAACCTAAAAATCCTAAGTATCATAGGTCTGAGATGTATATGAAGCTCTTCTTGATATACATGTTAGTTTTGACCTGTTAAATCGGCCTGTTCACCGTAATTGAGATATACAGTTTGCTACAGAGAAAGACAGGAGGCCATGAAGGTCAGACTTTTGGGAAAGGGCCAATTTCCATTCCCATGACTTTTTGAGGAATTCATTTTTGTCCCCATATGGGCTGAAGGGAGAATTTAAGAGTCTTAAACAAGGAAGCCGCTGGCTCTCACACAGGGACTCTTGGCTCTGTGTTGTAAATGTTTTTTGTTCCCTTTCCTCCACAGCAAGGACATCGCTGAAAGGATACAGAAAGTATTGGAGAGCCCAGGGCCCTTCTTTGACCTCAAGTCAGACGGTTCCTCCAGTCCCAGCTCCCCAGAATTGCCCAACAGGAAGAACAAGTGAGCCGAGAACAAAAGAACACTGGGAAGCCTTGGGTAAAGGGGGGGGGAACCTCCATCCTGCCATGTTATAATACAGTCATACCTCGGTTTGAGTACGCTTCGGTTTGAGTACTCCGCGGACCCATCTGGAACGGATTAATCCTCTTTCCATTACTTTCAATGGGAAACTTTGCTTCAGGTTAAGTACGCTTCAGGTTAAGTACAGACTTCCAGAACCAATTGTGTACTTAAACCAAGGTACCACTGTAACAGGAAAGAGATGGTGATTGAGCCAATGCAGCATAATAGTTAAGAGTAGCGGACTAGGACTTTAGAGACCAGGGTTCAAAACCCCAGTTGGCTATGAGGCTCACTGGGTGACTTTGGGCCAACTGCTGTCTCTTAGCCCAAGCCCCCTTACAGGGTTGTGATGACAGCAATGGGGAGAACAATATTCCTGGGAGGAAAGGTGAGATATACATTTAATTAACAACAAACAAACAGACAAACAAACAAACAGTGTTTTGTTTTTAAATGTGTGTATTGAGCTCTAATGAACTAGAGGACCTGAGCAAGTCTGGGCAGGCTTTTAAGACTTCTGTGCAAAGTGAGGCTTTTGTCACAGAGGATTATGAACTGTAATGCTGTAATGCCCTCAAGATTTACGAGGGTGATGATTTGGGCCTTGTGTGTTCCTCCAGCAGAGCCCTCTCTGGTCAGACATCAGGGTATTGCGTGATGCAGCCCTTGTCCCGTTCCTCGTCCAACGTGAGCAGCTGTTGCAGCGGAGTGAGAGAAAACGAGACGTCGGAGGAGGAGGAGAACGAGGCGGTCAGTGTGGAGTCTTGGAAATCCCCTTTCCACTCAAGTAGTGCTCCTGTCCCAGCTGAGCAGCTGCAGCATCCTCTAAGGCCCGTCTCCCATTTCTCTTGTGCAGGAGTTTATGTGTTCCCTTGAAGGTCCCCAAAAGCAGGAGTCCCTGACTCAGAGCGCGTGGTTAGACGATAGTGTCTGCACACCTAGCAGTACCAGCTCACCAGGTAAAAACCGAACGAGTTCTTGCAGGTTCTAGGACAAGGCTTGTTTGGGTGAACTAATATGTAACCTTTACGTTGTCATTGCTGCCCCAAAGCCATGATGGGCCCTCACCATCCCAAATTGCACTGACAGTGAGTAGACTTATGGGAACTTTCACATGTTGATGCCCCTCATGGAGGAGGGATGATAGCACGAGAAGGACCCCTGTGCCTTTTTGCATGAGAAGGACGTGGGTACAGTTTTCCAAGTTGGACCAAAGACTCACTATCCTTTCGAAAACCCCACAGTTCGGACCAAGAGGCAGGAATCATTTGAGAATGATGGCTGTCTTTCCTTGCAGCTGGAAAGCAGTTTCACTTTCAGCTGCTGAAGAACTACCTGGTTTCTTTACAATATGCTAAAGCAAATTAGGTGGCGCTGTGGGTTAAACCACTGAGCCTAGGGCTTGCCGATCAGAAGGTCGGCGGTTCAAATCCCCGCGACGGGGTGAGCTCCTGTTGCTCGGTCCTAGCTCCTGCCAACCTAGCAGTTCGAAAGCACGTCAAAGTGCAAGTAGATAAATAGGTACCGCTCCAGCGGGAAGGTAAACGGCGTTTCCATGTGCTGCTCTGGTTCACCAGAAGCGGCTTTGTCATGCTGGCCACATGACCTGGAAGCTGTACACCGGCTCCCTCGGCCAATAACGCAAGATGAGCGCCGCAACCCCAGAGTTGGTCACGATTGGACCTAATGGTCAGGGGTCCCCTTTACCTAAAGCAAATTAAATACATCCTCTTTTCTTTCTCTTGATTCTACTTCCTCCTGACACATCCTAGAAAGATGGGCTCTGGCTAAAGGCATGAATAAAATGCAGTATCGACCAATGAACCAATGTGGCACATCCCTTTCTTGCAGTGACCAGCCACATGCTTCTGGCAGCTTGAAGGCAATAGGCCTCTCCTACTGGTGTTCCCCAGCAACTAGTGTTTAGGGATACAATGGCTTTGCTTCTGGAAGTTTCATTTAGCCTTCGTGACCAAGAACCATTAATGGACATGTTCTCCATTTTGAAACCACCTAAGGGCTGGTGATGATACCTTTAAAATGTGCTGCCACATTTGAACATATTTAAGTGTTGTTTGGTGGTTTGTTCATTTTTTAAAGCAGCATGGGGAGTCCCCAATTTGGATCGGGACTCATAAAGGTACATTCTTTTTCCCTGAACATTTTTCAGGGTGGGTTACATTATAATCATGCAATGAAAAACCAGGAGAACAGATATGTAATGGTTTATGCAACTATACCCTGATGTTGGGAAAGATTGAGGGCACTAGGAGAAGGGTACGACAGAGGACGAGATAGCTGGACAGTGTTCTTGAAGCTATGAACATGAGTTTGACCAAACTGCGGGAGGCAGTGCCTGGCGTGCTATGGTCCATGGGGTCATGAAGAGTTGGACACGACTAAACAACAATGAGAAACAAGTAAAACAATTCCAAACAAAAGCAGTGGATAATAGGTTGAATATCATGCTTGAAATTTATGTTCTGAGGCTAGGAGGGTTGAAAATGTAGAACAGTGTCTACTGAATATTTCTGCAATGGTAAAACAGGGGCAGAAATTTACTAGGAACGGGTATCAGAAAATGGCTGATGTCCCAAGTAAATTAGAAGTACTGTAGCATCCTATATATAGTTGGCAGGAGCCTGAGTGGGAAAAAGATGGGTCCAGTGCGCCAGAAATAGCTTGGTTTAACCTTTCTAAATAAAATGCTTAATTCCTTTCAGTAACTCAGCTGCTCCCTCCAAGCAGTGCTGCAGGCTCCATGGAGAAGGGGAAAAGCAGCAAAGTGGATGCTCATCGTTACAGTCCAGTATGTTCTTCTTTTCTTTTTCCCATGACAATAAGGAGGCAGGGAGGTGATTTCATGGGTTCTTCGTATACTGGAAAGCAGGGGGGTAAAGGGAAGAATGCTAAAGAAACTGCCACTTCCTTGTTCCACAGGCCTCCATTTTGTGCTGTGTGTGATGTCATCGCTGGAGGGGTGTCTCAGTGCATGCTGGGTAATTCTCAGGTAATCCGCACCCTAGGGAGCCGCGGTGCCCTAGGGTAAGGGGATAAGGGCATGTGGGCAAAAGGTGATGGAAAGGAAGAGGGCTCTCTTTGTCACCCTCCGCATTCCCCAATGGGAAAACAGGAGGCTGACATTGTGGCCCTTCCCAGACACCAATCTGAACTTCTTTCCCAAGACAACTGCTCTGTGCCCCCATCACAAACACACCTCCGCTGCATCTAGCAGGTTCTGCAAGTTTCTTGGCTAATTCCCCAAGATTCTTGTTTCCCACAATGCCCTTTCCCCCCCAGCCCCATCCATCTCTGTGTTACTGCAGCTTTTTTCAATTTTTTTTTTGCGCTCAATCATCTCTGCTCACTGGCTAGCTTTGTGTTTCTGTCAATCTGTTTCCTGCCTCTGTCATCAATGGGGAGGTGCATCCTTCGTTAGGTTGTCTTCAAGAAAGGGGGAGGGACTCCCAAGGACTGTGGAAGCTTTTCAAGGTAATCAGACGCCTTTTCCAGGGGGCGAGTTACTTGCCCCCTGATCAGTACCTGATCGGACGCAATGATTATATTCTGCCTAGGTTTGTTTCTGTGCAAACAGAACTCATTGGATGTGCTGTGCCAGCTTCATATGGCAGGGGTGCTTATGAAAATCAACATGCAGCCCATAAGTGATAACTTCACCATAGAACAGGTTACTTGTGCCCCACAGCTTTGGTGGCCACAGGAGGTGCCATAAGAAGCAAAAAAAATCAGAATTGCACTGGTGTGATTCATATACCAATTTGTAGCTTTGTTCAGATCCAGTAAAGGTAACACAACTAACTTGGCTGAATCTGTCACCCACGCTTGTCGGAGCACGCTTGCAAATTGTCCCAGTGGGACTTGGAAATACGTTGCGTTGAAATGCTTTTCGCCTAATCAGCCTGGCGGATCTGAATATTGCCCTCTCAGCTGCATCCATATTATATTACGAGATTGCTTTTCATGGCTTAAGGGAAATAAAAAAACTTCTGTAAAGCTTTCCGTGAGATTTTGCTCATCCCTGGTTGTGTATCTCCATATATGAACCTGGATTCTTTATGGAGATTGCTGGTAAAAGACAGGCCACCTGGTTCCCCAGTTGCTATGCTGCCTGGTATATTATCTTCCCGCCTCTAGTCTTGGGTCTGTACTTGCCCTTCGTTAGCATTCACAGATGGAACTGCTTTGATTTGTTAAGCTTTACCAAAGGCTGAAGTGTAGGAAAAAACAAAGTTGCTTCGGGGTCCCGTGATCACATCTGTCCCATGAATCTACTCAGCTGCTATCAACTTTCCTGTCTGTGCTTGCAGGATTTGATGCCAAAGTGAGACCTCAACAGCAGCTCACCCAGATGTCCGGAGGAGATGGATGCTGGATTCCCCAGGAACGCCTGACCTGACCTTTCTGCTTCATTCAGTGACAGCTGCACCACAGGCAGTAAGGAAACCAACCACAAAAGTCCAAATCGTGGCATTCACTCACCCACATGTGTCATTCTAGTTCAGCAACCTCAGGAGATCAAAGAGTCAAGACGGGGGGATGGACAGGGGTATCCTGCCATAGTTTCAGAAACAAACGAGAGGAGAGTTTTCTCTCTGTCTGTCCTCATAACTGCTAAAATTTAAAAACCCAAGATGTGCCCCAAAGGGCCTTCTTAGGAAGGCTGTGTTTGTATCCATTCTTCTGAGCACAGGCTTTGTAAAACTAAGGAATGAAAGCCCTTATCACTCCAAGGACGGCACCTGGTATGTAAGAGCTCCTCAACTGCTTTATGCAGCATAGGTATCTTGTGCCAAAGTGCACACGTGTCTGATAGTGGGAGGGGTTTGTGTTCATCTCATCCTTCATGGGATTCAACAGGTCTTTGTTTGGTATCTCACTGTACAACAGTCCCGCCAACCACTTCATTCTCCCTTAAGTCTCTGTGCCATCAAGAACCTATAAATGTGAATTTGTGACCCTTGCTCCATGCTTGTTGTGTCTGTGGTGTCTGGGCTTGCAATAAAAGACTACTGTGACCAATATACTCTGATCTTCGCTGTGGTTTCCGAAGTGTTCCTGCCAATAACTATTTGGGCTTAAAATAAGGGGTCTGGCCTGCACCACATTATCTTCTCGTGCCTTATTTTAGCTAAGATGAACAGGTTAAAAAAAACCAGTGTGACCTTGAGACAGTTCCACCCCACTGAAAGTGTGAAGGATGAGATCAGTTTAAATTCTTTGGTCTTGGGATGAAGTGCTACACACACTTATGTCTGTTCTTCAGCACAAGGGGAGTTGATGCACAGAAACACTGATCTCAGCATCCAGATACAGGTTTTGGATACAGGAGGAGTTCGTTAGTGAGCCAAGGCTGCAAATTGGGGGGGAAACACCCACATACACCCCCCAAAAAAACCTGTGTGACCTGAAATCAGGGTGATTTCTTGTTCTAGTTTGTTTGTGAAGCACAACACCACAGTGATTTAGCTGTAGCACTTAAGCAGAGGATGTTCACCAAGCACAGAAGAAATCAGTTCCTGCAACTAGCTGCTCTACTTGTAATAAGGCTCACTGTAGACACTTCTCCCAGGAGAACAGCGCTCCAAAGCTTGAAATGCAACGGCACTTCTTTTCCCAAACAGTTGTTTCAAGTTGTGGCTGGCTGAAATTAAGATTCACGCGCACATGGCGTATGAAGAAGGTTCTCAACTCCTGGCATTTCTTGTTGAAAGAAGTTGGTAGCGGAGGTCGTGACAGACCCTCTGATACCCCTAGAGTTGTTGGCAGTCAGAGTAGACACTACCGACCTAGTGCGTGTCAGTTTCCGATGTTTATAACACATCTGAATTTCAGAAAAGAATCAAATGTTGCTATTATGCAACACTTCAGAGCTGTGCTGTTGCCCACCGTACTTTAAAGCCCTCTAATGACCAAGCTGGACAAGATACACCTCCAGGCCCCTTTTATTATGTCATTACATATCCCCAACAAAGAGCAGTCTCTCATGAAGAGCAATATGCACCTCATTGACTCGCACTATCTGGATCAATTCCTGCAACCAACTAACTAAATTGCCGGAAGCAGCAACCAAAACAAGCCACTAAAAGTGAAGCTTCCCTGTTAATGCAAATCTACATCTCTGGTGTGCCAGCAACTCACACGGGTCAAAAGTACGTTAGACATACACCAGTGTGCATGAGGTGCATTGCATGTTGATATCATCACTGTGTTGCCTTCTCTAGTATCACAAATCATGTTTATGGGGTTGCCTTCTGCCCATCAGCCCTCCTGTGTTCACCTTGTAGAAGCAGACGCTCCCAAACCTTTGTTGTTTAGAAGTCCCATTGTTCCTCTATAACGCAGAGCTAAAGCTTAGAAGATGTGGGAACTGGTCCCAGCCATTTCTCTCCTGTGAAACAAGTCAGAATCAGAGAGCAAATCAGATTCAGAAGGCAGAAGGGGATCTTAAAGAAGCAACAAGCTAACACACCAATTCAATAGCAGCAGCAGAAAAGTAATGTTAATTCCCTACTTCATCTGATAGGTTACTAGATTAAGGCAACTTGTGTCACTACAACTGCCTCAGAGGTCTGAGCACTTTACAGGAAGTCAGGTAAGGGGAAGAGATCAAACTCTTCATAGGGCCAGCAGAGTGATGCTAAGCTATGCCAATTCAATGTGAAGGCAGATGCTTACAAAACTGAATACTCCTCCATCAATAATTCCCAGCACAGTGAAAACTAGGCTAGGCAAGAATTTTGTCAGCCAAAAAATATTAAATGAAGAAGCATTCAATCATGCAAAAGGAACATTTGTGTCAGGGGGCTCCTGAATAACCTGAGAATCTCTAGACGGCATGGACTGGAATATTCAGTATACAGCCTGAGGTTTTTAAAGTTGTTGGGGTTTCTTTAAGTACCTGCAAGAGGCCAGGACTTTCCTTTTGGCATGTTAGTCCAAACCGGAACCTGGAAGGCCATTAAATGATAGGCAACAGCATTAAAAAACACTCACCCAAGAGATTTCCCAGCAGCTCTAAACGATCCGTACCGAAGAGAAGGTGAGGCTCTTCATTAACGTGGGTGACAAAACATGGCAGCCCAAATGCCTGAAGGAAGACATAAGACACAAGAGTGACGAAGAGGGCACTGCTTCATCGACACACTTTGATGCAATGTACATGAACCGGCGAAGCTCAAACGGTTTCAAGTTGCCTTCTGTGGCTGCAGATTTAACTTACGCTTGGGTTCTAAAGAAAGATGGAATATATATCGGAGCTTGAACACTGGGAAGTGAATGTGGCTACTTCCGTTCTGTAGGGTTGTCTGAAAGTAGCTCGAAAGCCTGATGGCTCACCAGGACACAGAGATCCAGGAATTTTATACTGAATCAGTATATGGGTCCATCTTGCTGAGTACTTGCTGAGTACTGTCTTCACTGACTGCCAGCAGCTCTCCAAGATTTCAGACCAGCCCTACCTGGCTTCAGCGAATCCAATCCCTTCCATGGTGGGCAGCCAATAATTAGATATGCAAAATTGAGTTCTTACCAAATCTTTTATTCAATATTCACAGCTTTGAAAAGTGCCTCTCCATTGCAGTAATGACATTGCTCCAAGTAAAGCCCCACTACCTCCGTCTCTCCTATTATATGTCATCCCTATGTTGGCAGATCTGTGTTTTCTGCCTCTGAGCTTTCTGTTCTCCTACTTTCCATGACCTCTGGGAGAAGTGGGGGGGGGTGTCTGGAATGCTTTCTAAAGACACAGAGTCTGTCAGCTGTCTCTTCCCCTTGTGCTCCTCCCCTCCCAATATTTCTCAGCTTCTCCCCTCTGCAGCCTCTGAACTATGACCTTCTGCAAACCACCGTTCTAAATCTATACCGTCTCCCTCTTCTCTGGGAAGTGTAGGAGAAGGGGGGCGGCGGACTCCACCGAGAATTGAACCTGTGACCTTCTGCATTCAAAGCAGATGGCCCGTTCCCCTATTGTTTGTACATCCAGGCACTTGATTCCTCAGGGTACCCTTCAGGAAAAAGGGGTGAAAGATGGACAGCTGCTGATAAAAGTATTTGCAAGGATGAGGTACCTGCAGAACTCAAGACATCCGCTGGACTTGAACTCCCATCATTGCTGAGCACTGACCCTACTGGCTGGCGCTGATGGGAGTTGGGGAGTCCAGGAGTATCTGCAGGACCAAAGCTTACCCCGCCCTGGCGTGATGCGATGCCAGTGTCTCACCCCATATTCTAGTGCTTCCTCTGTTGTAGCTTTCAGGCGATTCTTCACCTCTGGTGAGGAGCTCATTTCCAAAAGTTTTCGGGCTTGGTCCGAGGGTAAGCCTGCTCTCTCCGCAGCCTGAAAAAGAGACAGATGGAGAAAAGCAGGTACTGCAGTAGCTATGCCCAAGGTTAATTGGATAACACTTCAAAAGGTCTTTGGTACTGACTCAGGAATTTAACCAGCATGGAGCACAGGTGAAACTTGGGAAATTAGAATATCGTCAAAAAGTGCATTTTATTTCAGTAATGCAACTTAAAAGGTGAAACTAATATATGAGATAGATGCATGACATGCAAAGCAAGATATGCCAGGCCTTTATTTGTTGTAATTGTAATTATTTGCCGTTAGGCGGGTCAATTATAAATGGAATGTAATTAATGAAATGTAATAGCGATGCTTATTTTTGTATTATTGTAACTATTTGTTTTATGACTGTGGAATTTCCAAAATAAAGCATTTGTAAAAATTAAAAGAAAAATAATAATAAGTTGCATTAGTGAAATAAATGCACTTTTCGACGATATTATAATTTCCCTGAGTTTTACCTGTATTTTAAAGGAGAGAACAGCAAAAAACAAACAACTGCTTTGCTGAGAAGCAGGGGCAACCAGCAGGCAGGGGAAGTGCTGTTTTTGCAACCTTGTCAGGTTAGATTGCGCACACATGAAATGACTTGTTCCCAGATTGTCAATATTAAGCTAGGCTAAATTCTGACCATATGGCCCAGCGTTGCCTCCCTGGACAGGAAATGGCTCTGCAGAGTGCTGGGCAGAGATCTTTGCCAGGCCTGCTTGGCTAAAGCTGCCAAAGACTCACCATGGGGCTTTCAGTACACAAAGCACACAGCCAACCACTTAACCACAGATCCTTCCTATACATACTAAAGAGCACAAAACACTGCAAGAGAAATAGGATGCAGGTCACGTAGCAGGACGTTCTGAATATGTAGACACAGAGAATTCTCGCCAGGGAGTGCAGAAAGTAGTCTAAAGCTACACTGAATTGCTTTCATTGAAAGGGGGGACAACACCAGGACAGCCATGCTAGGAGGAAAATAAAATCACGCACATCCTCTTCTGCAAATTTTCTGTCTGACTAGCTAGAACTACAAAGCTAATCTTTCTGCACTGCAAGGTTACCTGAAAAGCTCTTCCTGCAGGTCCACAATCATGAAGTATAAACTTCTGTTGCAATAGAAGAATGATCACTCAACAGATCTCCACAGGCCAGTCTACAGCATCTAGACCAATTCATCAACCTCAGGTCCCCAAATGCTGTTGGACTGCAACTTCCATCATCCCCGACTATTGACCAAATGGACTATGGATGATAAGAGGCTGTGGTCTAACAGCATCAGGAGATGCAAGGATGAAAAGCGCTCATCTAGACCAGGCAAACGGGAGGACAGGCAGTGCTGCAGAACTGCAAGAGGAGGAAACTTACTGCCAAGATGCTCTCTGGCTGGGTTATGTCTTCATCCTGAAGAGACAAGGAGTAAGGCAACCGATTACAAATCTTTCGTGGACAAGAGAATGATTGTGTCAGGGAGAGTGAAGATATCAAAATTATTAACTTCCTTCTGCTACAAGGAATGAAGCACCAAGACACACACACGAACAAGGGTGCCATGTCACTCACTTCAATCAGGAGTGTAGAACCTGTGGCACTTTCTGAACTACCAAATGGAGGACTCCGTGTTATGCATCCCTGACCCTAGTGGAGACGGGTGCCAGGAACAGAAGTTCACTTCACTGAAGCGATTGCTACAATGATCACACTGAAGTGGAGGTGACAGGAATGGCGTAGGGCTTGGAATTTTGTGGAGCAGTAGCGGTGTCAACTGCAAGCAGGTAAAACTCTTCCTGCTTTGCTGCTGCTCCCCTCTGAAGGGAGAAGAGACATGCTGGACCATCCCTGGGCCCACCCACCCCAATTTCTAATCAGGCCTTGACACCAGACTTCTGGGCAGGATGGGGGGGGACTTTTGGTTCGATGGAAATGATTTTTGGGCTAAGGCGGGTTTTTGTTTGTTTGTTTGTTTTTTGAAGTTAAAAAAGACTTTATTTCGAATTTCTAAATATACAACAAAAGAAATAACAAACTTAAATAAGATAAAATCCATCATATGCATAGATACAATCCCCCTCTGCCCACCCTCTCCCTCCCCCTCCCCTCTATACTTCCCTCCGCACTATTTCGACTTCCTTTTTCCCTTCTTGTATTCACTCGTGCATTACTTCCAATATAATTCCACTTTGCTATTAAATTTCTAATTAATTATTTTTGTTTTTATTCTCTTCATATCCCTAGTCTACACATATTAACATATCTTCTTTCGAACAATGTTTCCTCATATACTCATCGTAGCTTTCCCACTCTTTCCTTAATTTCTGCTTCGACTGGTCCCTTACAGCTGCTGTCAACCTTGCCAACAATAAATACTCGCTCAATTTATTTATCCATTCCTCTACTGATGGTATCCTAGTAGACTTCCAATTTGCTGCTATAAGCATTCTTGCTGCCGTACTTGCATATAGGAAAACTTTTATATTTTCTTTGGGAATTTCCTCATTTAACAAACCTAATAGATACATATCTGGTTTTTTTGATATTGATCGTTTCATCATTTTTTTCATTTCTTCGTGTATATTATTCCAAAATTTTGCTATCTCCTCACATTCCCACCATATATGAATAAAAGTTCCCGGTTTTTTACTACATCTCCAGCACAAATTGGATTTGATTTTATAAATCTTTGCAAGTTTCACAGGTGTTAAATACCATCTATAGTAGATTTTCAAAAAAATTTCTTTTAAATTGTTAGCAGCTGTAAATTTGATGTCCTGACCCCACAGCTTATCCCATTGTTCGATGGTGATTGTATGGCCAAGATCTTTTGACCATTTTATCATTGCCTCTTTCGTACTCTCTTCCATTAGATCCCAATTTAAAAGTAAACTATATGTTTTAGATAATACTTTCTTTTTGTTTTGGATGACCTCTAATTCAAATTTGGTACTTTCTTTTGCAAAACCTAATTTTTTATCTTTTTGGAAAACACTGATTAACTGTATGTACTGCCAATTGCTGATTCCTAAATTTTTTAACTCTTCATATTCCTTCAATTTATAATTACCTTGTTCTTCTTTTATTAGGTCTCTATACCTTGGCCAATTCTTTTCATTATATAATCTTTTAATGGCATATGCCTCAATTGGTGAGATCCACCAAGGCGTCAGCGGTTCCACAAATCTCTTATATCTCCTCCACACTTTATATAATGCCCCTCTTAATATATGATTTAAGAACTCTTTGTTTACTTTCTCTTTTTCATAATTTAGATACGCGTGCCAGCCGAATCTGCAATTGTAGCTTTCCAGATCTAAAATTCTATTTTCACCCAATTTGATCCAATCTTTTATCCAAATTAGACATTCTGCCTCATAATATAGCTTCAAATTTGGCAATGAGAACCCTCCCCTATCCCTTCTTTCTGTTAATAATTTATATTTAATCCGTGGTCTTTTTCCTTGCCATATGAAATTCGTTATATCCTTTCGCCAGACTTCGAAGCATCCTTCCTCTATAATTATGGGGATTGTTTGAAATAAGTACAGCATCCTTGGCAGAATGTTCATTTTAATTATTGAGACCCTCCCTAATATTGATAATTGCAATTTGTCCCACTTTTGTAAATCCCTTCTAATTTCGCCCCAGACTTTCTCATAATTATTTTTATACAAATTTATATTTTTCATCGTTATATTTATACCTAAATATTTAGCTTTATTCACAATTTTTAATCCCATTTTGGTTTCTAATTCCTTTTGCTCTTTTTCTTGCATATTTTTTACTAATAACTTTGTTTTTTCTTTATTTAATTTGAACCCTGATACAGTTTGTTTGCTAATTAGCGGGTCAGAGTGTTGCCCTGTTTATTATCTGAGCATTGCTAATGATGTTTGCTATTATTTATACGGCTGGTTCGTTCTTCTTGTTTTTCCATAAATGTTACGTTATACGAAATATTAGTGTACAGTGGACCTTCCTTTTACGGCCTGAATTGGTTCCGGGGAGCCGGTCGCTCCCCGAGCAGGTCGTAAACAGAGCACCTCTTCTGCGCATGCGCAAAGCGCCGATAGAGCGCTTCTGCACACCCGCGCACCGCGGAACCCGGATGTAAGCACTTCCGGGTCCGCGGCGGTCGCAAATTGATCGATCGCAAACCGCAGTGATCATAAACTGAGGTATGACTGTATAATATGATTCCCTCCACTTCCCCCCTGTTATTATGCATTGTATATTTTTCTTTGCTATAAGTCGCTTGGAGACCTTCGGGTGACAAGCAACTAGTCAGTTTAATAAATAATAATAAATAAAATAATTTCTATGGAGAGGCCCTACAAGTTATATTGGGCCCTTGTTTTTTCTTTTTAAAAAGTTTTTCTTTTTCAAGTTTATACATTTCATTAATTTCACAATCAATTTAACATTTCAAAATTTGAGTTCCTTCCCCCCCTTTCTGTGGTTCCTTAAATTTATTTTTTAATATCTCCTGCATATCCAAATTCTTTTGTTGTTTTTGTTGTTGTTGTTTAGTCGTTTAGTTGTGTCCGACTCTTCGTGACCCCATGGACCAGAGCACGCCAGGCACTCCTGTCTTGCACTGCCTCCCGCAGTTTGGTCAAACTCATGTTCGTGGTTCCTTAAATTTATTTTTTAATATCTCCTGCATATCCAAATTCATTTAATATACTCATTTAATTATCTACTTTAAATGCAGGTTATTACAATAATCCTGCCAATGTTTTTATGTGTTTGCAATTTATCTGTAAATATTCAATAAACCATTTCCATTCTTTTATAAGAAGTTTGTTATCTTGATTTCTTATTCTGCCGGTAAGTTTCGCCATTTCTGCAAGTTTTTTTGTATCCATTTCCCCTTTGCTGGGACTTCTGCTTATTTCCACTTTGGGGCGAGTAGCATTCTTGCTGTTGCAGTAGCATACATAAACAAATTTCTATACAATTTAGGTAGTTCTGTTCCTATAATTCCCAAAAGAAAAGCTTCTGGGTTGTTGTTGTTTTTTATAAAAGTTATTCTGAACATCCTTGTTTTTTTCATTCCGCCCAGACCTATACAACTTTGTTGAGACCATCAAAGAGGAACAGAGTCCATCAATCCTGGGCTGTGGCTCCTAAGTGCTTTTTTTACTGCGTTTTCAAACACACCAATACAGTGAGAAGCAGTGTGACACTCCTTTTTTTTTTTGAACATACTTTTTATTAATTTTACAAAATACAAAAAAGCAAAAAAAAAAGGTACATACTTAAACCCCTTTTCCACCTCCTTCCTACCCACCCACATGGGTCCTCCCCTGCCACAGAAGTATCCCATGTATGTGAACAGTCAGAGATGGTCCATTTTATGCTTGGGTTTCTGTCCTCCCCCCCCTCCCCTGACCCCAAAGCCCCCCCCTGCCACCAGGGAGCTCCAGCAAACCAGGGCAGTACGCAGGAGGACATCCATCCAACCATCTATTGTCATACCAAAAAAAAAAAAAAGAGAGAGAAAAATAGAAATAGGAAAAAAGGGGGGAAAAAAAAGAAAGGGCGAAAAAAGAAAAAAGAAAAAACAATACAAAACAAAAAAAATTTCTTGCATTCATAGTTGTAAAACCATATTTTGTGGGCTTCCCCTCCCCCCCCCTTCCCCGGTTTTCATCCCTTTTTTATCATCTGCAACAGTTTCTTACTTTATAAAAATACACCTTTGCATCTTATACAACTTATAAATCAATTGTTAACATTTTCATCTAATATTCAAATCACTGAGAAATCAAACTCCCATTTTCTCTTCCCGTGCCTAATTTTTTGTTTTTTCTCCCTCTATAAGCCTCCATATTTTCACATTTTCCAAAATCCATTCACTTTTAAAACTATAACTATTCTCAATTTAACCTTACATCCCCGATTGCCGGCTTCCCCCCCCAATCCAGCAAATTCCAAAATCAGCAGACCAGTTATAAACCTGTTAATCCATCCTTAATCACAACATCACTTTCCCTTCACCCCACCCCCTGTTTACAGTCTTTTGTCATCCAGGCCACCATACAGGACCCCTGAATTTCTTCTCTTCTCTGCATATTTTTTCCTTCTTCCCTGTGGGCGTTCTGGAGTTCCAATGATACCAATCGTGCCCCCCTCAAAAGCAGGGCACTCCATCCAACTTTTTGTAGAGTAGAGTCATCATTTTTTTCGTGGTGTGCTTCATTTTGTGTTGAATCATCACAATCCTCATCTTCTTCTTTTCCTTCCCCATCATTGTCATTCTCACATTCATCTTTTTCAGTGTCAAAAGCTTCATCTCCTAAAAAATCATATTCCGCCATCACCTCCTGGAATTTTTCCTGTAACTCTTGCCGTCGTGTCTCCTCTTGACATAACTCTATTCTTGTTTCCCACATTAAGGTCAAAACAGACCGCTGGAACTCAGGGGAACACTTTTTTGTTGACATATTTCAGTCCTGCCAAGGTCAAAACTTGTCACGTGGGGTGGAATATGATCATAGTTTATTTTTCGACTCCATTTTAACAAGCTGGCTGCATTCTTCAAGTCTTATTGACAATAAAGTTCGAACTCACATTTCACAAACACTTAAGCCAAAAAAGAAATTCCACAAAGTCCAGAAATACAAAGTGAAGTAAAATTTGACTTATAAATCCTGACAACTCACTGGGTTGTCTGGGCTGCCGGCTCCCGAGTGGAAAGGTTTTTTCTTAAGCTGTACCTCTTATTGCAGGGCAGTCATAAACCGCAGTCTCTCTCCCCTTTTCACCCTGCATCAAAGGGGAGATTCTCTTTGATGCCTTTGAGGGATCCTTTGAATTGTAAATCTTCTGTTTATGGCTTCGGGTTTCTATTTACTGTCTCTTTTGTTGCCGTGGGGGGGGGGTGGCTTCCTCTTTTCTCCCCTCTCTCCCAGATCCAAATTGTTTTATAATAATCCAAATCATGAGGTTACTTACAGTCTTTTCCAATCGTTTTATTTTCGGAAGAATCCAGCGCTCTCCGCCTTCGGCTTGAAGCTTCTCCCTGCTAGAATAACGTTGCCGCTCAAAATGGCCCCCGCGACTTCTACCCTCCTCGCTCCGGAGCTCTTATTAGAGCTAGCCGAAGAGTTGGGGAGTCCGGATTGGGTCTGTGCCGAGCAAATTGCCCTCGGGACGCCCTTCCCGAGGTTCTAAGGGGCGCAGCGTCGCTCTCGCTGCCCTCCCCACTCCTAGCAGAGACGGGCCGTCTCGGAGACGAGACGAAGCCCCGCCGATCGACGCTGGCGCTGAACCCGGAAGCGCAGTGTGACACTCCTTACAGAGGAGAGGGCAGAGAAACAGTACAACCATACTCACGCGGGACCAAATGCGCATCCAAAGTTCTCTAGACACGGGCTCCAAAAACTGCGGCTCTGCCATATCCACGGCTGTGACAAAGCGCATGGCTTTCAGACTGCCTGCATTTGGGCAGAGACACACGAAAAGCATCAGAGTACACGTCAAGAGGGGAGGAAAGAGCCCTGCCTGTTGTCAAAGAAGAGGCCAGCCCCCACATTACAAACCCTTATTAGGAAGGCTTGCCTTGCAGAAAAATTGTGCACTTGCTGAGAGAGTTCCATTTTTGTGGGGCAGTTTTATTTGTACTTGGGAGCTGCCACAGACGCATTGTGCAACACTTCTTGGTTCTTCTCCATTATCTCCATGTATCCCCACCAAACATCTCCCTCTGCTTACCCTTCTCAATAACAGTCCCTAGGAAATCCTTTACGAGATGCAGTGGCACCTCGTAGAATTTTGCCACTCGTGGGAGGTCCTTCATCATGTACTCTCCTTTCTTGGGCACCAATGCTGGGGCTTTGTTACCTGTTGCGGAGGAGAAGGAGATTTCAGAGACAGAGGCTACTATGTCCTACGACCTCTCATCCTTATATCATCATCATCATCATGGGACGTGGGTGGTGCTGTGGTCTAAACCAGTGTTTCTCAACCTTTTTTGGGCAAAGGCACACTTGTTTCATGAAAAAAATCACGAGGCACACCACCATTAGAAAATGTTAAAAAAATTAACTCTGTGCCTATATTGACTATATATAAAGTAATTCTCCCACGGCACACCAGGCAACATCTCGCGGCACACTAGTGTGCCATGGAACAGTGGTTGAGAAACACTGGTCTAAACCACTGAGCCTCTTGGGCTTGCCAATCAGAAGCTTGGCGGTTCGAATCCCCATGAAGGAATGAGCTCCCGTTGCTCTGTCCCAGCTCCTGCCAACCTAGCAGTTCGAAAGCATGCCAGTGCAAGGAGATAAATAGGTCCCACTGCAGCGGGAAGGTAAACGGCGTTTCCGTGCACTCTGGTTTCCATCACAGTGTTCCATTGCGCCAGAAGCAGTTTAGTCATGCTGGCCACGTAACCTGGAAAGCTGTCTGTGGACAAACACCAGCTCCCTCGGCCTGAAAGCGAGATGAGCACCACACCCCATCATCGCTTAGTTGGGTATATAAGGGGTGTGACCATTTTTCAGGTGTCCTGGGTCCACACTGCATAAAACTCTCTACACCAAAAACCAGAACCATAAACGTAGCCCGGTACCTAACTGGCAACTAGTGCCCTTCTTTCAACATTGCTCCTGCGAGCAGACAAACAATGGCATTTTGCATCACCTTCCAGACCGACCTCAAGGGTAGTCCCACAAACAGAGCATTGCAGTTGTCTAGCCTGGAGGTTACCAGCGTATGGACAACAGCAACCAGGCTCTCCCGGTCCAGAAACAGACATAGCTATATCAACAGCCCGAGGCTTCCTTAAATGAACTTCATCAAAATTAGCCTTCGTAGCCGCTCAATGCAGGATCTTCAATGCATGATGCTGCTACAGATTCCCTGATAATATTGAAACCAAGCAATAAAAACAAAACAAAGATGAAAGAGACTCTTCTTTGGGGAAGAAACCAAATTTACAGGCCTTGATGACTTGGGAAATGGTAGTTTTATTTTCCCAGGGTAAGACTGCATGGGGGCGGGGGTATGCAAGAAGGAAACCAATATGGGATGTAGTTCTCGTCTACATATTTTATATACATTGGTACCTCGCTAGACGAATGCCTCACAAGACGAATTTTTCGCAAGACGAATGCGTTTTGTGATTTCAATGGAGACTCGCAAGACGAAGTTTCCTATGGTGTGCTTTGCAAGACGAATTTTTTTCGTCCCATAGGGTGCCTCGCAAGACAGATTTTTTAAATTCGTCTTGCGAGGCACCCTATGGGAAACCGTACTTCAATGCGTTCCTATGGGAGCCGTGTCGCAAAACGAATTTTTTGCTATACGAAGCGACTCGCGGGATGAATTAAATTCGTCTTGCGAGGCACCACTGTACATTTCAGCTGAACCCAGTTCTATTAATCAGCACTTACCAGTCGCGTGCATTATGCCTCCAAGGAAAACAGGTCTGAAACGTAGCTCCATGTTCCAGATGGGACGGTAGCGGCAGAGAACCTATATCAGTGAGGAAAGTTGATCGATCAGCAGCAGTTTAAAATTCACATGCAAGGAGAGACAAGAGAGACGGACAGAGGCAGAGAAATAAAGCTACCGAGAGCCAGCAGGCAGGAAATGGAAGGCAACTTTTGCAAGGCAGATTCAAAGCAGCATCTGTGTTCATCTGCAACAGGGTAAAAGAGACAGGTCACAGGTGGTACTTCAGAAACAGGCTCACCACGGCATGAAATTTTTCGCAGGGAACAAGCTACTTCATCAGATGCAAGATTAAGACTGTATCATGAACAGACAACTGGGTTGGGGTACGCCCAAGGATAAAACCCAGTTAATGCCAGAAAACAGGAGGAATGCAAGGACAAGCGTTCTAAACATGAATCTGCAATCTGAACAGTAGCCTTGACTATTTGTGCAAACTACGGGGGAATCTCAACTGGGCAGGGGCAAGAGCTGGAAAAGGTAAGAAGGCGGCCATCTAGCCTTGTCAAATAAATGCCAGCATCAACCAACTCCTGCATTCCTCTGGTGATCATCTAGACCAGGCATCCCCAAACTTCGGCCCTCCAGATGTTTTGGACTACAATTCCCATCTTCCCCGACCACTGGTCCTGTTAGCTAGGGATGATGGGAGTTGTAGGCCAAAACATCTGGAGGGCCGCAGTTTGGGGATGCCTGATCTAGACCATGTTGGGAGAGACAAACACCTGCCCAAAATTCTTGCACCATTGACACATGCTACTCTACAAGTTTCTAAAGCCCGCACCCCTGTCATGTGAGCTATGAACGTCACTTCTAAACTTTAAAATTCCTATGCTTCTGCATTCAGGATGAATGCTCTAAAGGCAGGTTGGTTAGAAGCGACCTCTGTACAGCTTGGCAAACTATTTGGTTCAATTCCCAACACCCACAATTAGCACATGGAAGAGATAAGTAACAGTTGGAAAGTTGCAACACTTTCAGCAGCAGCAGTAAACAAGGCAAAGTTCAGACAAAGGTACGGTATTTAGTTTTCAGTGACAGCTCCGACCTGGTGGAATGCTCTGTCCCACGAGACTAGGGCCCTGCAGGAATTAGCCTAATCCTCCATTCCCTTTTCCCTTTCTTTTTTCTGTGAAGAAACCCTTCTGGGACCCCATATTTAAACTCTTCCCTGGTCTCCTTGCTGGCCCTAGCATGACCAACTTGGACAGTTAGCCCTGCCGATCACTTGACATTTACTGAACTGGGTTCCCCTCCCCCAAAAAATGACCCTGAGTTTTGTTGACATGGATGCTACATTTGTGTTGTATTTTATACTGTTTTTAAGCTGTTTTTAAAGTCGCTTTTAATTAATGTTTCATATTTGCTGTTAGCCACCCTGAGCCTGGTTTTCAAGTCGGGAAGGGCAGGGTATAAATAAAATTATTATTATTATTATTATTATTATTATTATTATTATTATACAAAGGTATTTGGAAAGCTGAGATCCCTCTGGGTACTTGCAAAAGTTGCCAGAGTTGCTTCCACTTCAGAGCCGTTTCCTTTATTTATAAAATGCCCTTAGAATTACTGAACTTTGCTCACTCAATTCTGTGCAGAATTCAGATGACAGCATTATCACAATAACTGTTGGCTAAGGACTCCCCCCTAAAAGAAGCTCAACAACTCTGCTCACTCCCACCCCCCCACCCCCCAAAAAAAACTCAACAACCAAGGGCAATGGCAATGGGTAGATCACTGCCAGTTTTATTATACTGGGAGTAGATCGTAAATAGTTGGACATGCCTTCTAGTCCAACCCCCTGCAATGTAGAAATATGCAGCTGCCCATGCAGGATCGAACCTGCAACCTTGGCATTATCAGGCTGTAACCAGCTGAGCTACCTTTGCCCCTGGTTCCTGTCCTGTGCAAGGTGGCAATACTTGGGCAGGCTGCTCCCGGGTGAAATCCCTGCGTGGAATTGCAGCCTTGGATTGCCAGTGTGTGTGCAGTTTTAGGTTTAAGTGGTTGTTCTTCCAGAATATTGTAATCATCCAAACACCTGTTGGCCTCACTCTGCACTTCGCAGCCCTCCCGCTGCTTCCCACACTCAGCAGCCAACGCAGGGACTCAATGCGTTAACAGCACGGGCGATCACTTCTTTAACTACCGCGATCGACCGGAAGCACACCGGCGATCTATCTACCTGTCGATAACGGGCGACCGGCATAGCTGCCAAGTTTTCCCTTTTCTCGCGAGGAAGCCTATTCAGCATAATGGAATTTCCCTTAAAAAAAGGGATAACTTGGCAGCTATGGCGACCGGCTGGACATCAGGGTAAGGGGAGGACACTTCCGACTTTGCAATTCTACTTTTCGTAACCCTCCTAAGTACGGAAGGAAACCCGACGGAACCCACACAGAGAGCTAACTTCTGAGCAAAACAAAGTTGGGCAGGAGTAATTGGAGAGGGGTGGGCCCCTCTTCGTAACTTCCTGGGGCTGCAAGGGCGGCTCTCCCTGCTATCTGGGGGGAGAAGGGGGGCTGTCCCGGTTCCCCCTCCATGCACCTTTCTTCCACCTCTGTTACCTCGAATCCCAGCCAGGAATACGGAGACAGCACGTCGTAGAAACACTCCACCAGTTTCTTGCTGCTGCTGCTGCTGCTGCTGCCCAAACCTCGACGTGCTGCCGCCATAGGTTGCATCCCTGGGCTGCCGGCTGAGCCGGAGAGGAGAGGACGGGGCGCTCGCGCGAGGAAGGTCAGCATGAGATAGGGAAACTGAGGCTGCACCCCGACAGAAAAGCACGTCCTCGCTCGGGACAGTAGAAGACCTCCGGGGCTCCGCCTTCCTTTGGGCTCAAGGGAGGCGGAGGCAGAGAGGCTGCTCGCTGCCGCCCCCCAGTGGCAACTCCGCGCTCAAGTCCCATTTCCATTAAAAATAAATAAATACGGCATTTTAAGCATTGGTCCCATCGTTAAGGAGAATACTGTACAATAAAAAAATTCCTTCAGTAGCACCTTAAAGACCAACTAAGTTTTTATTTTGGTATGAGCTTTCGTGTGTGAGCTCATACCAAAATAAAAACTTAGTTGGTCTTTAAGGTGCTACTGAAGGAATTTTTTTATTTTGCTTCGACTCAGACCAACACGGCTACCTACCTGTAACATATACTGTACAGTACAAGTGAAACTCGGAAGATTAGAATATCGCCGAAAAGTGCATTTATTTCAGTAATGCAACTTATTATTATTTTTCTTTTAATTTTTACAAATGTTTTCTTTTGGAAAGTCCACAGTTATAAAACAAATAGTTACAATAATACAAAAATAAACATCGCTACTACATTTCGTTAATTACATTCAATTTATAATTGACCCGCCTAGCGACAAATAATTGCAATTACAACAAATAAAGGCTTGACATATCTTGCTTTGCATGTTGTGCATCTATCTCATATACTGGTTTCACCTTTTTAAAGTTGCGTTACTGAAATAAATGCACTTTTCGACGATATTCTAATTTTCCGAGTTTCACCTGTATATATGGCATTTTAAACATTGGTCCCATCATTAAGGAGAGTCATACATGATTGACCAGTAGTTAATAATTCCTTCCTTCCTTGTTTTTATTTGCATGCCACTTTTTGCACAAAAATCAACACAAAGACAGACTTACTGAATAATATTGTTCCTGGCAACCCTGAGAATTCTGGATGAAATTGGTATTTTTAAACTGCTTATAGAATGCTTTTAACGGTCGACAAATGACAAGATCTTACTATCTTCACTTGCTCTACTCTCATCTGAGCATCAGCTTTTGCAAAAGGAAGAAAGAAATCTGAAGGTTTTGTTAACAAACAAACAAAAAAGACCACAATGTTGATGCTTTATTTATATCTACTTTAGGACATACTATACCTGTAACTTGTTTGCTGAGAAAAATTGACTTGATAATGAGCTACACCAAGAAATTGCATACTGGTGGAGCTACGTCTTCTCCAGCCAGCCGATCAGCAGATTTGCTGAGAAAAATTGAGTTAACAGCTAAACAGTAATAATTTAATTGACTTGAATAATTACATAGACCCCAAATGTTTTTGTTTTGGACTAATTGCAGTTTCCAAATGCTCTTCAAAGGCAGTACTGTATAAAATCTGAAGGTAACCAGTTTATAGATCAATATCCCTTGCTCTCTTGGTCCAGAGAGGGTCACAGACACTTCCAATGGCAGAGATGGATCCACAAGCAACTCTATAGTCTGCGATCATGTCCCTTCAGAGAAGTGGACCACCATGAACCCATGTAGATGAACCACCCACCAAAAGGACTATCGTTGCATCTGCATTCTATTTCAGTTTACTGGACCTCATCCACTTCACTAGCACGCCCAGGCACTGCCATTGGATGAAGGAGTTGGGTGGCATTTACATATTGATGACACTTCTACAAACTCCCAGGTGACCTCACTCAGCAGTTTTATACAGCTCCGAGTGGCCCTCTAGGCATTGTGGGACTCCAACTCTCTTCAATCCCAGTCAGCATTGCCAAAAGTCAGGAATGTGGAGTTGGGGAGTGTTTGGAGGTTGGCAACACCTGGATAGCTAGAGATTTCTCAACCCATGGAGTTTCTCAATCCTATGGAATTTAGCGATAGTCCCCCTTCCACCATAGCTGGCTTGATAAGGAGCTACACCAAGAAATTGCATACTGGTGGAGCTACGTCTTCTCCAGCCAGCTGATCAGCAGATCTATTCTCCCACTTGCCCACCCACTCCCTGTCACCTCCACTTCAAACGGTGTGCATATTGCTTCCTCCCTATTCTTTTGGGTTTAATTCTCTGACATGCTCTAGGAGTCTAGGATGAGCACAGAAAGACAAGCGGTTTCCTCCATGATCTTTTCTCCCCATTCTTGCCTCAGGGAGCGCAGGATGATTCACATGCTTCCTTTATCCTCACAACAGAACGTGCCTGGCTCTGAATACAAGATACCCATTTATACCCCAACTAAGGACCAAAGGTAAAATGCAGGCAGTTTGACAGAAGCATCATCAGTTGCAGCGTAATCCTTGCACAATGGATATGTTTTTATCAACTGCTTTGAGGGTTGTTGTTTTCTTTTTCTTTTTAACAATCAAGCAATGTAAAGGTTTTATAGAATAAAAATAATTAAATAATAAATATATGAGTGCGTGTCTACCCATAGAGAGCCAGAAGCCACTGTCCAGTACAAGCTTGAGCCATTATTAAAATGTGCTGGGGAGGGGGGAATTATTGAGTTGTTCTTATTTTTTTAAATGAATTTTGTAGTTTCATATTGTGATTTTATATTCAGATATTGTGATTTTATATTGTGAACTGCCCCGAGACCTGAGGGTATTTGTTGTTGTTGTTTAGTCGTGTCCGACTCTTCGTGACCCCATGGACCAGAGCACGCCAGGCACTCCTGTCTTCCACTGCCTCCCGCAGTTTGGTCAGACTCATGTTCGTAGCTTCAAGAACACTGTCCAACCATCTTGTCCTCTGTCGTCCCTTTCTCCTAGTGCCCTCAATCTTTCCAAAGTATTGGAGTCTCAGCTTCAGGATCTGTCCTTCCAGTGAGCACTCAGGGCTGATTTCCTTCAGAATGGATAGGTTTGATCTTCTTGCAGTCCATGGGACTCTCAAGAGTCTCCTCCAGCACCATAATTCAAAAGCATCAATTCTTCGGCAATCAGCCTTCTTTATGGTCCAGCTCTCACTTCCATACATCACTACTGGGAAAACCATAGCTTTAACTATGAGGCAGTATACTAAATAAATAGATAAGATAGTCTATGGCTTTCACGCACTTCATCCTACAATGGATTCAAACTACTAGAATCAGTTTTTGATTGCCATAAAATGCCATCATGCAAACTCCATGAAGCAGCATCTCCTTACAGCAGGCACCCCCAAATTCGTCCCTCCAGATGTTTTGAGCCTACAATTCCCATCATCCCTGACCACTGGTCCTGTTAGCTAGGGATGGTGGGAGTTGTAGTCCCAAAACATCTGGAGGGCCGAGTTTGCGGGTGCCTGCTTTACAGGAAGCATAACAAAACACTTCAAATAAATGAAGTCTGCTTTTTATTTAACGTATCGGTGTGAGAAATTACTGTGTCACTTACATGTTTCCAAAGGTATTAGAACTGGCCACACAAAATGTGGTATGAAATACTTGTACATACAGACTTAGTTTGTAAGGCTGACACTGGTGAAATTATTGGCGTTTTAACATACATTCCCATGCCACCCTGTCAGTTCATCTTTTGAAGTTGTATACTGAAATCTATTTACTGGTAGTACACAAGCAAACAGGCCAATTGTATTGGCTAGAAGTATGGCAACTGCATCCCCTACAAGGGGCTGACTTGTAGCTCGCTGTCCTATTATCTGGAAAAGTCTACATTCCAGCAGCAGCACAAGGGAACCAAGTGTTCTTTCACACAGACAGCTGAGAATTAGATCCTGCTTTGATTTTCACAAATATTGCCGCATGAAAAGTAATATATGCAAACCTCCTGCTTGCTAGATAAATATGAAGGAAATGATTTTGTGCCATTTGTACTTTGCACATTAGTGAATCTGACAACAGCTCTTCCAGCAACTGTTTATTGATGTAAATAAGTTTGTGTTTGACACTTGAGATCAACTACTTCAAAATTTCATACATTGGATATTAAAAGGTGAAGATGAAGATCAAGCAGGTTTATTTCAGTATTGAATCTTCGTTAGCTGAAAAGGAAAGAATAAAACGATTAAGATAATTGGTACAGCATTCAAATGTTGTTTAGTCGTTTAGTCGTGTCCGACTCTTCGTGACCCCATGGACCATAGCACGCCAGGCACTCCTGTCTTGCACTGCCTCCCGCAGTTTGGTCAAACTCATGTTCGTAGCTTCGAGAACACTATCCAACCATCTTGTCCTCTGTCGTCCCCTTCTCCTAGTGCCCTCAATCTTTCCCAACATCAGGGTCTTTTCCAAGGATTCTTCTCTTCTCATGAGGTGGCCAAAGTATTGGAGCCTCAGCTTCACGATCCGTCCTTCCAGGGAGCACTCAGGGCTGATTTCCTTAAGAATGGATAGGTTTGATCTTCTTGGGTTTTGATAGGTTTTGATGGATAGGTTTTGATCTTACAGCATTCAAATACAGAATAAATATACTTCAGCAAGCTATGTCAGATATACTGTTTGTAGCTAATTTCTGCAATCTTCGTTAAATACTGTAAGGTGGTCAAGAATGCAGCCATTTAATTCTCCCCATAATATGAGATACATTGTAATACAAGATGAGAGAAGGGGTCCATAGCATGCATCAAGCATTTTACAACAAATTCCCATTTTTAAACCACACATAGTAGTTAACTGGAGCTTGTTAAACATCCTATTTGTTACATCTGCCTCCAAGTATTTTTCTAACTGCACTAGAAGAGAACTGCCCCAAACACCATGCAATTTAGTTATTGTTTAATGATACACAAGTCTATCTTAAGATAGGAAGTGAATTTCCTATACAGTACTCATAACTGGTATTACAATTTCTTCTCAGTTATTTCCAATAGCTGCTCTTAGCAAGGAAAGAATTGTGCAGAGATCCATACATAAGAAGCTGGTACTATTCAGAAAGATGTTCCAAATTGTTCTTAGCTTTGAGTCTCTTATAGGTTTACAGGGGGCGGGGCGGGGGAGGGAATAAATTTCTTTTTAAGGCAGATCATCAAAAGAATGTACAAAAACATTTTTTTCTTGTAGAACAAGCTTCTCTTTGATATAAGCCATGGACAGTACAGAATATCAACTGTGGCATTCTGCTCTTGGAAACTGAATCAATCAAGCCGTTTCTGTTCTTATGCTCCCCAAAGGTTAACTCTTCAATTCAGTCCTTTTTAGTGACTAGAATTTTAAGTCACCTATGATCATTTCCATCACATGACCTGATAGACTTGAGACATTGTACTCTAAGTTTACACACACACACACACACACACACACACACACACACACACCTTGTTTTTAAACTTAAAAGATGGACTATATTTAGGAAAAAAATACCTTCTGCCAGCGCTCTTGCAATTCGTTCCATTTCCTCACGCTTCTTCTTCTCCTCTGCTTCTATTCTCCTTTCCTCCTCAGCAATAGGCTTCAAATAGTCTATCATTAAAAAAAATGAATTTTCATGATCACTGTATATTTACAAATGCATTATAATCTTTCTGACCAATGGAAGACATGCTCAGCAAATACTGAGTGTTCATCGTATACTACATATTGCATCAACTCATTAGATACATGCAACACTTCAAAGTTTAAGTGAAATACATCAGAAATGCCTCAGGAGAACCATAGCACTTTTGGTGGACTCAAATATAAAATCATGGCCCTTTCTGCATTCCTGAACACTGGCAGAAGCAGTGGATTCCCAAGCTGGCCAGAAAGGAGGAAGGTGACCAGTAGTGGGGTCAGCTGGGCTGGGGATCTGGATACCAGAGCAGTCAGGCTGAAGAGCCAGTGGGGCATGGTGGCTGCTGGGGGGCTGATGAAGCCTGTTCTGGATGTCCCTCTGCGCCTTCTCTGGGCCACCTATGCACTGCTTCTCTCCACACTGTAATTTACAGTGCCACCAGTGAGTGGCAAAGCAAACTGCGGGGTGATGGCGCTCTTACATTTTTTAATATGTATAGATACGTACCAACAGTGAACTTACTACTTAGAATTCTTTCCAGAAGATAGATTCTCTGGAATTTCCCCACTTTATGTAAATTATTTTTGGTTTTATTGTTACAAAGCTTTGCAAAGATTAAACACAGATGCACTACTTAAACTCCTCAGGAATATTTTCTACAATAGCTTTTAAAATACTTTATAGAAAGTGTTTCAGTAAACTCAAAAGCCTGGGGATTCCTGACTGATTCAAGCCAAAACACAATACTACATTGGACATACAGTATTCAGGGGTCCCCAAACTTACCCGGCTTCGGGCCGGATGCCCGCCGTGCCAATCGCGCAGCAGGCCGGAGGGCGGGGGAGTGGCCGGCCGTGTGCACCCATGCGCATACGCTATTTCTGGCACACTCCTGACCTGGAAAGCGCCGGAAATAGCTTATGCGCATGTGCAGAAACCTCCTTCGACCCAGAAGTACACCGAAAATGACGCTTGCACGTGCGCACAAGCTATTTCTGTCGCTTTTCCAGGTCAGAAGTGGGCAGCCGTGCTGGTAAGAGCAGGCAGCGGCAGCAGGCGGCACGGGTTGCCGGGGGCCTCATAAAAGAGCCTCGTGGGCCGTATGTGGCCCCCGGCCGTAGTTTGGGGACCCTGGTATATATGTTTGCAACAAGATTCATGTGACCAGGCACTCTTTTTGCAACTCTTTTTGAGGATCTATTCTAGAACATCTTGCAAGGGATTTATAAGAAAGAGGAGCACTTGAATACAAGAAGCAACAGAGGAGAAAAGCAGAAGCATTTGCATAATGTAAATCCATGGAGAATCGCAAGTGTCTTGAATGTAGAATCACTGCCTCTGTTCATATTTACAATTTAGTTTTCAAGTGCAAATGCAAGAAACTGAATATGGTTAATTGACCAATTCGAAGCTTATATAAGCACAAGGGACCTGATGTCCTTCAGATCCTGTTGGATTCTCAACTTCCATCAGCCCCATCATAGGCAACAGCCGGGATACTGAGAGTTGTAGAACAACATCTGGAGGACCACAGCCTCCCCAACCCTGGATTAGATAACAATTTTCCTTACCATATCTTTTCTTTCCATAGACTATCCCAATGAGCAGTGCTGAATACCTGCCAAACTGTAAAATGAATTGCATAAGGATGAAACAGAAAGAACATGTCTTAAAATACACAAACACATAAACACTTTACCTTGCAGTTCTCAGATTTTAAGGACCGCAGAGCTGTGGGGAACCTTTGGCTCTCCATATGTTGCAGAACTACAACTCCCATCACCTCAGCAGCATCTGGTGGTCCAAAGGTTCCCTGCCCCTGATTTAGGACAAGCCTTTTACACTATAGCTAAAATTGAAGGCCAAGCACCTTCAGCTAAAAGTCAAATGGATGGTATTCAGCTATGTTTTACTCAAAGTACAGATTTTTGCTCAGTTATGAATAATTGAGTGAAGAGCCAAATGCTTGTGTGAGTACCTTTACCCATTTTAACATTCTGCCCATGTTTATTTTAACAAAATTTACATACCACTTTATTAGAACAGCTGCATACAAGAATAACAAAATTATCAAAAGAAAACATTTAAAAGCAAGTAATTAAAAACAAACTAAATAGAGATTAAAACACATCAACCTATCTGGACAGGCTTGCCCAAAGAAAAACAAAAAAATCACATAGGCACCAAATATAATACTGTATAATAAAAGGCCTGATCTCTAAAGGCAGGGAGTTCCAATGCACAACTTAGGCCACACTAAAACTACAAGCAAAAACAGTTGGCTTCCCAATTAGCTTCCTTTCATTTCAGCTATTACAATTCATATTCCTACTGAGCATTTGAAAATGCCTTTCAGTATATTTGCGCAAGACACACAACATTTATACACACACACACACACACACACACACACACACACACACTTTGCATTTTGAGTTGTTAGCTGCCTTGCAGGCATTTACTCCAAAAAATCCAGGTTTAAGGTGTTTTCATAAGCAAGCAGGTTAACAGATTATTAGAGGGTAAATGGCAAGCCTACTGGAAGGCTTTTAGCAGGACGGAAAACAATAAATTGGAAAACGTTTATTGGATATATGGTGAAATAACATGAAAACGCTGGCAGGAGGTAAATTCAACAGTGTAAATAAATTTTGATGGATGTAATAATGGAATACTGAATGGCATAGTTTTTTTTGTAAAACATGCAGGGATTTATGAACCATGGAAAGTGAAAAAGGTAAGCATAGATATCTTAAGGATGTAAAAATGAGTACTTTAAATTGGTGGTGGTGGTGATGATGATGATGGGTCCTTGGCCTGACCCAGAAGGGCTCTTGCTATCCTCGCAGGCTCTCCAAGAGGGGCCTGGGAACCAGAGCCGACCCCGTCTCCCCGCCGCCTGAGGCTTCCAGCAACCGGCATTCGGAAGCCCAGCTGCCTCGGATGCGCAGGCGCCGAAGGCCAGGCGCTTCCCAGCCGCTCTCCTTGACCTCCTCCTCCACGGTCACCTTCCGGCAGAGGAGGGGAAGCACCTGACTCGGGTTCCAACCCCGCGCGTGGATGGCTGGCAGCCCCGAGAGAGAGAGAGACGCCCGACACTGGGCTCCGTTACCTTGATCAGCGGGGAAACCTCCACCGGCGGGATCATCTTGCCTTCTCCTCGTCCTACCGCTAAGGAGGAAGTGACGCCAAGCCGCCCAGGAACCGAAGGCCTCGGAAAGGAAAAGCGTCTCTGAGCAGGGGTCGTGACGTTAGTGCGTCGCGCCTGCGCGGAGTTGAGAGGGAGACGATAGAGATAGGAAAAGGCAAGCGTCTTCTTTTAGTAACGACGCTTCCGTTGAGGTGGCTTTCCCGTCTAAACTTCCGGCGAGGCACGAATACGGTTTTCGCTAAGAGACGCGGAAAAAGGAATCATGGATCATTTCGATTTTGCACGCAGAATAGAATGTCCGTTGATCTTACCGTAGTAGCGCTTATTCTAAGTACAGTTTTCACGTCTACTAGGGTTAGCTTTTTGAGGCTTTATATCATTCTATTTTTCTTATCTCTGCAAGAAGGCGACCGTGAGAGACGCAAGAAAGAACCAATGCGCATGAGCAGAATCTGCACGTTTTTCCCAAGCGGATGAATTGGCTTATCAAAAAACAAGAACCGGCCCGACCCTCAGCATCTTAGTTTTGATGCTTCTAGTCCTCAGTGCTCGTGTTATTGCGAGGTTGAAAAAGCGGGTAGGCCTATACGACTCATAGGGATGTGTATTTTTTATTATTGGTATTATTAAATAATTTTATGTGAGGGATTTATTTATATTTATTTATTTTGCTCTGTTCCCTACAACTATGTTATTGTAGGGAACTGCAGCATCCCGTCCTTCTGCCCAGGGTTCTTATTAGGCTGCCACGCCTTCTTTCAGGTAGATGATGATTAATTTATTATTATTATTATTATTATTATTATTAATTTATTATTTATACCCCGCCATCTGGCTGGGTTTCCCCAGCCACTCTGGGGAAAAATAAAATAAAATAATTGATTAAACATTAAAAGCATCCCTAAACAGGGCTGCCTTCAGATTTCTTCTAAAAATCTGGTAGCTGTTTTTCTCTTTGACATCTGATGGGAGGGAGTTCCACAGGACGGGCGTCACTACCGATAAATTTGTATATCACCTGCATCCATAGATCTCAGGGCGGTTCACAACAGGGGTCCCCAGCCTGCGGCCCATGTGCCGGAAGCGGCCCACGGAGGCTGCTTAACCGGCCCACGAGCCACCCACTCGGTGAGTCCCTGTGTGCTGCGCTAAACCGGCGAAGTGTGGCGTGGGGACTCTCTTCCGCGGCGCCGGAAATTGCTTCTGCACATGCCCAGATGCTGAAAATCGCTTCTGCACAGGCTGCGCTGACCCGACCCATGGAGGATCTCCGCAGGAGTGATCCGGCCCATGCCTTGTAAGCCATGCCAACCCTGGTTCACAATGTAAAAAGACAAGATAAAAACACAAAATGCATAATAAAAGTCACACACAAAACGCACAAACCAATAACCCCCCAACCCATCCCCTAAACACATTTAAAAGGGTATAAAGGCTGCATGCACACTATGTTTAAAGCCCATCCCCCCCACAAGGATTCCTGGAAACAAGTTTGTTCAGGGTGATGGGAATTGTAGCGCTCTGAGGGGTAAACTATGGTTCACAAGATCCTGGGTGTGTGTGTGTGTGGTGGAAATGCCCTGTTAATGTATGGTGTGTCTGCACCCTATGGCAGTTTAAGGAGATGGCACAATGAAGTGAAGCACACGTAGTTGGGAGTTGTAGCATGTGAGCTGTGTGAACAGCAAGCTGAGTTGCCAAGCTCGGCAGAGCCTTTTTTATTAGCACAAATGCACACGTGTAGGAAAAGTCTGACCTTTAGCGCTTTTACATCATGATCTGACACGTATGTTTCCTCTGACCTTTGCGAGATCTGCTCCACCATGTCATGTTCCTACCAATGGGAAGTGAGCCAGCCTTTCCAAAGGGAGGCAAAGCTCACAGACAGGACACAGTAGACTACTGAGAAAGCCAAAGGCGAGACTGAGGGCATGTCATACAGACAGTTGAGGTTGGCCGGGGAGTGGTGGTCAAACCATGGCCTATCTGCGGGGCTCACGCCCGGTGGCCACTGCTTCAGCACACAGAAGTCATCTAACACCCCCCCCCTGCCTTCTTTAGCAGCTGGTTCCCATCAGTGCACCCAACCAAAAAAAGGAGTGCCATTTGCTCAGCTGGTTCATGCCAGAGTATTGGACCAAAAAATGGGACATTCTGGGATCCAGTCAGAAGGCTTCTGTAATTCCGGGATGTCCTGCTCCGGTTGAGCTGTATACTACTGGAATCAATACCGGTAGTAGCTCTGAAATCCTGCAGTAAAATAAAATAGGTGCTATAAGTAGTTGGTGGGGTGGGAATGGCACCTTCAAAACTTTTAGTAAGTACTGTATACAGATTGTATGTGGGGGTAATTCATGTAACTGTCTGTGCAAGAAGCGTATTCTGACAACTCATTTAAGAAGAATATATTGTCTTAATCATCTACCCCTATTGCCTGAAAGCTGTTTCAATAACTATATAATACAGACTTTGAAAGCTGTTTGAACATTGTTTCCTAAATTGGATCCCGAAGAGCAGGGAAATAGCAGATGCTAAAGATACACACAGAGAGAGCCAACCAAAAGCCCAGAGAGAATATCATAACACAGTATAATTAGCGAATATTATTAGCATGAGCAGCTGCAAGCAAAAGATACGAATAGCAAGAAGCAACTGTGCAAGAGTGTTAAAAGGGTACAGTTAATGAATATTTCTAACATGGCTCATCATTTTAATTATCAAATCTCTAGTGCAGCCAAGTTCCTTTTGGTGTTAATGGATCATGGAAACTAACATTACCAGATTAATTCCTGCAATGATGATTTTGCTGTCATTGACATCCAAACTGACACCCAATTGTAATGCCTTCAGTGAAATCTAATGTAAATGCCATGCAATATTGGGTTCAGTGTTTGTAGCTTAGATAAATTATAAATAAATAAATAAATAAGAGAGAGAGAGAGAGAGAGAGAGAGAGAGAGAGAGAGAGAGAGAGAGATCTACAGATCTTGATTGCCTGCATGCTATTTTTTTAAACAATCCTACTGTGTCCACACACACAAACCTATTTAAATATAATATCCCTAGAAGCCTTTTTAAATCAGGGTGGTATTTTATGAATCCTAATGCTTTTTGCTTTACTTTGTCCTAAGTAATGGGTATGATCCACCCAAATTACACTTCTCTGTCCCACTTATTTCTATTGGAAAGCCACAGCTGCCGTTCTGAATTTTTGATCCCCGTTTACTTTTGTACATTGGCAAAGCCAGAGGGTTTGTCATGAAATCTTCCAGAATCCCTTCCCATTCCTAGTCCATTCATGCTTTTAAAATAAAAATGCGTATCAGAGGCAGCCCAAGAGTGAGCAGGTCCTCCCCTCCCTTGCTAGAGAGGAAAATGTTGTTAAATTCTGCAAAATTTAACAACATTTTGGATCTTCTTCTTTTTTTTGTAAGTGCACTGAATTACAGTATAGCAGTAATGGTTGAGTAATGGAAGACCCAACATTATTGCCAGGGAACACAATTAAACTTCCCCTCCCTCTTCTCCTGCTTGCAGTCCCACTCCTGCCACTGATCTGTTCCTAAGGGTCTGCAATCCGATGTTATTCAAGTGGGACTCCACAACTGGATATTATCCTATAATATATATGTTTTAATTGATGTCGGGTGGTGCATTTTATATTTGAGGGGGGTGGAATTGCACTACCAAATTTAAAAAAAACAAACTTGTGTTTTGTCTGCGCTATTAACACTTCTGGCAAGCCGTCTAATAGATAACTGAATCCAAATGTGCCACACGCATACATTACAACAATCTCAGAGTTTTTCACTGTATGTACTCTTAGTTCTCTGCAGTTAAAGCAAATGACTTACTAGGCAAGTTCATGTCTAAGGAACAGTTGCCCAGCCACTGGGGAACAGAAGGTATCCTGCAGTTCTTGCCATGTATGGAATAGCTCTTGCGAGCTCAGGGTTCTTAAGACGTTTGAGATCTCCTTTGGGAGATCTGAGCTGTAAAGACAAGATCCTCCCCTTCATATAAGAGGCAATTCATAAAGAAAAATTTGCCAGAGAAAGGTGGGCAGAGTAGCTTTCCACAAAAGATGGTGAGTTTGGCCTGTGTGGCGATACAATCTGTTTTGTTGAAAACTACAGCAGCAACAACGTATTCTGATTTGTGCAGGTTTAAGAGTACCTAAATTAAAGTGTGCCTTCTATGACTCGCTGCATATTTTGATGGCTGTTAATTGGGGGGAAAGTCCAAATATGTATGTATATATGTATGTATGTATGTATGTATGTATGTATGTATGTATGTATGTATGTATGTATGGGATAGCTGAGTCTGTAGAGTGCCTTCTTGGTAGTGGCACCCTCCCATCAGATCTCAGATAAACAATTACAAGATATTTGAAGGCAGCTCTGTTCAGGGAAGTTGTAAATGTGTGACATTTTAATGTATTTTAAATCTTTGTTGGAAGCCACCCAGAGTGGCTGGGGAAACCCAGCCAGATGGGCGGGGTACAAATAAAAAATTGTTGTTGTTGTTGTTGTTGTTATATTTATTGTGCTTTTAATATTTTGTTGAGGACCATCCAGTGTGGCTGGGGCAACTCAGTCTGATGGAGGACATATTATCATTATTATTATTATTGTCATGATTTTGAGTCCCATGTAGGGTAAAAAGTCCCTGCATTGCGGGGCGTAGGACTAGATGACCCTTGAGGTCCCTTCCAACACCACAATTCTATGATAATGGTTCATGGATTGCCATTGCTGCTGCTGAATTGTCATATGGGCTCTATGCTGCACCGACTGAGTTCATTTCCTGCTCTTTTCAGGCCAGCAGAAAAACCAAGAAGAAGGAAGGGGGAGCCAAACGTGCTCAGAGAGCATCCTCTAATGTTTTCTCCAACTTTGAACAGACACAGATTCAAGAATTTAAGGAAGTAAGTAAATTCCCTGTCTATGGCCGGGAGGCTCTAATTTACAAATAGGCTTGCAATTCTGTATTTTTCTCTTAATATTAATCAGGGATGTGCAGCTACCTGAATCTTGAGATGTATGGAAATAGGAAATGGAAAGGGCAGTGCACCCAGTCAGATGGGTGGGGTACAATGATGATGAAGATGATGATGATGATGCAGACCACACCTGTAGGAAGAAAGCAGGTGTTCCCTCTGATATCACAGACTTGGGCTGCAGTTGGAGACAGGACTTTGTAAATATTTGTTTTGATGGTTTTTTCAGGTTAGAAAGGGGGGGTTATCTAAGGAATGAAGCATGTTTATTCTACAGATGAACTGGCTGAATGCTCAGTCCCTCTCCTCATAGAACCTTTGGGCTCTGTAGTTCTTCCTGCAGGGTTAGGGAGATTCTCTTAACAACACCAAACTAAAAACCCATGGAGCCTTTGTGGCAAGCCATCACACTTAAACTGGTACAAGTAAAAAAAATGAATAAATAAAGTCCGCAATCCTGATCTCTTTTAGCAGTTTGAGGTTATCCCAATTCTGAGGACTTAAGTGCAGAAAAAGTTCATTTGGAGACTGTTATCCTGCATATTGAAATCACTGGGCTTAAACACAAAATGTTAAATCAGTAATTTCTTCTAATCACAAGAACGTTTTATATCCCAATTCTCTCTCTCTCTCTAAATAAATACTTTTTATAGGCTTTTACGCTAATTGATCAGAACAGAGATGGCTTCATTGATAAAGAAGACTTGAAAGATACCTATGCTTCTTTAGGCAAGTTTTGCGAAATGGCCACATCCTCTTTCAATCTCCATTTTGTAGTAACAATTGTGTTTTCTCCATATAATGTAATTTAAATATGTTCCTTAGAAAGCATATGTAAACTCATTTCTAAATGCATCCTGTTAACTCAAAGGCAGGGCTGGGATCTGAAATTCAGATTCATATTTTACTATGCCTCCTAATTTGAGCTCTCTTGAGTTTTATACTGTATAGAATTTTTTTTAAGCCTGGGAGATTAAATGGGGAACTGTTGAATGTTAAAAAAATTTTTTTTTTGCTGGCACTTAAACAACAAATGATGGTGGCAGTCTCTCTATACCAGGCTTCCTCACACTCTGCCCTCCAGATGTTTTTGGCCTACAACTCCCATGATCCCCAGCTAACAGGACCAGTGGTCAGGGATGATGGGAACTGTAGTCTCAAAAACATCTGGAGGGCTGAGTTTGAGGAAGCCTGCTCTATACCATCAAGCATATTCTGGTACATGCATGCTCTGTTGATGCAATGGATCATTTATTTCCCATTTGATTTTAGGTAAAACAAATGTCAAAGATGAGGAGTTAGAATCTATGCTTAAAGAAGCCACTGGACCGATTAATTTTACCATGTTTTTGAACCTGTTTGGGGAAAAGTTAAGTGGTAAGTTTAACACTCTCTTATTTTATTTGTTTTTTATTAAAGATTTTATTGATTTACAGTACAGAAATATATGCAATGTCTCTCGTAACATTTTTACAAATCAGTTTCATTTGTTGAGACATTGGGAAGAAAGAGGGGGATAGACGTAGATGGGGGGAGGTGGGGGGGTCAGATGACGATGTTTCTATTTTACTTAATATATGTGTGGGGGGGTTAACACTCTCTTATTAAAACTACATTTCCCCTTAAATTTGCACATGAGGCTAATCATGACATTTCAGACGAGTTATTTTCTCTATGGCAGTAAAATCAGTATTTAGCACTGGACGAAAGTTAAAATTCAAATGAAAGGTTTAACAAACTGATTGCATTTGTGGTTTTTGTCTTCTTCCTGGGTGTTTTGGTAACCCATAACACCCTTGGGCTGCTTTTACTCTTCATTTCCTCTTTCTATAGGGTATCTGCACAATAACATCATCAAATCATTGTCATCCTGTATTTTCCCTGTGGTTCTTTCATCTTTTCTGCAGGTTCCCCCCCCCCCCCAATTGAAAGGAAGAGTAGGAAAATCCCCACAGATAACAGATTCCCGTTAATAATACAGTATTCTTCTTTCTGGGGTATCCAATTTTAAATGGGCTTTTCTATCGCTCAGAAGCAATGCCATGACCAGCCTAGCTTCAGCTGTACCTCATTGTTTTCTGCAGGTACGGATACTGAAGAGACCATATTGAACGCATTTAAAATGTTTGACCCAGATGGTAAAGGAAACCTTAACAAGGATTAGTAAGTATTAGCTACCTAAGCAGAACCCCTGTTGGCTGGTGGACAGCTCATATTGCAGCGACAAGTTGCAGCGACAGTGGAGGACCCTTGGCTTTAAAACCAGCTCTGCTCCAATCACCTGTAGAGTGCACAAGCATGCAAAATGAGTTATGGGTAGGAGGTGACAACCCTACCCCCCCCCCGCACACCCATTTTCCCTACCACAGGCCATCCCCCAAAGGCATTTTGGCCCCCATCCAGGCTTTTGAGTTGGAAATGAACCCAGCTGGGAGTAAAAGGTTGCGGGGGAAGGTCTGCGGGAATATGTGGCGGGTGAGGTGAGGGTTCAGAATGCCTTGACCCTTTTGCAATTTGAAACGGCACCCCGCTCTCACTTTACACACACTCGGGAGCAGAGCCACCGTGAAATGCTTGGGTTCACTGTTGTTGCATGTAGTTTAGCCCTACCTTTCTACTCCTTAAGCCTGCCAACATCACACCACATACATTGGCCTGGCTCACATGTTAGGGTTAAGGCAAAATTACTTCGTGACCATACAAATAGGCTGTCTCCCGGAGAAGAGCTTGTGTATTATCTCAATCAGCGTTGTCCAACCGTGGTCGATCGCAGGTTCCCTTCCGATCGCTCGTTTAAAGAAGCATGGTGTTAAAAGTCTCTGCCCCCCGCTGTCCTCGCTCTGTCCGTCTGTTATGTGCAATAGGCGGTCGTTAGTGGCAAGAAACTTGCCTGTTTTGCTGCACCCACTTATTGTTGCGTTTTAAGACCTCCCCCTTCCTAAAGAAAACTCAACAACTTTGGTCCCCCCCCCCCGCAAGGACAATGGGATGCCAGTTGTTTTAGACGTGCCTGGTATAAATTCACAATAGTAGTTAAGGTGTCTCCTCCTTAACCACAACTTGTAACCGTACAGGTGAAACTCGGAAAATTAGAATATCGTCGAAAAGTGCATTTATTTCAGTAATGCAACTTATTATTTTTTATTTTAATTTTAATTTTTACAAATGCTTTCTTTTGGAAATCCCACAGTAATAAAACAAATAGTTACAATAATACAAAAATAAACATTGCTATTACATTTCATTAATTACATTCCATTTATAATTGACCTGCCTAACGACAAATAATTACAATTACAACAAATAAAGGCTTGACATATTTTGCTTTGCATGTCATGCATCTATCTCATACTGTATATTGGTTTCACCTTTTAAGTTGCATTACTGAAATAAATGCACTTTTCGACGATATTCTAATTTTCCGAGTTTCACCTGTAGGGAAAGCCTCGGCTGCAGTTTCTGGTTAAAGAAGTGAGATCTTAACAATGACTCTTATGCCAGCCGTTTCATAAACAAGGTAATTTTCTCTCTTTTTCTTCTACAGTATTAAACGCTTAATGATGTCCCAAGGTGACAGGTTCAATGCTGAAGAGGTTTGTATGTTCTATTTACCCAAAATCAATTATACATGGCTTTTTAGGATGCCTGTTTTCCAAAATGCCACCAAACTTTTCAAGATGTGGCCAGGATCACATTAGTTAGATTGGTGGGAGGTGTCTCTGTTGCCCCCAGTTCTAACTATCCCTGTTGATGTGCAGATGGATCAGATGTTCCAGAGTTCTCCTATTGACGCAGCAGGAAACCTGGATTACAAAGCTCTCTGCTATACCATCACTCACGGAGATGAAAAAGAATAGTCTGCCTACTTTTGGAAACTGTCAACACCTATGCCCATGCAATAAGAATAAAACAAAATAAATGCATTACTTTCTCTATGACTGCAAGCACTGTGTATTTTATTTGAATATCAACCCTACAGGAAAATGTCAAGTTGGAATGATTTGTTCTTCAACAAGGTACTATATAAAATTTTGCTACTTAAAAGAATTATTTTCAGAAAGGTATCAGTCTGGGGAGACTGCAAGTGGCATTTGCTCAAGAGCAAACTAGATGGGATCTGTGACTGGGATCTCCTGTGTAGCTTAGTTTCCTCCTAGTTTGCAGCATTACACGGCTGCTGTAAGGATTGGTGAAATGGTATTCTGGTATTCCAATGTGGAAGAGAGATGATGAAGTGGAATAAAACTCCTGCCAGTTTCAATTGTAAATGCAGCATTTTATTCAATAAAAAAAATGTTCCAACACATTTTAAAATTAAGAAATATATAAAATAAGGGACCAAAGAGAATCATTAAGAGGACATATCTTAGACTGTAGGTTGAATCTCAACATACAATATAGTGCATTTCTCCAAAGCAAGTATTATGATGATCAATCAATCAATCAATCAATCAAGTAAAGGTAATTGGGCATCATAAGCCACTCAAAATATAAATACTATTTTACGTTTATAATAAAGTGCAATTAAGGGAAAAGTACAGAAGCTATTAGCTAGCCTACGTATGTGCATTTCAAGAAAAGAGACTGCTGTTTTTTTCTGAGTGGCATAATGCTGAGCATTTCATTGAGAAGTTGCATCAAACATCAGGTATAGAAAGTTCTTTCTTCAAGCTAAAAGCAACATTCAAGATACAGTAAACCAGCAGCTTAGTGGATTAGCCAAAGCTCAGAGGGATTTATACCGGAAGTGTGACACTCAGCAGAACAACACTGAAGGAAAGAGACATTAAGCAAGAGCTGGAAAATGACTTAATATCTGTAGGTGCTACCCTCAACTTTCTGCAGAAACCAGGATGAGCCCTGGTACAATTTTCACATTCCTAGATTCCAGATCCCTGAGAAAATGGAGGTCTTTAGATTTTCCAACCAGAGATGAACCACCTTGTCTATTGTCCATGAAAGCCATTTGTTTTGGGGATTCACGAGCAGTTGTCCAACACTCTACATAATAATTTTCACTCGTATTCCAGGCCAATTACATCCTGTATGTATTCCAGATGTATGTACGATTTACTACAACAGGCACACCCTAGAATATGTAACAACTTAACATTCAAATAATGCCCACTGATAACATGACATGAATATGAATCTTACTACTTTTACTAATTATGACAACTGAAACTTGACTTTAGGAACTAGGGAAAGCTACCTTATTCCAAGACCACTGATTGAGCTAACTCAGTATTATTAAAACTACCTGTAACTGAAAACAGCTCCTCAGTTTCAGATGAACTCTCCCAGCTCTAACTGGCAATCCTATGAATTGAACCTGGAACATTTTGTATGCAAAGCATGTGATTTAACACCAAGCCACAGTCCCGTCCCCTTATTCAACGCCTCAAAAACAGACCCAATGCTATAATTCTCCCTTAATTTTTCTGTGCTCCCTCTGCCACCACGCTGGGGAAACAAAGCCAGATGGGCGGCGTATTAATAATAAATTATTATTTTTATTATTATGCAAAAAACTGGCTACATTGCTGGTTAGATGCATCATCCTAGCCCTAATCATTGACAAAAACGTCCAACCTGCGGCCAAAAATATGACCCTATTGCATGACTCTATTTCTGGGTTTGCACTTGAAATCTCTTTACTCAAAGGGTTCTATGTTTCATGAAGCAAAGCATCTAAACTGGTAAAATGTTGAATATACCCAGTTGTGGCTTGGACCAGGTATGTTCAAGTCGAAGCAATTCCACAGGAATTTCAAGGAAAGCAGAGGTAAAGCTATGACAAGGTCTCAGCAGGAGGCAAACACGCTTCCTCTTCTTCTAATACATCTTTCCGTGGCCTGAACAAAGACACCAGGAACTTCAACGCCACCAAACCAACCCTGACAAAGATGCGCAAGACGAGGAAGGCAAATGGGACGATGATCTGCGTGAGGTGGAAGATTTCTGTACTCAGCTTGCTTACAATGCAGGTCAGGAAGAAGGCGGCGAGGCTCACACAAGGGTAGAGAGCCAGCTTGGCAAACATAAAGGCATGCTCTTTGCCCCCGTATCGTGCAAAAGGATGCAACGTTTCCCGTTCGTGGAAGAGGGCGGCAGTCCAGATCCCAAACTGAAAGATGCTGGCGAAGAAAATGGTGACGCAGCTCACCTGGATGGCTTCTATCTCGTTGTGAGACTTCTCTGCAAAGTCGCTGGTCAGCTGGTAGGCCAGAGGCAGACCTCCAACGAAAGCCAACGAGAGATTGTTGAGGAGGCCCATCAGGCGCGTCGCTTTCGTCACGTGAAGGAAGAGCGAATGGTGGACAAACCAGAGGAGGCCGATCGTAACAAAAGACCCAAAGTAGGCGAGGAAATTTGGACCATATTCACTCAAGGCATTGATGAGATTCCCATGGTATTTCTCTCGCACCTCTTTAGCGTCAGGAACGTTATCTTCACTGTTGGGGTGGGAAATGATCTTTGAGTTGTACATGCAGTGGCATCCGTTTATATGGTGATTTTCTATCATTTTCTGCATGTTACTTTAACACTTATATATATATATATTAAAATCCTTTTTATTAAATGATTTTCATAGTTAAACAATGGTACATATAACACCTCTGTTTTCTGCAGAGGAGGAGGATTAAAATGAACTGGTGGTTTTTGGTCAGTTAGTGGGATAACAGGAGACTGCAGATCTAGGTGACCTTTCTATTCTGCAGGCAACTGCTATGGACAAGCGCTATGTGATATGCAGCACTCACTTTGCCATCTATGAACTACCGACATGAAGCAAAGGTGGAAATTTCATCATTTCACTTCATTAAGCGTAGGTATTTTCCACTGGGATGTGCAAGTACTAATATGATTGCACAAGACACTGGTAGAGGGCCCATGCTCAAGAGAGATCTGTGGGGATTCCCTTGTGCTTGATGCAGAAGCTGGAGTTAGTACAGAATGCTGCAGAGCAATTGTTGATAGGAGTGAGGCTTTGTCAGCATATAGCACTTGTGCTCAGTTATCTGCTCTGGTTGCCAATTTGCTACTGGCCAAGTTCAAGGCCTTACTATTAGTATATAAAGCCCGTAACAACTTGGGACCAGTTTACCTACAAGATTACCTTACCCCATGTGCGGCCACTCGACTGCTTCGATTGGCAGAAGTGGACACTATTATAGGTGCCACATAATACCCGTTCCACATTGGTAAGAATTCAGCCATTTAGTGTGGCACTTTGGAACTCCCTGCCTATTGAGATCAAGCAGACCTCTTCACTGAACTTTTTTCAGCGCCTGCTAAAAACACTCTTGTTTAGACAAGCTTACCCAGAATCTTAGAAAGCTGAGGACATTTTAATCTGTTTTAGTATTTCAACTTTTGTATGTTTTAAAGTAGGGCTGTAAATCTTTCCTGGTTTTCTTGTTTTATCTTTTTGTAAACTGCTTTGAGGTTGTTGTTTTTTTTTACAGTCAAGCAGTGTATAAATTTTATGAAATAAAACTAGACAGTGGTACCTTGGTTCTCGAACTTAATCTGTTCCGGGAGTCTGAGTTCTTGCACTCACACGGAAGCTGTGTCGGGCGTTCGGCTTCTGAAAAATGTTCGCAAACCAGAACACTCACTTCCAGGTTTGCGGCGTTCGGGAACCAAGCTGTTCGAGAACCAAGGTACCACTGTACACACTTTCCCCTCCAAGCACTGTATTCTCCTATGAAAAACAGTCAAGGGCAATACTGGATAGAACTTAATCCTAAAACATTTAAGATTTCTGAAGACCTACCATATATCCAGAATCAATAGGGTTGCTACGATTGCATAAACTCCATCACTGAATGCTTCCACTCGTTCCTTACTAAGGGGTTCTGTAAGGTAAGAAGTAAAAGACTCCAGGGGGGCTTCGTCTTCTTGACCTGGAAGGCACAATAAGCATGCGGGATGAAAGAGCTAAGCTTTTCTTTTATAAAGTCAACAAGCCTTTATTCATTTTGTCTCATCCTCTAGAAACAAATAAAAACGTATTCACCATGTTATTCCTGCCTACCTTCTCCCATAGATATGTTGCTTATCCAAAGCTTGATAGGAGAACCTTGCCTGTACAGATTATTGTTTTGCGACTTTTCATCATGTGTTTATTCTTAGACTCCCAACTGGCCAGCTGCCTATCCTATTCCAAATATAGTATTAATTGATCGATATTCCTCTCTTCTACCAGAAGTGCCCAGTGTGGCATGCAACACCATCGTAAAACTGTATCATATAAGCAATAAACATGTTAGAAAGACACTTTCTAAAAGCAACAGAAACCAGAACATACCTAAAGCAAAACAAGACACAAACGTAGCAGCAGCGAGGGTAGAACATATTGTACATTAAAACCAGAAACAATAACACCAGGTATTACTTTTTAAATTAAAGGTGTTTTCAGTTTCTGGTGACAGACGAATTAGGAGCCTGATTATTTCCAGTTAGCATAGGAATTTCAGAGTTGTGGCCAGAGAAGCCACAGAGAAGGCCCTGTGTGCTCTGGTCGTTTTAGAAGACTTGGAGACAGACTTTCTGTCACAATCACTGTCCAATACAAAGCAAGGAGAAAACAATTTCTTTGGCCTGAATTGTCCTTCTGTTTTCATTCTGGACCATACTTTCAAAACCTGCCTCCTAGTCAGTCGCCCAAGGAGGAGATAAAGCAATCCCATGAAGAAGAATTAAGTCAGCTTCTGCCTAGCTGTGTCTGAGGCAGAGGACAGATTGCAAAGCCCCCTCCATCGAGTTGGCTGGGACCAGCTGCCATTTTGCTGCCTCCTATGCCATTTCAGCTGGTCACTATGGTATCAATTACCGTATTTTTCCATGTATAAGACACCCCCATGTATAAGACAACCCCTATTTTTTGAGCCCAAAATTAAGAAATAAGTAATTGCAACATTCCGTGTATAATACGACCCCCAAATTCAAACTTTAAAAAATTGGGGGGGGGATATAGTCTTATACGCAGAAAAATACAGTATGTAACTAGGGCTAATGAAGGAATCCTGAACTTCCTTACTTTCGGTTCAGTTCATTTCTCTTTTTGTATAGTGTCTATTAGATTGCCAATCTAGTGGCATGGGCAGCCTGGTTTTTAAAAAAATAAAAATCTTTAAACAAACAAACAAACAAACAAAAAAGGATACTCACCAAGGAACTTGCTTTTAAACCATTTGGTTAGGTGGCTGACATGTGGGAAAAAAATAACGAGTCCAAGAAACACGTAAGCCTGGAAGGAAATAAGAGTTTGTTTATTGCATGGTAACATGCTCAGAGGAGTTCCAGGGTTTGCAGGAATACAAAAAAATCTTTAGGGGGAATAAACCCCCAAACTTAAAAAACCAACCCCTCCCCACAACAGCCTAATGAAGACTGAACATGCTCAGCAGACACAAGTTGCATTGAGAAGTTGTGTTTTTCGGAAAGCTATACAGTATAAGCTTGTTTAGAGCTCCTTGTTTGCCTGCATTTCAGGCCTTGAAAATGCTAAATCTGAGTTCTTACCCTTTATCTTGGAATGGTGTTGACATAGCCCAGGCTTTGTGTTTTTCAGAAAGCTAGATAACTTATTTTGAATTCCCCTTTTGCCTGCTTTTTGGGCCTTGGGAATGCTAAATTTGAGTTTTCTTTCTCCTTATCTTGTAATGGGGTTGAGATCGCCCAGGCTTTGATTTTTTCAGAAAGCTTGATAGCTTAATTTTGAGTCCACCTTTTTTGCCTGCGTTTTGAATATGCAAAAATAGAGTTCCCTTATTTCTGAATGTTGTTATTATTAAAAAAATATAGTATTCTCATTTTCCTTCTGAGGAAACTGCTAATCGAAGTGAAACGAGGTAGTAGCCGGCATCCCATTAAGGATTTGGTTATTTTTATTATTTCTATATCAGCTGTTATCCTTAGCTCCTTAAATATTTTTGTTCCTCCGATTACCTCTCATTTCAGGGAATTGCAAGGTATATTTGTTGTACAGTAGTTATACAGTATTGGGTTCCATTATGGAAGGAAATAAGAGTTTGTTTATTGCATGGTAACATGCTCAGATGAGTTCCAGGGTTTTCAGGAATACAAAAAAATATTTAGGGGGAATAAACCCCCAAACTTAAAAAACCAACCCCTCCTCACAACAGCCTAATGAAGACTGAACATGCTCAGCAGACACAAAATATAGGCTGACAGTCAGAAGCGGTAGGGAGAATGAGGAAAAGGAGTGAAATACCCCAAGAAGGGCATGGTTGGCTGGCACCCTGAAAAGCCCCCCTTGCAGAACACAATCCTGCTCTTGCACACAGTTTGTTAATCGCTGCTTGAATGTAAAGGAGAGCTTACCAATGGGATGAAGAAAAATGAGACGATGGCAGCAAAAAAACTAAGCGTTGGCCCTCTTAGTATAATCTTCAGAATATGATTTTTGTAAAATGCCTGGTTTTCAGACTCCTGTATTTGATGGCTGAGTAAATACGGGTGGTGGAAGCCATACACTACGATGATTGCCTGCAGAGTGAAGAAAGCACTGCATGAGTACAGGAGACTAACGCCAATCCCAGACATAATGCCAAACCATGGTTTGGTGTTACAAGAACAAGCCTCGAGCTTCTGCTTATTTCCCCACCTCCCTCTTACCGTTGCACACTGAAGAGTTAGCCAATTTCCAATCCCAATTTGCATCAAACCTTTGTTTACCATATTGTCCACAAATGACTGTGAATGATTGTTGTCCACTGTTGTTTGTGCTTGCCTGCCTGAATAGCAAACTTGTGAGCACAAAGCAATGCAATAATAAACTGGTCCTGTAAGCGCTTGCAGCTTTTGTTGCCTCTACTACAGGGGTCAGCAAACTTTTTCAGCAGGGGGCTGGTCCAGTGTCCCTCAGACCTTGTGGGGGGCCGGACTGTATTTTGAAAAAAAATACAAACGGATTCCTATGCCCCACAAATAGCCCAGAGATGCATTTTAAATAAAAGAACACATTCCACTCATGTAAAAACATGCTGATTCCCGGACCGTCCGCGGGCCAGATTTAGAAGGCGATTGGGCCGCATCTGGCCCCCGGGCCTTAGTTTGGGGATCCCTGCTCTACTAGCTGCTGCAAGAAGGGAATCTACTCTTTCCTTTGGGGACTAAACAATTATGTTCTCATATAAGGAGGATAACACGTGCATCATCACCATTTTCTGATTAAAACCTATGGATTCTTTCTTGCAAATAGTCCCTAATTTTAAATACTCAAATGAAAGCAACAAGACCTGGATAGTGCCGATTACAACACTGCAGCTACTAAACATGAAAATGCCAAATGGTACATCTGGAAATGAGGCCATCAAGGAGAACTGCAAGACAAAATGGGAGATCAGTGATATACTGCAAAATACACTCAAGGAAAGTAAAGAGTAAGACCAATAAATATGTACTGTATATATATTTGCTTGGATCAGCTTTTTTAAAAATATGAAGTTATATATTTGCAAGCTCTGCTTTTTATGTCCTGCCTTGACACTCAGCTGAATCAATAAACAAACTTGTAAGATCTGCAACTTATTCTGAGAGAGGCCAAGAGCACATCCAAGCATATTGTAGTAACTTGAAGAGGAAAGCAGTAAGAAATGCTAAATTTCTGAATTTCACTCTTTCAGTGAACAGGTGCTTGAGTACAGAATTCTAGGATGGACTGAGATGCTTGCAACTTGGGTTTATGAACCAGCATATTATGCCGAAAAGCTAGTGAGAGCCAGTGTGGTGTAGTGGTTAAGAGTGGTAGACTCGTAATCTGGGGAACCGGGTTCGCGCCTCCGCTCCTCCACATGCAACTGCTGGGTGACCTTGGGCTAGTCACACTTTTTTGAAGTCTCTCAGCCTCACTCACCTCACAGAATGTTTGTTGTGGGGGAGGAGGGGAAAGGAGATTGATAGCCGCTTTGAGACTCCTTCGGGTAGTGATAAAGCGGGATATCAAATCCAAAATCCTCTTCTTCTACTGGAAGGCATTGGTGCAAGCACAGTGAAATTTCTATGCTAACTGGCAGAGCCCAGTTTCAAGTTTGGGTGAGAAAATTCTTGGACTGTCTGAACAATTCAGACCATTTAGTTAAAATAATTTACCTTCGAAGAGGATTAGGTTTAGAGTTGCAAGCCTCACCGCAGTCGCAGAGAACAAAATGCACTGTGACAAATACATAGTAAGATCATTCTGCATTTCCCCTTTGTGGTTTTCTTAATCCTTATTCTTAATAAATTTGCTTAAAATCAGTTTCTGGGTTTTGACATGCATTTGTGACTGAATGGATTAGCAGTCGGAATCGCTTTGGTTTCATGCTAACCATCTAGAGGCAAGGAAAGGAAACAGGTTGTGGTCTTGTGATGGGAGGGTAGCTTTTACTGCTCACTCATACTCAAAGCCTGGGGATTTGCTCCTATCCAACACCAGAGGCAAAGAGGAGCTGGGGACATTTTAGAGAGCCATGGTCTGCAAAGGCACACTGACCACTCTGTTCAAATGGCTTTCTATACCTGTACAAAGTGTTCCATAATGAGACATGCTTCAGAATAGATAAGAGTACATTAACATTGTTTGCCTTTTACTTTAGGCATTATTTACTTGTAATAAGTGAAGTTTTGTGATAACTGGTTAAGTGATTAATCTTCAGCTGACCAATTGATATACCATATATTTAAGGTTACGCTTAAGCTTTTTAAGCAAGTAAGAGTGGTACCCATTTCAGGAAGATGTCAACTCTATTCCAACAGGTAGAGTCTTTAAGTTTTAAAAGGAGTTTAGTCCTCAAAAATCAGACAGAGGGGGAACGTTAGGCAGGAAAGAACTTACTTACTGTGTATGGCAAAAAGGTAATGAGCATCATACATGCCTAGGAGAGAAAAGAATTCAACATGTGAGAAGAAATGGCTCCTTGACATGTAAATGCAAGTCAGGAATGACATTAGCATGGAAAGGGAGCCAGATCACGTCCAAGGACTTCATACATAGCAATGCAGCAGCAACTCACATTGAACAAAGATAATGCAGTAAGTGTTGCCTGTGGAACCTCTACAACCCTCATGCTTTATCAAACCCAGGCATGGTACTGTACTACAAAGAAATGCAGAAGAACTCATTGGAAGACATCAGTGGCTTCCCACAATCATCTGTTTGTAGCCTCAGGCCATTTTCCCAAGTTACACTCAAATCTGTTTCTTGTGTTAGATCGCAACAATTTTAGGGCACAATCAAGCAGGTTGTTCTCTCAGCACAAGACATGCCGAAATGAATGACAGCTTTATAGGGTTGCCATATTTCAAGAAGTAAAAATCCAAACACAATAAGTTGTTGTCAAAAACCCAGACATTTTGCCCATTTCCCAAAATTCTACCCAAACGCTAATTCCGTCATTGGAATCCCGGACCTGCCCAGGAATATCCAGACATATGGCAACCCTAGAAAGGCAGAAAGACTCCTGGACAGCTCCCATACATTTGAAGACGACTTGGACAGAAGGTAAAAAGGTAAAGGACCCCTGGATGGTTAAGTCCAATCAAAGGGGTTGCGGTGCTCATCTTGCTTTCAGGCCGAAGGAGCCGACGTTTGTCCACAGACAGCTTTCCGGGTCATGTGGCCAGCATGACCAAATCACTTCTGGAGCAACGGAACACCGTGGTGGAAACCAGAGCGCACAGAGACACTGTTTACCTTCCTGCCGCTGCTCTACCTATTTATCTACTTATACTGGCAAACTTTCAAACTGCTAGGTTGGTAGGAGCTGGGACAGAGCAACGGGAGCTCACCCTGTCACAGGATTCGAACCACTGACCTTCTGATCGGCAAGCCCAAGAGGTTCAGTGGTTTAGACCACAACGCCACCCACTCTGCTAGCCCTAGAAAGGCAGGACTCCTGGACAGCTCCCATACATTTGAAGAAGACTTGGACAGAATGTCCCTCAAGATCAGGCATCCCCAAACTTCGGCCCTCCAGACGTTTTGGACTACAATTCCCATCTTCCCCGACCACTGGTCCTGTTAGCTAGGGATCATGGGAGTTGTAGGCCAAAACATCTGGAGGGCCGCAGTTTGGGGATGCCTGCTCAAGATTCTGTATGTTATGCACTGGGACGAGTTAAAACCTCCAACTGCTTCGGGTAATTATTAAACTATTCATATTTTGCACTTCACTGTCAACAAATGAAGCAAAAAACATTACACATATATCCCGGGTGCAGTTATAATGTCCTGGGTGACTCAGACATTAATATCAAATAGTGGTGCAGTAAAACGGATAAAACACATCATAGCCCACTGCTGTTCTAGATAATTGTGTTTTTGAAACATAAGGATACTGAAATTTGTAAGCAGGAGATTCAAAATTGTTCCATCTTGGTATCGATAATACTCAAGGCTGGGAATATCTTGATCTTTACACCAGCGTGTCTTTTTTTTTCAACGGACCTTTATTTCACTCACCAAATTTAGAAGGGCAAGGACATCATCTATGAGTTCAATCACTTGAAAAAGTCTGAGAGGGAGAGAGAGAGAGAGAACAGAAGCCATTAATAATTTGGCCCTGGTAAAATACTCTGAAAGCTTTGACAGACAGACACGTTCACTGAACAAGTCTTAATTTTGATGATAGTAGTATCACTTGGGAAGTTATGCAGTGTCTCCAATCTATGATGAGTCTACTCATATTCAGCAGTAAGGGAGAAATGAATGTGAAACTCAGAAACTTCCCTTTCTGAAACACCACTCACAAAGATCAGGCGACCAGGCCTGATGAACCAGGCAAATCTGCTCACCACCTTGCTAGGCTCTTTGGTGAAAGTCAGCCAACAGGATGCTTCCCTCCCCAACCCCTCAAGCTCTTACACCTACTGTGGCTTAAAGAAACTAAAAGATGGAAGATTCTCCTGCCATTTCTCATTTTATCAAATAAGCTCCCACCTCTCCCTTGGCATATACAAAGAGCTCAGCTCTTAGGCTGGTCATAACTCCAGTGTGTTGAGGATTGGATAAGACAGGAAATGAAAGGAGTTTCTCCCCACTGTTTCTTATCTTCTTTATACATAGCAGAAAGGAGAAAGAGCTTTGCCCTCCCTGCAAGCCCTCGGTGAAAGTCACAGGACTTTTTGGGGGGGAGTAGGTAGGTAGGTAGGTAGGTAGGGGAAGAGGCTAATAAGCCAAACTACTTATTTGTAGATCCCTCACAAACCACCAATTAAATGAGATTTTGAGAACAGCCAACAAACCCAAGCTTGTAAAGGGTGAGTACCATAGCTGCCAAGTTATCCCTTTTTTACAGGGATTTTCCCTTATGCTGAATAGGCTTCCTCGTGAGAAAAGCGAAAACTTGGCAGCTATGGTGAGTACTCCTGAGCCAGTAACAATTGTATCCAGGTAATAACAACAATAGATTCTATTATTTGTATACCCTGCCCATATCTGTATAGGTTGCCTCGCCATTCTGAGTGGCTTCCAACACATATAAAATTATAATAAAACATTAAGCATTAAAATACTTCCGCAAGATGCAGCAGAAGCTTACAAAAGTTGTTCCTTCTCCCAAGGCCGCAAATGGCAAACGGATGTATGTGCAGACTGGTCAAAAGAAAGCCTTGTATGGTGGTAACATAATGAAATTGTCTGGCAGTAGATTCAGGACAAAAAAGAAAAAAAGGGGCTTCTTTTAACCAAGTGCAATTCATTTTTTCCGATGTGGAAAATAGGGGGCTGGGCTTGATTAACTGTTGGTTTGATTAAATAAAGATCTTATTATGTTCTACTGAGGATTTATTTTTCCTAGGCTGCTTTAATGTGTTCTTAAAAAGGTAAAGGTAAAGGGACCCCTGACCATTAGGTCCAGTCGTGACTGACTCTGGGGTTGCTGCGCTCATCTTGCGTTATTGGCCGAGGGAGCCGGCGTACAGCTTCCAGGTCATGTGGCCAGCATGACAAAGCCGCTTCTGGCAAAACAGAGCAGCACATGGAAACGCTGTTTACCTTCCCGCTATTTATCTACTTGCACTTTGACATGCTTTCGAACTGCTAGGTTGGAAGGAGCTGGGACCGAGCAACGGGAGCTCACCCCGTCACAGGGATTCAAACCGCCTACCTTCTGATCAGCAAGCCCTAGGCTCAGTGGTTTAACCCACAGCGCCACCTGGGTCCCACTAATGTGTCCTTAGTGGCAGTTAATTCAACTGGCATGGCAGGGCTCAGCACAACCTGCGAGCTATGTTACAGGATGCCTTCCTTCCTTGGACCAGCTTGTGTTTTGTGCTTTTATACTCCGATTCCAACACATTCCTAAATGCGTACCTGACATGAGCTGCCCAGGCAACTGTTACTATTAAAAAAGTCATCAGGTAAACGGCAATTTTGGTGGCTAGGAGCTGCTGAACACTTTCACCCAGTTTCTGAAATAAAGCACAGCATTTGACAAATAAGTGCCTGTTATTCATTACGGAAGTTAGTGAAACATGACATGGTGTGTTTGTTTTTCACACAAGCAAAAGCACAAAGAGAAAGCGCATTGCAAAGCGAACCTTAAGGTGCAGGCTGTGAATTTAAAACAAGAACAAAAACCAAATCTAATACATTCTTCCCCCTGCTCTCTGAAGACACAAAACCTGAGAATGAAACTCTTTGAATAAAGACAAATCTAGCTGGTGGACACACTGAATTGTTTAAGGTGCCTGGTAGTTAATTAGTAAGCAGTATAGATGTCTTCTACTCTTTCTAACCCGGAAGTGCTGCCCTGCGAAGTACTCAGGAAAGCAGTGTGGTTAGGTCAAAAGCAAAATATGGAGACGGTGCTGTTCCTATCTTGGTGGTTGCATGCAAAATAACAAGAGGCCAGTCAAAAGAGACCCACTTGCCACTTGGGTGAGGGAAAGTGGGATAGGGGAAGCTGAAGCCGAGGTGGGCTGGAAGTGGTCTGTGAGGCACCTATTGACAGAAACTTTAAAATGAACCTGAAACGGATGTTCTAATTTCTTTTAGTAAGGTAAAGATAAAGGGACCCCTGACCATTAGGTCCAGTCGCGGACGACTCTGGGGTTGTGGCGCTCATTTCGTGTTATTGGCTGAAGGAGCCAGCGTACAGCTTCCAGGTCATGTGGCAAACATGACTAAGCCGCTTCTGGCGAACCACAGCAGCGCACGGAAACGCCCTTTACCTTCCCGCCGGAGTGGTACCTATTTATCTACTTGCACTTTGACGTGCTTTCGAACTGCTAGGTTGGCAGGAGCTGGGACTGAACAACAGGAGCTCACCCCATCACAGGGATTCGAACCACCGACCTTCTGATTGGCAAGCCCTAGGCTCTGTGGTTTAACCACTCAGCACTAAATGTCCTATATACTGGAACAACCATACTGGAGATGCAAAGTGCAATCTAAATTAGTAAACCGAAATACAATCAAAAGTACACTTAATGTGAAATACACCGCCTTGAGTTCCATCAGGGAAAAAAAGAGGGATATAAAATTATTATTATTATTATTATTATTATTATTATTATTATACACAATACCTGATCTGGGTGTATCTTTGTATGGGCCACGGGCAAAATCTGCAAAAGAAGCATTTGTAACAAGCAGTGAAGAAAAAACAAAACACCGAAGAGCATAAAAGGGACATTTGGGGAAGGGGAAAATTATCTCTAATGAGTTTACAGATGCATAAACAAAATGGGTACTGTATTTCCCAACATGCTTTCCTAACCCTGACCTTGCTCACAATCACAGTGATTAAAGCATGATAAAAGGGTGGTTCCCGCCCCCCAATCTTTTCAACCTATCCTTTATTTTACTATTAAAATCGTACCACTTTACTGAGTGGTGCTTACGCCAAAGTAAATAAAGATGCTATTATGTAAAGGTATGCAGCCACAGCGAAGAGAGGGTTGGACATGAGCTAACGGCGTGGGCGCCAATCTCCTTTCAGCCACAGCACTCATTGGGTGACCTCACCCACCTACCTCAAGAGTGTTGTGAGCAGTGCTTTTTTTCTTAAAAAATGTTTAGGGGTAGTCTCATTTTGACTCAAGAAAAATCACCATTTTATACGGTAGTTCAAATCAGGAAAAATAAATACAGTAAATGGACAAAAGTACAAAGATTCACAAAATGTTTAGGGGTATGCCTGCGTACCCCCTGCCTGCGTACCCCCTGAAAAAAAGCACTGGTTGTGAGAATAAAATGGGCAGACCCGCATGTTTGAACCTCTTGGAGGTAGAGCAGGGTCTCTGTCCCCTGGAGTAGAAGGGGGAAACTGAAACTGAGGTCCTAATCTGATTTAAGGATTGTGAACACAGCATGAATGAAAGGTGACAAGTCCCCTCCCCCAAAAAGGCAGTTTTTCAAAGTGGTTAGAGCTGACCAAGGCCTAAGGAGCCCACAGTTCAGTCATTCTCTCTGGGGCTCATCCACACTGCCGCTTTCTCCTTACAGCTGAATCAGAGCAAACACCAACCGGGTTTTCTGCGGGTCGACATTTGCTCCGATTCAGGGGTGGGTGCGTTGTTGGGTTGTTGTTTTTATTTTATTTACCTATTTTGTGCTTTTATATTCTGATTCTGTCCTGTGAACCGCCCTGAGACCTCTGCGTAAATTCAATAAATAAAAAATAAACAGTGGATTGTCCTGAGGAAAGCGGTGGGACAAACGGGAAAACTGCTCTCAAGACCCGTGGTTTCTAGGCACAGGTATGAGTGAAGTGTGGTCCAAGAGCCCTTGCAGGGTTATTGTGTAGTCAAAACAGGAGAGGGGGAAGAATCTCAAGAGGCTTGGGCAACCCAGCCAGATGTAAGAACACTGTTACTACTATTTTCCTTAGGCAGGGTAGAAAGGTAACAAATAAAGCAAGATTATTGCCTGTGTATTACAAAGGTGGTGTTGAAAGAGCTTGTGACCCAGGTTCTAATCCAGCCATGCTGCTTCATCTTGAAAAAGGAAGAGGCTTTAACTCTTTGTTTTGGGATATTTTTAATTGCTGCTGTCATCTTTGCTAGGTGAGTGGAAATATGTGGAAGATTATTTTAAAAAAGAAGGTATGGATTGTTTGGATTGAGATACATAAGGGGAAATATGTATGCATATATTATAGAGTGTTTTAAGTTATATTTTTATCTTTATTTGTGAGGAAGAGCAAGTTCTGTATAAGGGATAAGGGAAATGATATACAAGTGATGGGAAGCTAATTTTAAACTGTGATGCTTTTTTCTTCATGATTTGTACTTACTCTTTTTTTCCCTTTTTCGTGTATGTTTGTGTGTTTACTTTCATATTTCGTGTATGTTTGCGTGTTTGTAGGAATGTATTTTAATAATCTAAATAAAGAATTACATAATTTAGAAAAAGGAAAAGGCGCTGCTGCAGAAACCTCGCCCCTTCCATGCGAAAGGGCACAGCTGTCAAGTTTTTCCCTTTTCTCGCGAGGAAGCCTATTCAGCAGAAGGAAATTTCCCTTTAGAAAAAGGGAGAACTTGACAGCTATGGTCCAGGGGTTGTTGTGTCTCTCCACCCGCCTCGTTCCTTCTCCCAGCCTGTCTAGCGCAGCAGGCGGGACTCCAACAGGTGCAGCTCCACCCAACCTCCGCGCGTGGCGGGGAAAGCCCCCCACGGGATCCCACAGCAAGGGGCGCGCCTGCTTTCCCCTCGCCGCCCTCTGGACGCGCCTGACTCCGAGAGACTCACCATGACGGTGGCGATGATGGAGAGCAGGGCATCGCTATAGGCCAGCAGGCGCTGCGAGGCCTGGGTGCCGCCGCCCAGCTCCCCGCCGCGAGGCCTGCCCTGCGGCGGCGGAGAGACCACGGCGTCCGCGTAGTCCCCGGCTTCGGCCATCCCGCTCCTCGCATGCCGGGCGGGCCTCAAAGCAGAGCCCGCCCTCCTCGTCACAGAGGGCGGCCGCCAACACCGCCCGCCCGCCCGCCTCCTCCGGCCAGGCCCGCCCCGCTCTCGGCGGCCTTGGCTTCGGGAGGAGGCGCTGCCTGGTTCCCTTCGGGGGCGGGAAGTTGAAAAGGGAAAGACGCAAAACACAAGACTCGGTCCTTTGATTCACTTTGTACTGTACAGTATTGGGTTTCATAAACGAGAATCCTAGGGGGGATGCAGCTCACTAGACCCGAATCTTCTCTTGTCGTTTCTTTTAAAACCAATATACAGTACAGGTGAAACTCGGAAAGTTAGAATATCGTCGAAAAGTGCATTTATTTCAGTAATGCAACTTATTATTTTTCTTTTAATTTTTACAAATGCTTTCTTTTGGAAATTCCACAGTAATAAAACAGTTACAATAATACAAAAATTAACATTGCTATTACATTTCATTAATTACATTCCATTTATAATTGACCCGCCTAACAACGAATAATTACAATCACAACAAATAAAGGCTTGACATATCTTGCTTTGCATGTCATGCATCTATCTCATATATCGGTTTCACCTTTTAAGTTGCGTTACTGAAATAAATGCACTTTTCGATGATATTCTAATTTTCCGATTTTTCTGTTTTACAATTGAAAGCACTCAATTTTACATCCTTAAGATATCTATGACTTCCTTTCTTCTCTTTCCATGCTTCACTTTACATCAGATATCCCTGCATATTTTACTAAAACCATACCATTCGGCATTCCATAAAACAACAGTATAAAAATATGTAACAGCAAATAAAAATGGAAGAGATTCAAGCCCAAAAGAACTAGGTCCAATCTAAAGGGTCAAGGAAAGGGAAAGTCTTTACAAGCTGTCCAAAGAAACTGATGTTATTCCATAGCATAGGGGGAACAGCAGAAAATGCCCATTTTTTGGTGATTGCCTTATGATGCTCTGTAGAGTGAAGGGCCATTACTGTAGTAGAATTTCCCCAGATGATGTGAGTGTTAACATGTTCTGAAATACATTCAGAATATGAGTTGTGTTACTCAGCAGCATTCCAGGCATAGCAGTGCAGGACCTGTTTACTCTGTCTAGTCTGTTATTTCATTATCTGATTGGCATTTGCTAACATAGCTGATACTGCAATGGCAATGTAGTTTGAAATTTCAGTTCCAGCCTAACATACATCATATAATGGACTATTATCTTCCAACAGAGCTTGCAGGCACAGTTATATTTTAAGGGCACAGCCAGCCATGAAGTTCTCTTGTGGCAAGCTTCTGCTGGGCAGTGGGGATGAATGGGCACCTGTACAAAGAAGGAAATCATATGCTCATTCACACATCAGCTGATGCTTTGATTTCCCTACCTGAGGACAAAAGGCTACATAGCTCGTAGGTTATGGGACTGACCCTGAAACTGACCCCAGAAACCCTTAACAAACTGCCGTGTTCAGAATTGATTGAGGGAAATAACATGTTTCGAATGTCCTGTAAAGGTATAGTGTGGGAGTCACCTAATGAGTTCTTTCAGCAGAAACGCTGCATATGGAGATTTGCTTGTGAAATTGAGTGTCCTCCCTTCTCTTCCCCGCTGCCCCCTGCCTGTGTGTTCCCCCAAAATGGCTCTGGGAGGGTCAGGAGAACCCCCGTAAAAGCATGCTGGGATGGAGTCTCAGAGAGGAGGAGGGACTGTTCCATCTGGCAAGTTGAACCACTTGCACTGAGAGAACATTCAATAATAACACAACAGTGAATTGCTCACAATCTCAAGAAGCACTTTTCAGACAAAAAATGTGCAATAGCTCTAGACCGTGTCAATTACAGGCAACTGCCCATTTGCATGGGGGTTGTGTTCCGGGTCTTCACGCGTGTTGCTGGACCGCACGTAAGCCCACCTTGTTCCGCTCCACCCCCTCCCCTCCTCTGCCCTGCCCTGCCCTGCCCCAGTCTCGTTCCACCCACTTTTCGAGCCACTTCCAGGTCTACAGATATGAATGTCTGATGGTCACACCTCAATTGGATGCACGTAAAATAGTCGCTGCATGTATGACTTTTTCATTTTTTTTCTCAAAAATTATTTCCTGTAGCACAAATGAATGAACTTTTGCTTCTTAATGACTAAAATGAGGTATATTCCATTGAAATATTTAAAAAGGTTACGCACAAACCATTTTTAATTTTTTTGTATGCCGTTTTACCATTTCATAAAATTGTACCGGTATTAACAATTCTATATATATATATATATATATATATATATATATATATATATATATATATCGTATCAAATTTGGACACAACACCACATTCCACAATGGGGAGTGTTCTTAGCAACATAGGGTAAACAAATGTCACACCTGCGCAAGGTAAAAGCCCCTTTTTGGGACCTCAAAGCTCAGCCAGCAGACCCTGCCAGGCATGCTGGGAAAAGAACCTACAGGAGAGGTAGCAAAACATCGTCCTCTAGCGGCGACTATACTGTTACTGCAGCTTTAAAAAGCTTCCTTGTGTGTTTGATGACCCTATATAATGTTGTATATATGTGACTCTAAAGCTTGGGTTCAATTTTATATCTGCTTATAGTGACTTCAAAAATGGTCAAAAAACTGATAAATTTTTAAAAATCATTTTGTGCGTGAGGTTTTTTTTAAATCAAATCTCTTTGAAAGTAAGATTTTATCTAATCTTTAATGAAAGCTCATCAAATCATTATACAGGGAAATGAGGTTGTAAAAAAGTCATCACCCTAGATTTAAAAACACACACCAGCACTCAGGCTCCATTGATTTGAGACTAAAATGTGTGAATGCAGTATCAAGTGTCTGGAGTGAGAAGCAACTGCTGTCCTTTTCAGCTGTGCCCAGATTGCAGCCTGTTTATTTTGTTCCATAGAATTCAATGGGGGCCACTGAGTGCCAAGCATGGGCGTAGCCAGAATTTTTGCTGGGGGGGGGCAGGCTTTTGTTAGGGAGGGCAGAACCTTAGTTAGTTAAGTAGTTTTGTTGATTGAGGGGGGCACCTGCCCCCCTGGCTAAGCCCATGGTCTAAAGCCAGCCCCTCTTCCCATAGCTTATCCCTCAGCCCTTTTTCACAGCGGTCACTCGAGAGTGCGATGGGTTAATAAATGCCAAGAAGTGATGAGGATGCCCTCCCCAATCCAACATCTTCAGCTGTAATCCTAAAAACACGAAGGGGTAAGGTCCATAGAATATACCAGGACTAATTTCTGAGTAAACACACCTGTTTGCGCAGGTTTATTCAAGTGTGGGTCAAGATGAAATGGCGAGGGAGTCACCTTAATACTGTAATGAGATGATGAAAGGAACAGTGTGAAACACACTTATTTATTTCCGGAATGTATGAATGTGGGAAGAGAATACTAATTCCTCACCAAAGCCCTGCAATCATTGCTTGCTGAAAATGAAGACATTTACACCCACTGTATTAATGCTGAAAGGGACTTTTTATGTGTCAATTATGACAGGTGCTGGAGGGAGGGAGTCACATGCCAGTGAGTGAGCCTGTCCCTGGCTATAGTACAGTACTGGTGTTAGCCCTCTCACTGGTCAAAGCTGAAGAAGTTAAAGGGGCAGAGGGATTAGGAAAGAGACCCGGCTGGGGAAGATGAAACAGGTTTGGACTGAAACCAGTTTAGGTTAGATTTTTTAAGAAAACAAAGGGATTTTACTCTACTGAAACATTACTGTTTACAACTTCAAAAAGAGGTACAGTACAAGTAATTTTCACCTGTGAGCTGATATATATGTATTAGGTATCTGTCTAAAAAGTGTTAGGAGAGGCAATAATTTTAAATGGGAATAGAAAGAAAATAGAAGATCAAAGAAGAATTAATCCTAATCAAAGAGGGACAGTCAATTGTGGACAAAAGATGGACTTTGAGAAAGTCCCCAAAAGAAAGATTAGCCAAGCAAAATCTAAACTGAAAACTCAGAAAAATACCAAGATGAAGATTTTAAGGATAATCACCAAAACAAACAAACAAACAAACAAACACCATGTGACAACTGGAGATGTCAAGAGAAAATGAAGGAACATGAAGGGGATAAATCAAGTTTTGCTTACTTTTCAAACTAACTAGTCTTTGGATGTAAAAAGGAGCACATGAAAGCACATAGATGGATATGAAGTTGGCTTAAAGCACAGTGAAAAATGGGTAGGGGAAATGGAAAGTTTTTTCTTTTAAAAGGCAACTAGAGAAGCCATCTGGTGTTAGGAAAAGTGTGAGGTTTTCATTGCTAAAACTAGAAAAGCCAAGATTGGGAAGACTTTAGCACAGGAAAGACTTGGAAGCAAGAAGTGTTGGTGGATCCAGGCTGATGAAGTGTAACTAGTAACACCAGGCATCCCCAAACTTCGGCCCTCCAGATGTTTTGGACTACAATTCCCATCTTCCCCGACCACTGGTCCTGTTAGCTAGGGATCATGGGAGTTGTAGGCCAAAACATCTGGAGGGCCGCAGTTTGGGGATGCCTGGGTAACACAATAACTAAAAGCCCTCTGCAATGTTCTTAGTAATACTTTGATAAGAAGTTTTTTTTTTTTACTGAAGCCAGGAATAGGAGAGATGAGAAGGGAGGGATTTTGGGAGCATTGCAGGCATACTTACTTTTTGTCTCTTGCTAGAAAGTCTGGAAAGTCCTTGTGTACACCACCTCCTTTAAGTTCTTTGTTTTTCATCTAGCCCTGAGAGTGGCATCTAGCATCTGTAAAACCCCCCCCCCCCCTTAGAATGAGTGTGCCAAGATTTTGGACGATAGCAAGTGCCACAGGTAGCAGCAGCAGCAGCAGCAGCAAAATGCACCTGTCACAGGTCAGAATATTTTACCTAATTTAAAGCTATGAAGGAATTGCAGAAGATGGGCACCAAAATATTGAGGGGTTTTTTTGTTTTGCTCCTTGAGATGTTTCTAAATCCAGAAGGTCCCAAACATGCCAGCATCTGAGGAAGATAAAAACCACAAGCAAACTGAAGGCGGCTTGCAGATTCCAGTGTGGAAAAGCAAAGAAGGCATTTTGAGGGTGAAGCCGCTGACGGCAATGATAAGAAAGAGGTGGCTCGTCCTTGGCTCCTGTGGAGGAGGAGATGCAGAGCAACTGCTTAGGGACGTAGCAACTCCAGGACCCTGCATGAAAGTGTCTTATTTCTCTTAGGAAAGTTCTTCCTGGTTGACCTTGGGCCATCCACTGTCTCTTAGCCTAACCTACCTCACAGGGAGTATATGAGGGGGACAATTGTACCACCTGTGCAAAAAAAAATATGTAAGATATGGGAAATGGACCTCAACAGGTAATGATGCAACAGGGCAGGCAAAACTATTAACTGTACATAATGTGGATGTGATTGCAATAACTCTCTTATTACAGTCTACAGTTTCACTGAGAAATTCATCTGCTGCAACCATGTTTTTGGATTTCTAAAATTGTTTTATTTTTGCTAAGCTAGGAACAGCTATTTAGTTCATAGCTCACACAGCACAAAGCATTGACTCTATAATATTAAAACTTGAATCATCTCCAGTACAGTACTTCAGTTTTCAATGTGATACTTTTAAAATACAGATTTAAAAACTAGATCTAACCAATTGCTTGTTTTGCCTTTAACCTCTCACTTGTTGCAGTTGAAGGAAGGTAACTATCAAATACTCTGGACTTTTCAGAGGCGGCAACACACACAAATGCTGAACAAGTGATGTTTAAATGCTATATCATAATGATAGTAACAAGACAGATGTATGCATTCTGACTTAATGGCACCTAGGTGAACATCTCTTGCTTTGCTGGAAAGAAAATTTATATTGTGTTCTGTCCGCAGCTCTTTCTGCTAAGGTTCTTTTTGGTTGTGATACAACCATCACACCACCTTCAGCTCATTGGACGAAAGGTAGGATATAAATGTAATTACACATAAAGTACAAACTAAAGTTTCTAAGGGGCCTGTATTGAGCAATCCTGTTCATTCAATCTTTTTTTTTTCAGGAGAGAACTTGAAAAATCAATGTGGTCACCAGCTGTGCTTCCAATCAGAGGAACTTCTGCCATCAGGATGCCACTGCAGAGGAGGCCATATTCTGTGTTACCACAATTCGGTTTACCTGCTGGTAGGACAAACTAGTGATTATAGATCGCAGGCTAGGGAGGAAATCTCTATTGTGTTCAGTCTACAACTCATTGTGCTAAGATTCTTTCAGGTTGCAGCGACAGAGTTGTCAGAAGAGGCCCTATTCCGTGTCACCACAATGAGGCTCACCTGCAGGTAGAATACTTCTTTTCTTCCAGCCCTTCTTTCCTTTTGTTCCAGCTCTTCTTTCCTTCAAGCTACTCAGAGTATCCCTTGCTTGGCTAGGGAGGAAATCCTTATTGTATTCCGTCTACAACTCATTGTGCTAAGACTGTTTCAGGTTGCGGTGACATTGTCAGAAGAGGCCCTATTCTGCGTCACCACAATGAGGCTCAGCTGCAGGTAGGAAAACACTTTTCTGTAGGATTGGTGGAAGGTGATTGGAGACAAACTAGTGATTCTAGATCTCTCCATTCTGCCCCTCTAGATTAATGGCTCATCCAGCTTCAAATAAAATGGCAGTCAAAATGGTATTCCACAATTGAAGGACATTTAGGTGAGTATCCCTTGGTTGACTAGGGAGGAAATCTCTATTGTGTTCTGTCTGCAACTCATTGTGCTAAGAATCTTTCAGGTTGCGGTGACAAGAGTTGTCAGAAGAGGCCCTATTCTGCGTCACCACAATGAGGCTCAGCTGCAGGTAGGAGAACACTTCTTTCCTTCAGGCTTCGCAGAGTTCAATGTACCTGAAGTGAGAGTCACCTGCATTTGGACTGTGCTGCTTTAGGTAAGTTCACATTCCACCACTCAGTCATCTTTTTTCAAGACAATGTTTTTTGTATTGGTCTCTCCTTTTTCCCATTTTCTTTTCTGCTAGTCTCTTCACAGGTCTCTCCAAAGATCCTGCAACACTCAAATGAAGCCAGCTCTTCCAGCAGAGTTACAGAAGTCATGGTGGTAAGAAAAGCTGTTTTGTTTTTTTTATAAAAACTCATTTTCTGTAGAATTGGTGGAAGGTGACTGGGGACAAACAAGTGACTCTAGATCTCTCTGTTCTGCCCCTCTAGATTAATGGCTCATCCAGCTTCAAATAAAATGGCAGTCAAAATGGTATTCCATGACTGAAGGACATTTAGGTGAGTATCCCTTGGTTGGCTAGGGAGGAAATCTCTATTGTGTTCTGTCTGCAACTCATTGTGCAAAGATTCTTTCAGGTTGCGGTGACAGAGTTGTCAGAAGAGGCCCTATTCCGTGTCACCACAATGAGGCTCAGCTACAGGTAGGAGAACACTTCTTCTTTTCTTCCAGCTATTCTTTCCTTCAGGCTTCGCAGAGTTCAGTGTACCTGAAGTGAGAGTCACCTGCATTTGGAGTGTGCTGCTTTAGGTAAGTTCACATTCCACCACTCAGTTGTCTTTTTTCAAGACAATGTTTTTTGTATTGGTCTCTCCTTTTTCCCATTTTCTTTTCTGCTGGTCTCTTCACAGGTCTCTCCAAAGATCCTGCAACACTCAATTGAAGCCAGCTCTTCCAGCAGAGTCACAGAAGTAATGGTGGTAAGGAGAGCTGTTTTGTTTTTTTAAGAAACTCACTTTTCTGTATAATTGGTGGAAGGTGACTGTAGACAAACTAGTGATTCTAGATCTCTCCGTTCTGCCCCTCTAGATTAATGGCTCATCCAGCTTCAAATAAAATGGCAGTCAAAATGGTATTCCACGATTGAAGGACATTTAGGTGAGTATCCCTTGGTTAGCTAGGGAGGAAATCTCTATTGTGTTCTGTCTGCAACTCATTGTGCTAAGACTCTTTCAAGTTGCTGTGACTGAGTTGTTGGAAGAGGCCCTATTCCGTGTCACCACAATGAGGCTCAGCTGCAGGTAGGTGAACACTTATTCTTTTCTTCCAGCTCCTCTTTCCTTCAGACTTCCCGAATATGCCTTGCTTGGGTAGGGAGGAAATCTCTATTGTGTTCCGTCTGCAACTCATTGTGCTAAGAATCTTTCAGGTAGCAGTGACAGAGTTGTCAGAAGAGGCCCTAGTCTGCGTCACCACAATGAGGCTCAGCTGCAGCTAGGAGAACACTTCTTCTTTTCTTCCAGCTATTCTTTCCTTCATTCTTCGCAGAGTTCACTGTACCTGAAGTGAGAGTCACCTGCATTTGGACTGTGCTGCTTTAGGTAAGTTCACATTCCACCACTCAGCGTTTTGCCCCAAGCCAATGTTTGTTGTATTGGCCACTTTTTTTCCCGTTTTCTTTTCTGCTGGTCTCTTCACAGGTCTCTCTAAAGAGCTCCCAACCCTCATATGAAGCCAACTCTTCCTGGAGAGTCCCAGAAGTCATGGCGGTAAGAAAACCTGGGTTTTTTAATTATTATTTAAAACTCATTATCTGTAGGATTGGTGGAAGGTGGCTGGGGGCAAACTAGTGACTCTAGATAGCAGACCAACAAAGGGAACTGCAAGACACAAAGTTGCCCTCAAATGGACAAACAAAAGGATGAACAATCTTCCTTCTTTCCACACCAATCTTAATGGCAGAGGTTTAAGTCTGAATCTCATCTCTCTGTTGTACCCCTCTAGATCAATGGATCATCCAGCTTCAAACAAAAATTGGTGGTCAAAATGGTATTCCACAATTGAAGGACATTTGGGTGAGTATCCCTTTCTTGGCTAGGGAGAAAATCTATTGTGTTCCGTCTGCAACTCAATGTGTTAAGACTCTTTCAGGATGCAGTGACTGAGTTGTCAGAAGAGGCCCTATTCTGCGTCACCACAATGAGGCTCATTGTAGGTAGGAGAACACGTCTTCTTTTGTTGCAGCTCTTCTTTCCTTCAGGCTTTGCAGAGTTCACTGTACCTGAAATGAGAGTCACCTGCATTTGGACTGTGCTGCTTTAGATAAGTTCACATTCCATCACTCTGTGGTCTTTCTTCAAGACAATATTTTTTTTATTGGTCACTTCTTTTCCCATTTTCTTTTCTGCTTTTCTCTTCACAGGTCTCTCCAAAGATCTCTTCTTAACATCTTAAGGTTTCCTCTTCCCTGAAAGAACATTCACAGAATGTTCTCTCAGGTTTTGCTTTTCCCCTTGTTGCATTGCTCAAAAAAAAAATCAAGAGACACTGGTGTTCGGCGCTCCTGGTTCCCAGGACGGGATTCAAATCCCTGCGGTGTCCCTGCTTACTTCCAGTGCAACTGCTATCTCTCTCTATTCCTCTCTATCTCTGTCTCTCTATCCCTCTCTATCCCACACTGCCCAAATAACGATTGGCTCCCTTTTTCTTAAGCCAAAGTATGGGAGGGTGGTGACTTCAGTGACTGAGCTTGATTCTTAATTCCACCATTGCACCAAAGGACCATTTCAAGCACCACCTTCCCTCCAATGTGCTGTTGCTGGGAAGATGCTCGCTTGATGTATCACTGGTTGTGTGTCTAGTTGGCTGGATCAGGTGGCTGCTTCCCCTCCTAGCGTTCCCAGTCATTGGTGTGATAAGTCTCTCTATGGATTTGGTCTGTCTGCATTCCGGACTCTACTGGAGGAGCAATTCTTCCTGCAAAAGTAACAGACAAGGTGACCTTATTTTTTTGGGGGGGGGGAATGCTGTGGAGCTTGCTATGTAGGGTGGTGTCTTTTGTTTTTTCGTTTTTTAACAATTCATGATCAATAGCTTACCAATCTTCTGTCAGTAAATGGCGAATCATGAAGCAAGGAGAATTGGGAGGAGACCTGGGCAAGGTGTGATGCAGGTGCAGATGCAACTTTGATTACAGGTGTTCTGGCAACTTTGAAAGTTCAGTGTCTATGTCCGCTTGCTTTCAAACTGGCAGGTACAACCAAACTATTGTGCAAGGAGGCCTCTGTTTGATGTGCTTTCTCATAACTGTGGGTCTGTTATTGGAGGTCACATGGCAGGCCTGTAAGTCAAAGAGATATTTTTGAAATAAAAAGTGTCAACAGAAATATTTCCAGTGTAACCCTACCTATGCATTTCTACTCAGGAGTAAACCCACCTGGGTTCAAAGGACTTATTCCTAGCTAAGTGTGTGTAGGATTGTAGTCGTTATGATGCACCAGACTTTTGGAGAAGTGGGTTGTTGCGCAAGACCTACTGATCAACTACAATTGTGCTGCTTGAATTTGCCAATAGGTGTTTGCTGCTATTTTTGGGTGGGATTCTATCTGGAAGCACCCTAAAAATCTATCAAATTCTACAGTAGGTTTAATAGTCACTCCTTCTCTGCAGCAAACTTTGGGAACTGTAGCTCCAGTGAAAGGAGTAGGAGTCCCCTAACAACTCTCGGCTCTCTTGGCAAGCTACAGTTCCCACAATTCTTTTGGGGGATGCCCTCACTGTTTAATAATAATACTAATTTTATTATTTATACCACACACATCTGGTATCATTGTGCTGTCCTCACTACCGTGCCTGGTGACCTAGGTAGTTCGACATACAGCTAAACCTTCTTGTCTTTGACGGAAAATAGACTTTTTTTTTACTTCAATCCTATTACTTTATTAACAGTCAAGAACGAGGTAAAACAAATCGAATAAGACAAATAATAAGTGTGAAGACAAGTATTAAATGGTAAAACAATACAATCTTGCAGGTGGAGAACATGTAACAGCACTCCCTCTGGTACCCTCACACCCACTGAACTCCTCCTCTCTAACCTCAGCCACCAACTGTCCCAACTGTCAGCAACTGTCGTTCTTGCAATATTCTTTTTGGCCAGTACCCAGTACAATAACAGCCCATGCAAACTAAATACATTTATGAACTTTGCCCGTGCCAAAGGCACGACAATCATAGTGTTTTAAATGCATGGTGCAGAGGAGGCCTGTGATTGTGGGGGCCAGAATGCACTTGATGATCCCATTGCCTGACTATGGTAGATATTATGCCTTGTTGAGAGCACAGATAATCCTCCTTTGTGGGAAGTATGGAGGTATTATAATTATTTGAGTTTTTAACTACTTCCCCTCTCTTTTACCAGCACAGACAATGAGGCCTATGAGGCACCGGCATTTGAGGAGGTGGTGACTACTGGCTACATATCGGGACCAACCATCTGGACCATCACATCCAGTCCAGGGACAATGCCAGTGGAGCCCCCTCCGTACAGCGTGGTCATTGAGCCTCCTGCCCACGGAGAGACTGTGGTCGAGGCGTTCAGTGTCTCGGTGGCACCAGGCCCACGGCGTGCCTCGGAGGCAGATCTGCAGTCCAGGTTCCGCCTCAGGTTGCTCAGGCCGCCGAAACTGCAGCGATTTGTCTCGGATACCCATGAACTCAAAGGTGTTGAAGAGCGGGCAGAACGCCCGGAGCCCCTCACCCCCCCTCCTGCCTATGAGAACGCAACGGTGGAGGAGATCTTTGAAGAAGAATTTGAGCCCTCCAGGCTATGAGAACGGGGCACCGTGGACACTTTTTCGTCAGACTTTTTTCAGTGGCTGTCCTGTTGCAATCCATAGGGTATGAGAAACATGGCCTGTGTGCAGGATGTTAGCTGCTGTACCTGCTTTTTAAGAACTCTCCTGAGAAATGTGCACATACAGGTCTGAATTTCTCATGGAAAATACAAATATACAGTATATAAAAAAACGAACTTGTGTTTTCTGACCTTTCCAGAATGTTCTTGGACTTACAGTGTAGGTTGCCTGGAAGCTGGCTTTGAAGAAAGCTGAACTTGTTGGTGTAATGATTGCTGCTCCTTTAAAAATAAATAAATAAATAACCACACCTGAAACCAAATAGGAAGTAGGCTCATTCTATCATATGTGGTGGACATGCCCTAAGATAAAAGGCTTCTGGGAAATGATTTATAACGAAATGAAAAGGATATACAAAAATACATTTTTGAAAAAACCAGAGGCCTTTTTACTTGGAATAGTGGGGGAAGAAATCCCCAAAAAAGATGTAAACTTGTTTATGTATGCCACCACAGCTGCGAGGATTTTAATTGCGAAATATTGGAAAAAAGAGGAACTGCCCTCTCTACAGGAATGGCAAATGAAAATGTTGGACTTTATGGAACTGGCAGAATTGACAGGAAGACTCCGAGATCAAGCAGATGAAAGAATAGAGGAAGACTGGAGAAAATTCAAATTATATTTAGGAAATTATTTTTAAGAGTTGAAAGTCTGAACATCTAGGGAAACACAGAAGTTAAGGCAATAGGGAGAAAAGTGGAGACTATAAAGCAGGAAAACTGAGTTATAAATAAAAAGATGGGATTAAGAAGAATTAAGAAAAATATAGGATGATGAAAATTAAAAGTAATGAAATAGAAACCGTTATGGATGAATCTAGAATGAAAATCAGATAGACAGGAGTTGGGGAAGCAAAAGGGACAATGAGTTAAAAAGATGAGGTAAGATGATGTTGTGTTTTTTATTTGTATTGTTGTGTGTTTGTTTTCTTTGTGGTTTATGTTTTGTTGAGCTAAAATTGTTATGTTTCTATGTTATAAAAATTCTTAATAAAAATTATTTTAAAAAAAAGAAACCAAATAAACTGAGATGGCAAATCTGGGATCAAAACTACAAACCACATCTTAATGATTTCCATAACCTGTTTAAAAGCTTTTGAATCTGAGAGTTAGGAAGCTGAGATTAATAAGGAATTCAGCTTCTGAAAATAGCACTTACTCAATCCATATTTCTTTACTGTATTGTGGAACAAACTGCATATTATGGTGCAGAACAGTGATTTTGTAAACATGTAAAATCATAAACATTGATTGTTTACAATTAAATAATGTTGCTGAGACATGCAATTGCTTCCTGCCCTTTTAAGAAACCTACTAGCTGATTATCAAGGAATGCTGTAATGAAAGAATTTATTAAATAATTTGATCACAGAAAATCTGTCTGTAAATCTATTGCAGCCAGGATACAAACTGATGGAATATATCCGTTGACCAAGTCTTTTCCTCAACATTGCAAACAGTATAACTTTAATAAAAATAAAAATAAAATAATAAATTGTCTGCTAGCACCTTATAGACCAACTAAGTTTGTTCTTGCAGACTACTAGACATTTATTTATTTTGACTGCGTCAGACCAACACGCCTACCTACCTGAGTCTAATATAATTTTAATAAACTTGAAAACAGGGCAATCTGTTTAACAACTGTGTTTATTGTCCAACCTATCGTGTATGCTACTGGGTGTCAAAAACAGATGACAAGCCAAGGGACAGGAGAGTATGGAAACCTGGAAATGGAATGGCCAATGGGTAAAGATGAGCGTGTTGCTGTATTTAGTCATCTGAAACTGGGTCCAGAATAGACGGACATAAGGCCGACCCAATCAGTCTTTTTTGCTGCTGCAACACACGGTTGATGCATATTAAGCTTGTGGTCAACTAAGACCCCTAGATCCTTTTCACATGTACTACTGGCAATCCAGGTGCCCCCATCTTATATTTGTGCAGCTGGTTCTTCCTGCCTAAACACAGAACCTTGCATTTGTCCCTATTGAAATTAATTTTCTTGGTTTCGGCCCAGTTCTCCAATCTGCAAAAGTCCCAAAGCAGTCACCTCGCACCTTAAGGCAGCTCTCACTTGTTGCTGACTTTAATAATAATAATAATAATAATAATAATAATAATAATAATTTAGACCCTGCCCTCCCCAGTCAAAACCAGGCTCAGGGCGGCTAACACCAATAAAATTTCAATAAGACATAAAAGAGGAAAAAAATTAATTAAACAAAAAAACCAACAACAATTAATTAATTAAATAAAAGGCACAGCACAGTTTTTGTCTGTCCTACTGGTATTTAGCTTTGTTCCTTCCCTGCAGTGTATTATGAGGGCCTGGAAAAAGAGGCAAAAAAATCCCTTCAGAATCATAGCTCTGCAGAGTTGGAAGGGGACCACGGGAGTCACCTAATCCAAGCCCCTGCAATGCAGGAAGCTTTTGCCCAAAGCGGGGCTCGAACCCACGACTCTGAGATTAACAGTTTTTCATGTTCTGTCAACTGAGCTGCCCCACTTGTAATGGGACGAAAGAACCAGCAACGAAGTGGGGAAAAACGCACCTGTCCAAACACCGAGGAGGCGGGTCTTATAGCGTCAGGCTTAAAAGAGTTTCTAAATGAGGTTTTTCTCTCTCTCTCCAGACGTCCGGTTCCCAATTAACAGAACTTAGCGTCCTCCATTATGCGGGACAGGAGGGCTAGAAGCACCTTTTGCCAGCCTAGTGAATAAACAGTGGAGTCCTTTCAAATCCTGTCGGTTAAATAACTGCCCATCGTGTCGCGAGGCTTTTAAATGCACAGCAGGTCGGTTGGGTGGGGGTGGGGTAGTCCTAGGAAAAGCCTTAGGCTCGCTTTCCCCTTACTCTCTGAAGTATCTGAAGAAGTGTGCATGCACACGAAAGCCCATACCAAAATAGAAACTTAGTTGGTCTTTAAGGTGCTACTGAAGGATTTTTTATATTTTACTTCGACCCAGACCAACACGGCTACCTACCTGTAACCCTTACTCTCCGTTTACATGTGTGAGTGGAGATTTGTCAGGTCCCTTCCAGCTCCACAATACAGTACAGTACTAAGAATCCATCGCCAGCATAATTTCAAAGCCTGAAAAGGAACTTCTCTTCATCTGCTCGTCCCTCACGAGCTTCTCCCCCTTTCCCCTCACGCAACGGTGCCCAGAGGCGAAAAGAAGACAGGGCTACGTCGTATGGATATCGATAATCCTTCCGCAAAATGAGCTTGGCTTCTGCCTTCCCCTTCGACAGAGTATGTGTCGACAGGCTTACACATATTATAAGAAAAGGACGGATATGGGTGCATGTGGTAGGATCCTTCTTCATGGTGACCACTTTTAAGGCTGGAGCCTTGTGATTGGCTAAGCGTAATACTTGCCAGCAGATGGTGATCTAGCCAAATAAATTCAAGATCTTCCTCCTCCTGCCCTTGACTTTGCGAGCCCTGACACTCTCATCCAGGCATCCCCAAACTGCGGCCCTCCAAATGTTTTGGCCTACAACTCCTATGATCCCTAGCTAACAGAGGACCAGGGGTCAGGGATGATGGGAATTGTAGTCCAAAACATCTGGAGGGCCGAAGTTTGGGGATGCCTGCTCATCCATAGCTCAGCATGATCATTTTTCAGTTTATTATGCCTACACAAGAGTAAGCCTTTTCCTTGCACACACAAAGCCATTTTGCTCTATCTGCCAGGTGCAGTTCCCACAGAATTTTAACATGACGTACAACAACACAAGGAGATCAATCTTCATTTTTTAATAATGTGTGTTATTTTTACTTAGTAAAATACGTGTTCGACTTTCCCATACGCTGCTCAAGACTTTGATGGCCATGTGTATTTATTTATTTCAGTTATTTAAATATTTGTCAACCACACTTTCATGGAAAAATAACAAGGTGGTCTGTTCTCGTGCACCCTGCCTTGATCATTGCCTTCAAAGAAATACACCGTGCACAAGGCGTTTAATGCAAATATATATTACACACATATAGGAATATGTTTGTTTGTTATTTATTTATATAAAATATATAAAATAGAGTTATATTGTAGCAACCCATAAAAGCAAAAAGCAAATGCACAGCAACCTGGAATGACTGTGACATTTTAAAGTGCTTAAATTACTTTGAAAAATATCCAAGGCATTGGTCTTTTCAGGAAATATAACCTTCCTACCGGTAGTTCGTTTTAGAATGGGACACAGGCTTTTTATTGGAAGAATCTTATGATCTGAAGTGCAGCTGTGTGGAAGTAAGTCACTCAAATCAGAAGTTTTTCTCTCTTTTTTGTTCGACCCTACTCAACTACAGAGCTTCTCAAGGCAGCACACATATGTGGTGATATTATTCCATTTGACCTCACAAGAACTCAGTGGACTAGGTTAGGCTGAAAGCATCTGGGCAGACTGAAGCTACTCACTGAGATCATGGCTGAACACAGATCTCCTTCTTTTAGCCTGTTTAGAATTGAATGTGATTTTGTTTTGACTAAGATACTGCAGCTTAGTGGGGTCGTTGTGGATCTGATGTCTTTTTATAGAATGCTGTTTGTACGGTATGTGGGTTAAAACATGAACAAATGTACTAGAAACTTTCTTTTAAAAATAACAATTTCCCCCCATGCCTAGGAAAGGCAAGAACACATTCAGAAGGCTGCCCTGGAGGGCACAGAGAGAATGGAAGACCAGGTAAAAATGATGCAAGCGGCGAGACTCTGTGTACATTTCAATATTGACACTTCATATCCCATCAATTTCAAGTGGAAGGATTAAAAGTATTCTTGCTCATTTCCCATTCAACCACATCTATCTGTAGAAGCTGCTACCGTGGGTTCCTCTGGGTATCAGGAATGTTTTCTATAAGAGAATGATTTCCATGAAGATGGAATAGAAATGCTGAGCAAACTGAATATATATATATATATATATATGCCAACTCCATGCCATTGTGGAGTGAAGCAGAGTGGTGTTTTATTCTCTTTGTACACAGGCCATCTAAACGAAGAGTGTTTTTTAAAAAACTGGTGGCTTCTTCAGTTTACTGTACTATCAACCTCCTGTCATAACAGAAGATCTTACTACAACATTAGTTTATCAGGCAAAAGAACTGGCAGTGCATGTGTTTTGGGCTACAGCTGGCTGGGAAAGGATTTATTATACTGCAGGGTTGGGAAACATCAAGCCCAGAGACCAAATGTGGTCCTGCAGGCATATTTGTCTAGTCTTTGGGACTCTCTCCAACCACCACCCCTCTCCTAAAATGCTTTTGCCTGGTTGGAACATTTCCTTGAATTCTGATGGCACCTTTCCGTTGCCTGCATGCAGGATCGAAGGGTATGTGTGAATGTGTACAGAAATGAGCTTGAACAAAGGTAACATTTACTGTCACTGTTCCACCCATTTTTGCCTCTGGCTGCACCCACCACCCATCCCCATTCTGGGGATATGGCCCCCAGAAAGTTGCCCAGAAGGGAATGTGGCCCTCAAGCTGAAAAAGGTTTCCCATCCCTGCATTATTGCATCCATCAAAACTTACAGGTGAAACTCGGAAAATTAGAATATCGTCGAAAAGTGCATTTATTTCAGTAATACAACTTAAAAGGTGAAACCAATATATGAGATAGATGCATGACATGCAAAGCAAGATATGTCAAGCCTTTATTTGTTGTAATTGTAATTATTTGTCATTAGGCGGGTCAATTATAAATGGAATGTAATTAATGAAATGTAATAGCAATGTTTATTTTTGTTTAACTATTTGTTTTTTTACTGTGGAATTTCCAAAAGAAAGCATTTTTTCAAAATTAAAATAAAAAATAATAATAATAAGTTGCATTACTGAAATAAAAGCACTTTTCGATGATATTCTAATTTTCCGAGTTTCACCTGTATTTACACTGTTGAATTCGTCTTAATGCTGCCAGCATTTTCAGCTGTACACTATTATTTCCCATATATTCAATAAACGTTTTCTCATCTTCTCTAAACGTATGTTCAGAATTCTTGTTCTCTTATTTTATATGTTAAGTCTGCAAGCTGTGCATATTCTGTCAACTTAAGTTGCTATTCTTCTTTGGTTGGGACATCACTTGTTTCCCAGTTTTGGGCTAACAAAACATGGGCCGCAGTAGTGGCATACATAAATAACCTTTAAAAATTGGTTTTTAAACAAATGCAAACAATATTCCTGTGTCATTTGCACACCACAGAAAATAGCATAATGAATCTGCAGTAATGGCTACAACCTAGGGGTAACGCCAAGGCTGCAGGTGCAATCCCCCTGGGCAGCCGCATATTTATTATCATTATTATTATTATTGATTTTATATACCACCCTATGCCTGGAGGTCTCAGGACGGTTCACAGAACAAAATCAAAACATAAAAACAAAAAATATATATAATCAAAATAAAAACAACAACCCAATAACCTCCGCCTCTCAAAAAAAAAAAACCCCATTCCTGCATTGCCAGGGGTTGACTACATGATCCTCAGGGTCCCTTCTAACAATACAATTCTATGCTTCTATATAATATACGGTTCCATAGTTCACGGTCAGTGTATAGGTTATTGGCTTGTGAATTGGTTTAAAGAAAAACAAAGAGGAAACAGGATAGAACAGAAAAAAACCCCTTCATTTTAACTCATTTTCCGATGGCTGCTCTGCCTCCCGTTCTGCTGCTTTGCCAGCATTACATGGCGATGCCGGTTTTGCAGGAACAGCATTTGCTTTCAGTTCCTTAGATATTGGCTGCATATGCATCAAATTTTTAAAGGCCCCAGGAACTGTAGTTTGTTAAGGGTGCTGGGAATTGTAGCTGTGTGAGGGGTAAACTACAGTTTCCAGGATTTGCGGTGTGTGTGTGGGGGGGGGGGGTACTGCTTCATATTCATGGTACGTGTGCAGCCATAGACAAACCTCAGAATGCTAAGAAGGGGAAAATCATATAAATATAAAAGGAAAATCCCCTTTGGCTCAGCTCCACTTCCTAGGCTGACATTGTCTAAAATGCATTGAAACCTATTGACCACTTTTCTCCCATTCAATGGAATTTCTGTGCTTGGGGGACATGGGATTTCTGGAAGGCATATGTCAGTATGGTGTAGCAATTTAATGTAGAAGGTGTGTAAGTATCATTTACAAGGGCTGGAAACTTACAGCCAAGGGGGCATATTAAAACATGGCAGGCGATATTGACCACAGTCTATTAGCTATGGACTATTAATTGGCTTGGAGCCAGATGGGCAAGGATCACAGAGTACTGATTACAAAGAGTTTATTAAAAGCCGTTATAACCCTTTGGACTTTGAGTTATTATGAGAAATGGTTATTAAGGCAGCAGTTCAGGTACAGAGTCACCCTTCCATGCATGCTAAGTGAAAACCAGCCCTTGCCGATTTCTTCCTAAGTTATTCTCTTGCTGAAAACAACTTTTTGTCAGGTAACATGTCACGTAACGTCGCCCTGAAAGAGAAGAGATTCCTCTTCACGTCTGAGTCTGTTGCCGAAGGACATTCAGGTGAGTGAATGTGGGTTTCCTGTCCAGCAGTTTGGTGAATGCAAAATATAATTTCTAATAGCCTCTTCTGAGGCCTCCAATTTCCGAAGGAATGGAAGAGAGTAAGCTTCCAACCATGAATATGGAAGAGAAGCCCCGACGCAACCGAGGCTGCCTCACTCCGCGGGGTTTGCCGCGTTGCATGCCTCCTGTGCGCGCATGCGCCGTGCATGTCGTGTCATGTGTCAAGATGCATGCGTCATGACACGCGACGCATGCGTCGTGACGGACACCCCGCCCCCTGGCGGGGTGCCTTCGCGTTTGCCGCCCCGGGCAGCCAGACAGCTAGCTACGCCGCTGGCTGGATGCATAATGGCCTAACAGTCAATTCAGCAAACCAGTGAATGCCTGAACTTCTCAGGAACACCAGAAGCTGCCCTATACAGTGGTACCTCGGAAGTTGAACAGAATCTGTTCCCGAAGTCCGTTCGACTTCCAAAATGTTCAGGAACCAAGGTGCGGCTTCCGATTGGCTGCAGGAAGCTCCTGTAGCCAATTGGAAGCCGCGTAAGCCACATCAGACGTTTGGGTTTCAAAGAATGTTCGCAAACTGGAACACTCACTTCCGGGTTTGCAGCGTTCGGGAGCCAAAACGTTAGAATCGCAAGGCGTTCGGGATCCAAGGTACGCCTGTACTGAGTCAGACAATTGGTCCATCTAGCTCAGTGTTGTCTACATTGACTGGCAGCAACTTCCCCACCCCACCCCCAGATTTCAGGCACAGGTCTGCCACAACCTACCTGGAGATGCTGGGGATTGAATCTGAAGCATTATGCATGCAAAGCAAGTGCTCTGCTACTGAGGTATGTTCGTTCTCAAATGTCATCCCAGTGGTTTCTTTATATAACTGCTTTCTAGTAAACCCCAGTGGATGTTTGATGTACTTGTGGGGGTATTGTGACCTCTGAAAAACTCAGAAAAAATATTTCTTTTAAAATAATAATAATAATACAATGGTGACTCAGCTATACAGCTGCAAATAAAAGGTTTTAAGTGTGTTTTAAATGTAGTATACAATGTGATACTAGATGGCGATGGTGAGCCTTATGGAAAATTCAATGTAGTTTTAAAAGCACTTTTTAATATATATTAACAAAGCATTTTCAGGACATTTTTTATATGTGCGTAGATTCCACCTGGATTGGCTTCCAGGCCAACTAGTGCAGCCTAGACAGCCGGTTCTTATACAGTTGACAACTAAATGAATGATAGAAACCTAGCTTATTTTTGTTTTCCCCCTTTCCACCCTTGTAGATAAACTGTGTGACCAGATCAGTGATGCTGTTCTTGATGCTCATATTAAGGTTGATCCAGATGCTAAGGTTGCTTGTGGTAAGTCTCATCCATGGCCTAGCAGAGCAAATTACAGAGGGTTTTTGTTTTGTGCAGTAAAAATGCAGGTGTTCGTTACTGAGGAAGAAATGGCCTTCCCCCAATGATAAGCTTTATTACTGGGAAAATAAATATTCCCTTTCCCCCTCCCAAGGTGATGCGTACACTGCAGCTGGGCAACTAATATTGGCATATATTGGCCACTTCCTGTGTCAGCACAACTCCTCTGTCCACTTCTGCACTATTTTGAACACCTGTAACATCTATTTTTCTGACTATTTTAGTAGATGAACAGCCAAAATGCTTATATTTATTTTTTAAACAATAAGGCAGGGGGAAGCAACTGAATATGGAGAAATCAGCAAGACTCCTCACTTCTGTACAGCAGACTACCACTATTATATGTGTGTCCATTTGTGCAACCTTCATTCTATGGACTATTAATTGGCTTGGAGCCAGATGGGCAAGGATCACAGAGGACTGATTACAAAGAGCTTATTAAGAGCCGTTTTAACCCTTTGGACTTTGAATTATTATGAGAAATGCTTATTAAGGCAGCAGTTCAGGTACATTTTCCTTCCATGCATGCTAAGTGAAAACCAGCCCTTGCCGATTTCTTCCTAAGTTATTCTGTTCCTGAAAACAACTTTTTGTCAGGTAACATGTCATGTAATGTTCCACCTTTGAAATCCCATTAATGTCCTGGGAAATCAGGATGCATGACAGCCCTATGAGATTAGAAGGGCAGCTGAAACTGTTTAATTTGAACCAATAAAAATTTGCAGAACCTACACCCTTCAAAATGCAAATGCCCCCCAAAATGGAAAGGTCTTTACTTGCAAGTCATCACCATTACAAAGGAGAATGTTCCATTTGGAGAAGGCCCTGCTCTGAGTGGAATACCGTGTTTCTCAAAAAATAAGACACTGTTTTATATTTATTTTTCCACAAAAAACAACAACACGGTGGCTTATTTTCAGGGGATGTCTTATTTTTTAATTACGTGTCCAGCCTAGCCTCTTCCTTGGCACCCTCCAGAACTGCGCCTGTCACGATGTCTTATTTTCGGGGTATGGCTTATATTGCGCAAATGCTTAGAAATCCTGCTACGGCTTATTTTATGGGTATGTCTTATTTTTTGAGAAACAGGGTATGTCCCTAATTTCAGGTATCCAGGGCAACGCCTTAACTAGATGCCTTAAAGATAGAAGCAGGGACATAAGTACACACTGTCTATATTGGGGAAAATAAATATTTGGTGTGTGTATATCTATATCTATATCTATCTATCTATCGATCGATCTATCTATCTATCATCTATCTACTAGCTTTCTTGAATTATGTTTCTGCAGAATGTGTGGCCAAAACTGGGATGATCTTGCTATGTGGTGAAATTACCTCAAAAGCTATCATTGATTACCAGCAAGTAGTGAGAGACACCCTCCAGAAGATTGGTTATGATGACTCTTCCAAAGGTGGGTTGTGGTACTTGAATAAGCCACTAGAGATAGACCAAATAGGGATTCTGTGCAAGAGGAAACAAGTAGGCGCTCATCAGAGCCTCTTGGTGACTATAATATTATTTTACCTAGAACCTTCTCGTTTAACAAGCTTCACTAACTGCTGTAAAAGGTGTTGTGACGTGGGGTTTGTGATTTCAGCTCTCTTGACATAACATGCTGGAGACAGTTCTCTAGTAACAGCTCTTTATTAAAGTGAACAAGACTGAAGACTGAGGAGAGGAAAGCTACATTTATAGGGACAGGGGACTAGCTAGGAAGGGATACATTTTGGAGGGAACAATATCAGGCAATCACAGTGCTGCCTTTTGGAGGAAACCAATAAGACAGAGGATCCAAATACAGCAGCTTAAATGAACCAATAGTAGCTGTACCCTCTGGAACCAAAAGGCAGTTACTTTATCCTAATGCAAATACAGACAATAATAATACAGATATAAAATCCTTTGACTCAATACACAACACCCCTCCCCCCCTAGTGAGCACAGCAGACGTAATCCCTCAGGTACTGTGGGGTCCTACAACTTCTACCTGATCTCCTGACAACAGGTGTTGCAGGTTCTGGATTGGGTGTTACCTGTGGTGGAGGGGCTGCTATAGGGGTTTCATCAGGAACAGATGGAGTCCCAGACATCTCAGGGTCCCCGACCTGTACCTCGTCATCATGAGGACTAGCAGACCCTGGTTCATTTGCTGAAGCCCCTGGTGACTGCACCTCTGGGCCATCTTCACTCTGGTCTCGCAGCTGTGCGTCATTAGCCAGTGATGAATTATCTGACTCCTCCCTGCTGAGCGCCCGGCGCCTCAGCTGATCTATATGTCTCTTCCAAACTTGCCCATTTTCCAAGGTCACATAATAGGACACAGGTCCACTAGCCCGGGTGATCACACCAGCCACCCACCGCGGACCTCGTGAATAGTTCCTCACCCAGACCAGATCTTCAGGGGCGAGATACCTTGTTGTGTCAGTCTCAGCCTGGGGGGTTGCTCTTGAATTACGGTTTGGCATTTTATCTGGGTGGACATAATCCAGCACCGTTACCAGTCTTCTACCTAAGAGCAGCTCGGCTGGCGACTTGCCCGTCGCAGTACACGGTGTCGCATGCTGCAAAAATAACATTCGCGCAATGCGAGCCGACCAGTTACCCTCCATTAAGCGCGCAATGGATTCTTTGGCTGTTCTTACCATGCGCTCAGCCTGCCCATTGGAGGATGGGTGAAAGGGCGCGGATGTGACCCCTCTTATAAAGTTATCAGCCAAGAATGCCCTGAATTCTTGGGATACAAAAGCTGCCCCATTATCTGATACAATGGTCTCAGGTAACCCGTGGGTAGCAAACAGCTGCCTCAACACCTTGATTACGGCAGCTGATGCCATGCTAGGGACCATCGCCACTTCTAACCATTTGGAATATGCATCAACGATAACCAAAAAGACCTTCCCTTGGAATGGCCCAGCAAAATCTATGTGCAGCCGGCTCCAGGGAGTCCTGGACTGCTCCCACCAGTGGACTGGTGCTCTGGCCACTTCTGGCCGCACCTCTTGGCATGCCTTGCATGTTCGTACCCATTGTTCTATGTTCTGGTCCATTCCAGGCCACCACACATAACATCGGGCTAGTGACTTCATTCTGACCATTCCCGGGTGTCCCATGTGAAGCGTCTCAAGAACCCTGTTTCTCAGTGGTGCTGGGATGATCACCCTATCTCCCCATAGGAGACAACCCTTATGCATGGACAATTCGTGCTGCCTTGTCGCATAAGGCCTGAATTTTTCTTCATGCGGACCACCTGGCCACCCCCTCCCCACCCAAGTGAGCACACGGGAGAGAACAGCATCTTTCCTAGTTTTCTCAGCTATATCCGTAGCTGTTACAGGAGCCCCCGGAAGTGTTTCTAGCATCATAATGTGCTCCGCCGGAGCAGGATCCTCATTGCTCCCGCCAGGAAGGGGCAATCGACTCAGCGCATCAGCATGGCACAACTGTTTCCCTGGCACATGGGTCAAGGTGTACTGGAACCCATTCAGGAATATTGACCAACGCAACATTCTGGGGGAGAGAATTTGTGGCGTTTGTTTGTTTGGGTTGAACAACCCTAACAGTGGTTTGTGGTCCATTTCAATGGAGAAATGGCGACCGTACAAATAATCATAGAACCTTTTGATTCCGGACACAATAGCCAGTGCCTCTTTATCAATTTGAGCATAGTTGCGCTCTGTGGGCGACAACGTACGGGAGTAGAAAGAGATGGGCTTTTCCGACCCATCCGGTTCCCTATGACTCAGCACAGCCCCCAGACCGTATTGAGAGGCATCACATGCCAGGACCAGCGGCTTTGACTCATCATAATGAGCAAGGACGCTCCTGCTACTCAGCATTCCTCGCAAGGAGTCAAAAGCCTTCTGCTGCTCCCGCCCCCATCGCCACACATTCTTTTTCTGCAATAGTCTATGTAATGGTTCAGCTACCGAAGCTTTCTGGGGTAAGAACGAATGATAAAAGTTAAGAAGTCCCAGGAATGACTGCAACTCCGTCTTGTTCTGTGGTCGTGGTGCCTCGATGATGGCCTTAATCTTAGCATCTGTGGGGTGGATGCCTGATGCATCAATTTTAAACCCCAAGAAATCCACAGTTGGCACCCCAAAACTGCATTTTTCTTTTTTCAGTTGCAACCCCACCTCCTTGAACTTGAGCAACACTGCACGGACACGCGCAACCAGTTCCTGTGGGTCTTTTCCAGCAATCAAAACGTCATCAAAAAATGGCAAGACCCCCGGCAGACCTCTTAACAGGCGTTCCATGAGCCCTTGAAAAATCCCTGGGGCCACACAAACTCCGAACTGTAATCTGTTGACTCTGAACGCCCCTTTATGTGTGACAATAGTCTGTGCTTCCGCTGATTGTGGGGTTACTGGCAGCTGTTGGTAAGCTTGTGCCAGGTCAATTTTGGCGAACACCTTGCCCCCAGCCAGTTTAGCCAACAGATGTGATACGACTGGAATGGGGTATGAGTTTCCCCTGAGTGCCTTATTGATAGTACATTTGTAATCTGCACATATCCTGACTTCCCCATTTGCTTTAAGGGGCGTGACGATTGGAGTCTCCCACTTAGCAGAGTCCACGGGTGAGAGAACTCCCTGCTTGACCAATTTATCCAGCTCTGCCTCGATCTTGGGTTGTAGTGCAAATGGCACTCGCCTTGGTTTGAGTCGGATTGGGGCCACCCCGGGGTCCAACTCGAAGTCAACTGGGGGCCCTTTGTAACAACCCAGTTTTCCATTAAAGAGACCAGCAAATTCCTTGCATAATGCCTCGCTCATCTCAGGGCAGGTTTGGATTGAATTAAGCCCTGAGATACTCAGTCCCAGGGCGGGGAACCAGTCAGTGCCCAGGAGACTGGGGCGACTGCCCTTCGCAATCACCAGTTTGAGTACAGCCTGTTTGTCCCGGAACTGTACTCTCACGGCACACATTCCCATAACATGGATGCGGCCTGCTGAGTACGACTGCAAGGTTGCCGGGAAGGGCTCCAGAGGGGGCAACTTACCCCTGAGGAAGAATGTCTTCGCGGTCTGGTCCGACACGATGGTGAATGCAGATCCGGAGTCCACCTCCATGTCGCACTGCTGACCCTCAATCTTCACCTTGACGTGTGCCTTGCCTTGCGCTGGAAACTGCACGGCCCTCCCGTTGATCTCTGTTACGTAGTGGCAGTCCTTTAGAAAACTAGTTGCTGTGGGCGGTCTGCGATGCTCCAGTCTAGGTGCTCCTGTTGCTCCCGACGCCGCCGATCTACAGACCCTGGCGATGTGACCCGTCTTTCCGCACGTCCGGCACATAGCATCCCTGAAACGACAACTCTTCCGCTCATGGTTTCCGCCACAACCTGGGCAACTGCCTCGGCGATCTTTGTGCACTGTGCAGGCCTGACGCACCAACTCGACCCCACGGACTGGGCTCTGGCTCGGAGTAGCCTCTAGCTCGTCCATGGCATGCGCAACTTCTATCTGTGGCTTAGTGGCCTTGCGACTGGCATCAAGCTCCTCTCTTTCATAATTCTCCGTGGCGGTGGCCTCCTTCAAGGCTGAAGCAAGGGTAACCTCTTCTTTAGCCACGATGCGTCTTCTGGCTTTCTTGCTGCTCAGACCACCAATAAACCGATCCAGGAGAGTCTCTTCCAGATTTTGGAAGCCGCAATGCTGAGCGAGCTTCCGGAGCTCAGCCAGAAATGTGGATACAGACTCCCCAGCACGCTGCTGCCTCTTATGGAACTCCATCCGCCGGGCCATCTTGGTCTCAGTAGGCGCCAAGTGGCTTGTTAGGCAGGCAAGAATATCTTTGAGAGATGTCTCACTCAGCTTCGCTGGAGCAAGTAATGCCTTGGCCAGCTTGAAGGTCTCGGGCCCACAGTAGCTCAGGAATGTGGCCCTTCTTTTGCTGGCATCGGTGATCCCTTGAGCCACTGCAAAGAACTCGAAGCGTTCGACGTAGTCTTCCCATGTGTGGGGCTCTGATGGCTGGAAGGGCTCCAATACCCTTGGACTCTCCATTGTCCTAGCGGGCAGGGTCGTCTTCTCAGCTGGCCAGTGAGTCTTGTTCTCAGCTGCAATCCGGACTCTGAGGCAGGGCTGTGTTTAACCGCTCCTCAGCATTCCGGATCCCATCCTCGTCGCCAGTTGTTGTGACGTGGGGTTTGTGATTTCAGCTCTCTTGACATAACATGCTGGAGACAGTTCTCTAGTAACAGCTCTTTATTAAAGTGAACAAGACTGAAGACTGAGGAGAGGAAAGCTACATTTATAGGGACAGGGGACTAGCTAGGAAGGGATACATTTTGGAGGGAACAATATCAGGCAATCACAGTGCTGCCTTTTGGAGGAAACCAATAAGACAGAGGATCCAAATACAGCAGCTTAAATGAACCAATAGTAGCTGTACCCTCTGGAACCAAAAGGCAGTTACTTTATCCTAATGCAAATACAGACAATAATAATACAGATATAAAATCCTTTGACTCAATACACAACAAAAGGTATTGTGTGAAATGAGAACTTTGAAGCAGCTCCAACATGTTATAAGGAGTATCATCTCTTTGGAACAGGCATGCATTGGCTTGTTCCTCAAACCTTTTTAAAAAAAATTGCATTCAGCGATGTGAAAATAGTGGATGCAGTCTAGAGGAAGGTATGCATGTCTGCCATTTAAGATAGCAATAAAAAGGTACTGTCTTGTCCAGCAGAAACTTTGGAGAAAACTGAGGACTGTTGAGATGCTTATGCTTTCTGATGTTTTAATGTGCTGTTGTAAGATAATAATAATAATAATAATAATAATAATAATAATAAATTTATTTATTTATACCCTGCCCATCTGGCTGGGTTTCCCCAGCCACTCTGGGCGGCTTCCAACAGAAAAATGAAATAAAATAATCTATTAAACATTATTAGTATTAGTAATAGTTGTTTGGAGTCCTGCTTTCGGTTTAGAAATAAAGGGCGCTTCCGGATGTCCTGTTTATTGAGCATTCAATTTGATTTTTTTGTACCTAGCTTGGATGACACTGGCTGTCTAATGAGCATTCATTCTGAATTGTTTCTGGGAAGATTCAACGATGCTGTGTCGAAACAAGTGTTAGCCCACAGCTTCCAGTACATTTGGTCATCATTTCCCTTTCCGTTTTTTTTTGCAAAAAGTAAAAAGATATTTTATGGTAGCAGGTTTGTTGCGCAAGACCTCACCATCAATTTAAATTACACAACCTGAATATATTGGAATGTGATTGAATCCCACTCAAAATTAGTGACAGCCTGTGCAGCACAATGTGTCTAAATGGTTAAAAGGAGTTTGATTGCAACAATTGCTCCTCCTATGACTCAGTGAGTTTTATTTATTTTCCCAGCAATTATGATGTTTAAGCTTAAACAGCAGCAGCACTTTCCAGATAGGTGAAAATGGTAAATGCATTGGCCGCCATCAAACACTGAGTTAAGGGTAATGAAATCCAGAAGTAAAAGATACAGAGATGCCGAATTAGAATTAAAATTGAGTTGAAAATCATGCAAAACTCCACCACAAAAGGAATTTAATGTTCAGTTCACCTGGAAATCATACAAACTACTTGCAGGTGTCATTCAGAGATTTTCAGAATTAATTCAGTGAGTAGTTAGTTTGAAGTAATTCATTCCAAGCACTGGTGGGAAGTGCCAACCAGGCCATTGCGTCCAAGCCAGTTGCCCGTTATTGCGGCTTGCTATTCACTTCACAGGGTTGGATTACAAGACTTGCACTGTGCTGGTAGCCCTGGAGCAGCAGTGCCAAGAGATCAAACAAGCCATCACCGAGGGAAAGACTGGGGATGATATTGGAGCTGGAGACCAGGTAAAATGCTTTTGTTTGGGTTCCCACCCTCTTCTATGAATCACTTCAGGCCCCTACAATTTCTGTCTGTGACCCCATCTGCATTATACATCATACTACTTTAAGAAGTCATGGCTTTCCCCAAAGAATCCTGGGAACTGTCTTTTGTTAAGGGTGCTGAAAGTTGTTAGGAGAACTCTCTATCCTCCTCACTGGCCTCAAATTTCCAGAGTTCCCTGGAAGGGGGATTGTTTCTTAAAGCATTCTGGGAATTGTAGCTGTCTCTTGGAAATTGTAGCTCAATTTTAGAGGGGGAAAAGCTGCCTCACTTCTACCTGCGCATGCATTGCTTTATTGCCAATCTGCAGTCGAAGCTGTAGAAGAAGCCAATATGCTTATGGTAACAGCCATGTGATCTCTAACGCAGGGCTTGATGTTTGGTTATGCCACCGATGAAACTGAGGAATGCATGCCCCTAACTATCCTGCTTGCGCACAAACTTAACATGAAGATTAAATCCCTGGAGAGAAATGGAGTTCTGCCCTGGCTTCGACCCGATGGGAAAACACAGGTTGGTATATACCGAGGACTATCAAATATGATGAGCAGAGCTGAAGTCTGAAATAAGTGAGGCGTGCTTATGTCCCATTGAAACTATCCATTCAATTGCTCATGTGAACATGGCCAAAGCTATGTTGAAGCTAGAATATTGTAAACCATCAACATATGGATACAGTTCATCCCTTGCCTGGTGTAGACAACTGGCAGAGCCAAGTGGTATAAAGCTTTTAAAAGCTGGGTTCTACAGCTTCACCCAACAAACTGTTAGTCTGTTTGAATCATACTCTAGGAACATAAATCAAGCCCTGGGATCAGGCCAGAGGCCCACCCAGTTCAGCGTCCTGTTCTCAAAGGGCCCAAGGCAACTTCCTGTGTCCCAGTCCAGCTAAATTCGCAGTGATCTGTGTGACTGCTGTTTTCTTTTCTGCCGGGTAGATTGCTGATCCGATATCCTATCCTGTAGATTGGGTTGAATAAACATTGCTTATACTTTAGCTTCCACAGTCCATCAGTCCTGACTATTACGGTAGTAAGCTAGCTGGTTAGGTAAAGGTAAAAGTAAAGGACCCCTGGATGGTTAAGTCCAGTCAAAGGCAACTATGGGGTTGCAGCGCTCATCTCGCTTTCAGGCCAAGGGAGCCAGCATTTGTCCACAGACAGCTTCCCGGGTCATGTGGCCAGCATGACTAAACCGCATCTGGCGCAACAGAACACTGTGACGGAAACCAGAGCACACAGAAACACTGTTTACCTTCCCGCCACAGTGGTACCTATTTATCTACTTGCACTGGCGTGCTTTTGAACTGCTAAGTTGGCTAGGACACGGGTGGTGCTGTGGTCTAAACCACTGAGCCTCTTGGGCTTGCCAACAAGAAGGTCGATGGTTCAAATCCCAGCAACAGGAGCTGGGACAGAGCAACAGGAGCTCACGCCATCACAGGGATTTGAACCGCTGACCTTCCAATCGGCAAGCCCAAGAGGCTCAGTGGTTTAGACCACAGCGCTACCTGCATCCCCTTTGCTATCTGGTTAGCAGCAGGTGGATGAATCTTTCTTGATATATCAGGGTAGCATTCTCTGCACAATATTCCAAGTAGTCGGTGGCTACTGACCCTGATGGCTGTGTTCTTCCTTCACTGCTGGAGGCAGTATTCTGAATACCAGTTTCTGGAAGAGTGTTCTTGGTGCTCAGATACTACTTGCAGGCTTCCCGCAAGAATTTGGTTAGCGATTGTAAGAACAGGATGCTGGACCAGATGGGTCATTGGCTTGATTCAGAAACTCTTATCATGTTCTTATTGTCTATACTGATTCATGTCTGCATTGCAGTAAAAGGAAAATTAAAGTGACTAATGGAAAGGTTCTATTGGGAGTTCGGTGGAACTTACTTTTTAGGATCAAGATGCAAGAAAATAATGTAACCTAAGATAGCTTATGGAAGATAAATGAAAAAGAAAACAGTTGCTCAGACTTGTTCAGCAGAGTTGTATAAAGTGGCGGAAGCAAGAAATATAACTGTTTAAACCTACGGCCAATCTTGCAGGTCACGATGGAATACCGAGATGTCGGCGGTGCACTGGAGCCAATCCGGGTGCACACCTTGGTCATTTCTGTACAACACGCTCCTGGCGTGCCATTGCAGCAAATACAGAAAGAGCTAATGGACAAAGTTGTGAAAGAAGTGGTTCCAGCAAAATATCTGGATGAGAACACAGTCTATCACCTCCTGCCGAGTAAGGCCTTTCTAGCTGGTGGTCCTAAGGTATTGTACCCCTAACTTCCAAACCTCTAGATATACAATAACAAGAGAAAGAAAATGCTAAGACTGAGGCATTGTGGGTAAGGGCTTATGCACACTTCTACTTGTCCTGTGCCTGGAAAGCATGAATCTGACTGGTTTTTCATTTGGTCTGCCTCTTTCTCTGGGGAAACCGATGTTCACCACTGAATCAGAACAAATGTCAATCTGCGGGGTGGGGTGGGGTGGGGTGATGGTGGGGACATTTGCCAAAGCCAGTAAATGAGATAGAAAACAACCCTGATGCAACAAACAAAGTACCGCAAGGGTACCAGGCTATTGTTTGATTTAAATCTTAAATTTCTACCCTTGTTTGTAGTTTCCTTTTAACCTGAGACTGCTTAAAAAAGACATTTGTGCTCCAAACAGTTTGTGCGCGTGTGATACATGTATGCTCTTCAGAAAACTCCTGATTGACCATTGTTCCTTGAACTATATAACACTTATAGGAATAGGTATATGTCACCATTAAAACAGGATACTGAATAATAATAATAATAATAATAATAATAATAATAATAATTATACCCCACCTATCTGGCTTGGCCAAATATTATATATTTGTAATATGTCAAGCTGGTATAATGGAACAGGCAGCAGCCATCTCTGATTCAAGTAGGTTTTTTTTTAAAAAAAATATTGTTACTATGGTTGAAGATGACCACCAGGCAGTAGCACTTTAAAAACATTACTTTGGGATTCTTACCAAATTTGCCCAACCCCCAAATTTCTTCCTAGATTTTGAGGTTCTGGATTATTGGAATGTTTTACTGGAGTGGCACAGTAATATCTGAACCTTTTATTTTTCTGGAATTCATGCTGTGTAAGTAGTGTGGGATGGACTCCAAACAGGAACGAATGAAGTCATTGCATTAAGCTGAATTCTAGACTGGTGCAGAAATGCAGTGTTAAAAACACTTAAATGTAGGAAAAGTGGTGTGTGTGTGTGACACACACACACACACTGTATATATATATATATATCTGCTTCCTTTGAGGACAAAAATGTTCTTCCTTGATAAATAGATTTAATTTGCCTTTGTGCAATGTGACAGCAGGGGGCAAAAATAATTAAAACAAATAAAACAAATGGCCCACCCCTCCCAGCATCCTGTTCTCACAGTGGGCAGCCAGGTGCCTGTGGGAAATCAACAACAAGCAGGACCTGAGCGCTAGAACTCTCTCCCCTCCTGTTGGTTCCAGGAACTGGTATTCAGAAATAGCTTCTGCTTTCCTGGAAGATGAAACAATGTTCTTCTCCCATGTCATATCTGTATATTGCATAGCTGCCAAGTTTTCCCTTTTCTCGCGAGGAAGCCTATTCAGCATAAGGGAAAATCCCTTTAAAAAAGGGATAACTTGGCAGCTATGGTATATTGTAGTTCCTAGGGCAAATAACAGCATTGGTGGTGGGATTTTTAGAGAGAGAAAGGACCATGAGAAGAAAACAGATCCACCCAGTACTGGGCTTTCAATGCATCGCTGGCATCTGCGTTTGCCACCATGTAAAAACCACACCATAATATGCTGGACTCTGACTCCCACCAGCCCCAGCCAGCATGGTCAGGGATGATGGGATTTGTAGCCCAGTAACATCTGGAGTCCAGATGGGATGATGGGATTTGTAGTCCAGTAACATCCTGCCAACCTAGCAGTTCGAAAGCACTAAGAGTGCAAGTAGATAAATAGGTACCGCGCCAAGCGGGAAAGTAAACGGCGTTTCTGTGTGCTGCTCTGTTTCGCCAGAAATGGATTAGTCATGCTGGCCACATGACCCGGAAGCTATACGCCTGCTCCCTCGGCCAATAATGCGAGATGAGCGCCGCAACCCCAGAGTCAGTCACAACTGGACCTAATGGTCAGGGGTCCCTTTACCTTTACCTAACATCTGGAGAGGCACAGGCTCCCCATCCCTGTTGTAGTGGAATCCTATACATGCCTCCTCAAAATAATGTCCTGTTGATTTATGTTTACATCCAGATAAGTGGAGATGGGATTGCAGTCCCGGTGCCAGCTTTTTTACACTGCAATGGCATGTTGAAGTGGTTATGATCTTGAGAGATGAATTTGACACTCTTATTGTTAGCAAAGTAAACATCCTGGTGTTTTTTTTAATTAAAAAATGTATTTCTTTTCTTTTTAGGCTGATGCTGGCCTGACTGGCAGAAAGATCATTGTGGATACCTATGGAGGCTGGGGAGCTCATGGAGGGGGTGCTTTTTCGGGGAAAGATCCCTCCAAAGTTGATCGTTCAGCAGCCTATGCTGCTCGTTGGGTGGCAAAGTCCTTGGTGAAAGCAGGCCTTTGCAGGAGAGTATTGGTGCAGGTAAGAGGGGGCCAGTGGAGCCTTGGATCAAATGTGGGGGAATTGCACAATAGAGATGAAAGCCAATATGTTTTGAAGAAAGCCTTTATGCTGAGTCTGCTTGATTAAAAACTGTTTGAGACAACTTTGCACCATAGGTAACCTTAGGTGGTGTACACACTGCTGTTTACTCTGCATCCAGTAAGCTCTCGCCAGTCGTTTGGGAAGCAGTACGGCCATTCATATCTATCCTTTTGTTTCTTACTAAGTGCTGCTTTTCTGATCTGTTGTTCCCAAACCCAAGTTTGATCTGAGCTGAGAAAAAGCATGACCTAATGGTTTTTTAAGCCAGCAATGTGTGCACAGCCTAAGTCTCATTAGGGGAGATAGTTAAAAACCGTCCTAGGCTGTCTTTATTGAGTAGCACCAAATATTTCCCTTGATAGAGTTTGCTTGAAACATTCTAAGAACTCTGTTTGCAACTTTCCCCCTTTGGATTTTCTATAGCTGTTACTGGTTCTCTATTTGCGAATCAAGGTTATCTTCCAGGCATAGCTGCCAAGTTTTCCCTTTTCTCACGAGGAAGCCTATTCAGCATAAGGGAATTTCCCTTTAAAAAAGGGATAACTTGGCAGCTATGCTTCCAGGCAGCATCCTTAGTCAAAGGGAGCCATTGCAATCTTACAAATGGTGCATTTATTGTGGAAATCTTTCCAACTGGGTGATAAACAACAGGGGTTAATCACAATCATAAAATGTATTAATTTTATGGGGGTGTGGGTACCTAAGTACATAACTGCTGTGCCTCATGTTGGTATTATGGATAGCACAGGTTATACCAGTGTTTCCTCAAATCCCCTAATTACCAAGGGGCCCCTTTTCTGAATGAAACTTGGAGAGACGCTTCACACTTGCATCCAAAGTGGTTTAAAAAGATTCAGTGTGGTGTGGTGGAGAGAAAGTGTTGGACTTAGACAAGGGCGACCCTGGTTCAGGTATCCACTGATAAAGTAACCAGGAACAGATCCCAAGCTGCAATGCTATCAGTTCATATGAACTCAAATACTCTTCAGCTACAGTGAACTTACATATCCTTCAGCTGTCTTATGCCATTGGACTGAGTCACCCCCTGGCCATCTCAGTGTTCCATTACGGTACTGCGGACAGATCAGAAGATGAGCTGCTTGATATCATTCAGAAGAACTTTGACCTTCGCCTTGGGCCAATCATAAGGTTTGTCCTTTTAAAAATGGATCTTTGGATGCCTACGGTAAAGTTTTTCCTTCAAATGAGAGAACAAGAATGTGTCCTTGCCTTAAGAGTGCACCCAGTGGATTTCTCACTTTGAAGATAGGTCAGGAGTCAAACCGTCACAAGAATTTGCTTGTGGACTCTTTAGATAGCATTTGTTAGTCCCGTGCTACACCTGGTGGGCTCAGCCCAACTGCACAGGTAGTTGCTTAGGAGAGAGGACTCCTAAGAGCTCTAAACTAATCAGGAAAACCTTCTAGAGAATTTAAGTTCCATTCTTATCTCAGATGGTTGGAATAAAATGATCTGAAATGATGGAGCATTTGTCCATTGATCTGAATGGAACGAAACTCCTTTCTATTTATTCTAGTCATATGTGAGGAAAAGGTAAAAGAGCCCGCCACCTGAAAAACCCTTAAGGAAGAAGGTTAAAAGTAAAACAAACAAACAAAACAAAACAAAACTACTTGACCCATTCAAGATGTGGAGTTGTCTGCCTTCATTCATCCCATCTCACCCCAATCAGGACTTCTGAAGCTTCAGCAATGAAACAGTTCAGACAGAGCTTGCATAGAAGCTGTGGGTTCTAACCATCCTTACCTCTCAGGCAGGCCCTGATCTGAGCAGGTGCTTCCACAATGTTCCCCTTACTTCTGAGTAGCCTCATGTGAATTGTGGTGGCTCTAAAGCTCCTGTCTGGCTCACCATCTCCTCTGCCCCTGGGGGAGAAGGGAAGGGGTGTTTAGGAGCCATTCCTTGGGCAGGGAACACACAATACATTCAGTGTTACTTGCAGTGCAGTCCAGAGATCTGTTGGAGTGTCCTGCTCTACTTACTCCTCCTCAGAGAAGACCTCTGCTTCAAGGTCTGGGTAGGCTGAACCTTTATCAGTGGGGTGAGAGCAACAAAATAAATTTTGGACTTAGGGCAGCAAAATACCTTAAGCCATCCCTGGAAAGTTGGCGGGGAAAGAAAATAAAAATAAATGGGGAAATACAAACACATTTGGGCTGACTCTTGGACCATTTTGTCCTATAGGTTTTTGGGGGGATTGTAGGGCTGAATGACTGGATCTTAATTTTTGTCAGCAACTTTTCTTCCTCTACTTATTTTAAGGGGGCTTTAGGGAGTGTTGTGTCCCCAAGGTTGTGTGTCTTTAATTTTTCCTCCCCTTTAGTGAGTGAATGTTTCTCACCAGCCACTTCATTACATATTTCTGTAAGAGCAGCTGAGGGCCTCTTTTGTTAACACTGCTGCATTTCAGGCACTGTAGATGGCTCTTAAATCTGCATTTGTTTCCTGTTGCTCAGTGTCTTCTAGTTTGTGATTTTATGTTCTGGGTGTGTGTATGTGCAGTGGTGCAATTAAGTAATTTTAGACTCTGGACTTGATAGTCTAGTCTCTCCCCTGTCCCCCAACTCATTTTAGATGATAATTTGTATTACTTCACTTATTTCAAAATGTGGTAAGCTTGCCTCTATGCCCCTCCTGCTCATTCTGCTGTGCCCCCAGTAATAATAATAATAATAATAATAATAATAATAGTAATAATAAAAACTTACACACCATACCTTCTAAAGCACATTTCCACACACACACACACACCCCAAATACTGGGAACGATAGTTTATTAAGGGTGCTGTTGCTCTGTGAAGGGACTACATTTCCCATGATTCATTTTTGCAGGGGGGGGTGCTTTGAAGGTGTTTTAAACATATGGTGTGTATGCACCTGAACTAGATGGAAGTTGTTTGTATCACTCTGAAGAGTTTATGCCCATAATTTTGGCTTTAAGGATTCTGAAATGTAATGGGGGTTACATTGTAATAACTTTATAATTGTGTCATTACAATTCTAAACACTCTTACTCGTGAGTAGGTGCCATTGAACTTGGGATGATTCTAGACCAGAGTTTGTTTTGGGATTGGTCCTCCTCATGCATGTCTTCCCCAGCCCATATCTGCTCACCCTCCCAAAATAATTCGGATGTACACTTTCTGTGGATAATTCCAAAAGTTACAAAAAGCCATTGCCACCTGCCCATTGGGGATATCTGAATGGCCTGCTTGCAATATTAAGCCCTCTACCTGGGAGCATCCTCAGAGAGCCTTACTAAAAAGTAAGCACACTTAGGATTTCTCTGCTACCGTAGTCTTGTGAGATAACAGAAATGTGTTTTCTTTGCCTACAGAGAACTGAACTTGAAGAGTCCCATTTATCAACAGACTGCATGTTACGGGCATTTTGGAAGAGAGGAATTTACATGGGAACAACCTAAAAAGCTGGTTTACTAGTTATGGGTTGCTTGCAGATTGCCATTTATTGTGGAATACAACAAATTACTCACAGTATCCACACAACATTGTTGGCATCAAAATGCAGTCTGTATTCATCCCCGCATTGAATCTGGGTTTACCCTTTTCAGAAAAACCTGAATAAGGTTTTTAAAAATGTTGCACATGACTCTCAAAAAGAGTTTGAAAGGTTTGAAAGAAAGCAATCAAATCTAAACTGTCTGGAGGAATAAAATGTGAAGTTACTGCAAATAAGACATTTTATAAGCTTTTAAATACAACTTCATTACTTTTCTGTGCCTCATTGATTTTGATTAGGGTAATGGTTTGAAAGTAGAACAGGTCCCAGGGTGCAGTATGAAAGAACAAGAGTTCACCACCTTACTGAAGCTAAGCAGGTCTGGGGGTGGTTTGTGTCTGGATGGGCAACTGTCTGGGAAGTACATGTACATTGCCATGGGTTCCATGATGGAAGAAAGGTAGAATGGGAATGTAAGAAAATAAAATTGTGTGTGTGTAGGTAGGTACAATGAGGCAAAGCAGTATGGGAGAGGGCAAGTTAAATCAGGAAAATTTTCATATACCCACTCTTTCACCACTAGTTCTCCAGGCAAATCAACAGGCTTATGAAGAATGGGCAAACACAGTCCCTGCATCCCCTCTTTTCTGCAGCTGTAACTAGCAGAAGTATTTTGTCCGGAAATTTTAAAAGATAAGCCAAATCGTTTTTCCAATTTAGCTAATGGGGATAGTTGTAGAACAGGACTAACACAAAGTAGTCCTCTCTTTGGCTTGGTTCAGGAATCACAGATCCCCTGTTTGTTTTACACCTGCCTTGGAACACAGAATCATAGAACTGTAGAGTTGGGAGGGACCACAAGAGTCATCTACTCCAACCCCCTGCAACGCAGGAATCTTTTGCCCAATGTGGGGCTCGAACCCATGACCCTGGCATTAAGAGTCTTGTATGCATTTATTTTCCCAAGATGGGTGAAGTTTTTGTTTTGTTTAATAACTATGGGTGGAATGGTTTTTGGCCTCTGATCATGTGCAAAATGATTTTCTTTTGCAAAAGGAATTATTCCCTGTTCAAAGGGGAATTTGGGCAAGTCTTATAACCTGTTTTCTTGCACTAGGAGCAGTGGAAGAACTCACCTAGGAAACTACCCTACAACAGGTTGAATTATTTGGCCATCAAACCCCATATTGCTTACCCTGATTGACAGCAGCTCTTTGGGGTCTCATCCAGTGTTGTTTACATTGCCTACTATGTGATCCTTTTAACAGCAGGGGCCAGGGACTGGGCCTGAGAGCTTTTTGCTTGCAAATCATATGCTCTACTAGTATTAGGTTATACTGTAATCCCTCCTCTCTCTTACCTGTAGTCTGCTGCAGTTAAAGATATTGCAGTGGCTGAAAGATTGCCTGAGGCAGGATGTTAAGTGGTAACTCTTTGGAAAGAAAGAAACTACATTGCACTCAAAATGTTTGATCAGGACCGCAGTCATGATATGGGAGCACAAAACATCGCTGAAGTGCACTGTTTGAGTTTATTGGTATTTTATATTAATTTGGAATCACAAGATAGCACTAGGTTAGCTGGCCTTTTGGAAGAATTAGAGCAATTAATAAAGGAGAATAGGTCTGGCAACGCTTGTTGGCATGATACCCAAATGGATACCCTTTGTTCAGGGGCAGTGAACCTCAGAATACCCCATACCCTATACAGGATGTTGTCATGACAGTTTTGTCCTGCTTGTGAACATGCAGGGATATCTAGCTGGCGGCTGGAACCAGAAAGATGAAATAGACGGGGCAATTCATCCGAACCAGCGAAGCTAATCTTAGGGCTGCTATCCTATGCATGCTTACTGGGGGGGGGGGGCTGTTAACCTATTGAAATCAATAGGACTTCCTTCTGCGAAAAGTAAGTATCGTAGTGAGCTGCAGGTAAGGAAACTTATTAGTTTTTAGTTTTTAGACGGGTTCCTTGGATATTAGAGAAGCCCTCTGAAGGGTATCTGCGATTGCATCATCAGAATTGCAGCAGCCCGTCATCGGTTGCAGCAACAGTTACAGGATACACTAAGCGTGGGCGCGGCGAATACCAGAGCAAGCCGGCAGCACAGACAGAAAGCTAATTCGAACTCTGGAAGGAGGCGGGGCGATGGGCGTGGCTAGGACGCAAGAAGTCGGCTTGCGTTCTGGCGGAAGAGGCGCTTTCATCATTTCGTGGCATAGGGACCATAGACTCGAAAATTAAGAATGACAATTCCTTCGTGTGTAGACGGGCCGACTTTTATTGAAATGCAACCCCGTAATATAACACCTGGCTTGCCAATAGTACATACGCAAGTGATTTAGCCTCTAGTGCTGGAGTCTTAGTTAATAGATCACAAGCTTTGCGTGAGTCCACAGTGTGATGCAGCAGCAGCAGCAGCAAAAAAAAAGAAGGAAAAAAAAGCTAATGCTGTTTTAGGCTGCATCAATAGAAGTAGTGTTCAGATCAAGGGAATAAACAGTCCTGCTCTATTTCACCTTAGACCACACCTGGATTACTGTGTCCAGTTCTGGGCACCACAATTTAAGAAGGATATTGACAAGATGGAACTTGGAACTTGTGCAGATGAGGGTGACCAAGATGATCAAGGGTCTGGAAACCAAGCCTTACCGAGAAATGGTTGAGGGAGTTGGGTATGTTTAGCCTGGATAAGAGGAGATTGAGAGGAAATATGATAGCCATCTTCAAATATCTAAAGGGCTGTCACATAGAAGAAACTTTTTTTATTATGCTCCAGAGCAGGCACCCCCAAACTGCGACCCTCCAGATGTTTTGGCCTACAACTCCCATGATCCCTAGCTAACAAGACCAGTTGTTGGGGAAGATGGAATTGTAGTCCAAAACATCTGGAGGGCCGAAGTTTGGGGATGCCTGCTCCAGAGCTTAGGACCTGAACCAAGGGCTTCAAGTAACAATAAAGGAGTCTCAAACATCAGGAAGAACTTCCTGACAGTAAGATCTGTTCAGCAGTGTGGCATATTCTCTTTCCTTGGACGTTTCAAAACAGAAGTTGGATCCCTGTCAGGGATGCTTTAATAGAGATTCCTGCATTGCATGAGATTAGACTAGATGACCCTCGGGGTCACAGCCAACTCTCCAATTCTATGATCATTGGGATTGCAGTGTTCCTCTCTGGTCAGTGTCAAACTGGGGGTCCCAAGTCAAACCAGTGGCATATCTGCTATTCTTTTCCACTATCAATTTCCAATGCAAAATTATATATAGGGCACAGGGCCGTCCCACCCAGGAGTCAAGGCGAGGCGACCGCCTCAGGCAGCAGGTTCCATAGTGCTGGCAGATCCCAATGGAGAGCTTATATCCCTGCCCGCCCCCTTCCTGTTGTAGATCTTCGCTCCCCTCCCCTTCTTCCCTTGCGGGGAGGGCAGGGCCTCATGTTGCGGGTCGCCTCAGCTGCCGAAAAGTCTTGGGCCGGCCCTGTGTGGGGCTTGCTTGGCACCTACGGCGCCCTGGCAAACGACGACGCGGCCCCCGTTGCCGGTGCTGCTTTCAACTCAGTGCCCGGAATCAGGTAGCGCGCCGACCCCTCTTCAATTTTCTCTCTCTACAACCTCTGCCCACGAGCGGAGGCGGGGAAATCGCTCCTCGAGCTGCGGGGCGGAGCTAGGAGGCGATGGTAGGCGGGGCGAGCGCGTTGCCCCCTCCTCCTCCTCCTCCGAGCGTCGTTGGCGGAAACGGGTTTCGGCGATGGGCTGAGGGAGAGGAGGGAGGAAGCGGGTGTGTGGGGGTGGTGGGGAGTACGGTGGCCGCGGAGGGTCAGAATTGGTGCTTGTGAAGCGGCAGGAGCGGGAGCGGCCGAAGGGACCGGCCTGGCGATCTGCTTCGTCCCCGGCTGCTGCGCCTGGCGGAGTTGGCCATGTCGCTGCTGCAGTCGGCGCTGGAGTTCCTGGCTGGGCCCGGCTCCTTGGGGGCCGCCAGCCGGGACCAGAACGACTTCGTGGGGCAGGTGGTGGAGATGGGCGAGATGAAGCTGCGGATCAAGAAGGTCATCGCCGAAGGTGGGCGGGCGAGGCGGTGCGGGGGAGCCCTTCGGGGGCTCAGGGAGGCGATCTTGGGGGCTGGGGGGCAGAGTGAAGCGCTGACCCCCCAGGTGCTTTCTCGGGATCCCCTTCCCCTCTTCAACAGCCTCTTCCTCTTCTCTCTCTTCCCCTCTCATTTTATTCATTGCAGTGAACGCCTTAGAAATTCCCAACCTAAGGCAGGAAATCGGTGAAAAACAAGCAAGCCCATAAAATCAATAGTTTTAAGAAGTAAGGCAACTACCACACCTGCTTTGTTACCTTTCTCTTCCTGTTTTTTCTTAGTAAATTAGTAATAATAACAATAATAATGATAATATCAGGCACTGCACAGCAGTGGAGAACAAAACAGGCCCTCCCAGCAGGCTGCGAATCGAAAGTTTGGCAGGAATGGAAAATAAAAGGGAAGGAGGGTCTTGCAGGTGCGGGAAGGTAGGGCTGGTAATCGCCACTCACAAAAGCTCCAACATTCAGTGGCCGAAACTCTTCCTAGCAGGGACATAAAATGGTGGGCACAGAGTCTCATCCGGCTAGGATCAGGGCCGAGTAAAGAAGGTAGCAATTTTCTATCAGTTGTTTGGTGTCAACATATAACAACTTAATTCCTTTACAACGTAATTATAACAGCTTAATTCCCTTCTGGAATTCGACTTCCCATTTCCATTATTAAGGAGCTGTTACTGTTTTACAGAGCTCAGTAAAGGTTTGCTAACTTTTTTTTTCTGGCCCGCTGTCTCAAGGAGCTGTTTAAGGAGATCTGTACCTGGTGAAGCTTTTGCTGTATGGAGCTAAGCACTGGGGGAAATTTGGCTATTTGTGTGCTTCATGTTGCTGTTGAAGACAGACTGAATCATACCAACCAGGATAGTTATGCGGTAGATCCCCCACCCCCGTTGAACGGTTGTGGGTAAAGTGAAGAGAGGGCCCTAGACAACAACAACAACAATTTTTTTTATTTGTACCTCGCCCATCCGGCTGGGTTTCCCCAGTCACTTTGGCCGGCTTCCAACAAAGATTAAAATACATTAAAATGTCACACATTAAAAACTTCCCTAAACAGGGCTGCTTTCAAATGTTTTCTAAATGTCAGGTAGTTGTTTATCTCTTTGACATCTGATGGGAGGGCATTCCACAGGGTGGGTGCCACTACCGAGAAGGCCCTCCCTCTGCCTGGTTCCCTGTAGCTTTGCTTCTTGCAGTGAGGGAACTGCCAGACGGCCCTCGCCGCTGGACCGCAGTGTCCGGGCTGAACGATGGGGGTGGAGACGCTCCTTCAGGTATACTGGGCCGAGGCCGTTTAGGGCTTTAAAGGTCAGCACCAACACTTTGAATTGTGCTCGGAAACGTATTGGAAGCCAATGTAGGTCTTTCAGGACCAGTGTTATATGGTCTCGGCGGCCGCTCCCCGTCACCAGTCTAGCTGCCGCATTCTGGATTAGTTGTAGTTTCCGGGTCACCTTCAAAAGTAGCCCCACGTAGAGTGCATTGCAGTAGTCCAAGCGGGAGATAACTAGAGCATGTACCACTCTGGTGAGACAGTCCGCCGGCAGGTAGGGTCTCAGCCTGCGTACCAGATGGAGCTGGTAGACAGCTGCCCTGGATACAGAACTGACCTGCATCTCCATGGACAGCTGTGAGTCCAAAATGACTCCCAGGCTGCGCACCTGGTCCTTCAGGGGCACAGTTACCCCATTCAGGACCAGGGAGATAGTGACTGGGTTTGGTTTAGCTTAGCTAACATAGAACATCACTGGTGCAATTTGGAGCTACCTTTATTTACAAGTCTCCATGTACAAGTGATGTCTTTGGGTTTGGAAGATACGACATTCAGAAGCTTTCGTGCAATATGCACACATGACAAGTGTCATGTCTACACGCCTGGAAGCTTCTGCATGCTGGGACTTCCAAACCCCAAAACATATAGCACACAAAGCATATGAGTAACTTTGACACGTATGTCAGATGCATGTGTTTCCCTACACCTATAGAGGGGCAAAAGCCGCCTCCTATGTTTGTGGTGACATAGAGAACATTATATCTGTGTCACCCCGTAGGTAGGATTGCTGTTTCTGTTTCAGCATTTGGTAGTAGCAACTGTGAACCTAGCTCTCTCTGAATCAGAGGTCTCCTGAATAATTAACTCAGTTTTGTGTTTGTCCCTGTGTAAATGTATATACAAGTTGGTTAGCTGTGGACTTCTTACCTGGAGGTAGTGGTTAGGTTGCAGAGTTGTCATAGTTTCCCGAAGTGCTTTTATTAATGTTGGGAAAAACTGGGTGTTTTGTTTCTTCCCACAAGCATGTTGGTTTTGATAGCGAATGCTGTGCAGCATGTTTGCATTGCAATTTCCTTCTGGATGACTGTGACATCATAAGTGACTCATGATACAACTCTTCTACCTGCCGTGCCATGTTCTGCCAGTTTTGAAGTTATAATTTTGCATTTTAAAGGCTTGGCTCTCGCTACTTAAATATGGCAGTGGTTACCCTCTACTAAAAAGTACGCAAGGAAGGTTGGCATCTTTCCCTGGTTCACGAATGCTTCTTTTTTTTTATTAAGTTTTCCAGAAACTCTCTGCTCTTTCTTCCCATTTGTGACACATCTGCCTCTTTCCTCCTGTCCTCTCCCGCTGCTTTTTTGCAAATAAAAAATAAAAAATGGCAAAGGTGATCCTCACCTCCATTATACCTGGAAGAGAACCTGTACTGTTACCTTTCTGCCAGCTTGAACAGAACAACCCGGCAAAGGATAATATGTGGTTGGAGCAAGCTTTAAATATCTGGGTAAACTCTATGGCGTAATCTGCGCTGCTGGTCAGGTTGCCTGCTTGTGCGTTTGGGCATAGATTTGTGAAGACAGCCCTGTAAAAGTGAACTGAGCCAAGTGTCTCGGACGGTTAAGCAGGAGAAATATCAGTTAACTATTAATGATGTTGAAGACGGCTGGTGCCACTTTGCAAGCATTATGGCGCAAACCATATATTGTGGCCTTCGCACAGCAGAAGCATTGCTCCTGGTCGAGTTGTAGGCATAGGCAACATGGGGTCTCTCTAGCTACATGTGACTAGATGCAGGTTCTCATTCTCATTTGTGTCAAAATATATCAAACCTGTTCAACAAGGATCCAGTGAGCATTCCAGTGCAGTCAGGGATATGCCTCCAGAAGTGCTTTTGAACACACATCTGCAGTGCCTGTAGAAGACGGTTCATTCATGTGACTATCTCTCACTCTGCTGGGGGTGATTTATGTTTCATAAGTTTGGCAGTTTGCAGTTTTGAAAGTCAGTTTTGCTTTTGTTGATAATAGGTATGTTTCCCGCTCCGAATTAGACTGGACTAAAGCAGAAGTGAACAAATAAAGAGTGGTGTCAGATTTCTAATCTGACATTGAAGTTCTTGATCTCTTGCCTTTGATTTTTAACTAGGACACTAAAAACTGAGATGCCCTTCTAATGTATATTTAAAGACATAACTGTATATGCCTTTATGATTCACAGAAAGGAAAGCGTGCCTTTATACTGCAGTCAGGCTAGTTCACATGATAGTCATATGTTAAGACATGCGCCTTTAGAATATTTTAGACTTTTTTTTGTAGGTATTTGTCCAGCTTTTGGGTCCCTTTTCCCTTTTCTTTTGCTTTTCTTGGAAAAGTTGCATAGCAATTCTATTAGAAGCTTTAGTCCTGTCCTGAGAAACCAGGCTTTACTACAGAAACAAACATAAATGGGAAATGTCAGTTTCATGATTCAGTGGCTTTTAGATTTCTGTTCCAGGGAACTCAGGGGTTATCTGGAAGTGTATGAGGGATTCATTGATGTGAAGATTCATAATGGTGAACAGTCTCTCCCTCCACTACTCATAGAATCATACGGTAGAATCATAGAATCATAGAGTTGGAAGAGACCACAAGGGCCATCCAGTCCAACCCCCTGCCAAGCAGGAAACATCATCAAAGCATTCCTGACACATGGCTGTCAAGCCTCTGCTAAAGACCTCCAAAGAAGGAGATTCCACTACACTCCTTGGCAGCAAATTCCACTGTCGAACAGCTCTTACTGTCAGGAAGTTCTTCCTAATGTTTAGGTGGAGTCTTCTTTCTTGTAGTTTGAATCCATTGCTCCGTGTCCACTTCTCTGGAACAGCAGAAAACAACCTTTCTCCCTCCTCTATATGGCATCCTTTAATATATTTGAACATGGCTGTCATATCACCCCTTAACCTTCTCTTCTCCAGGCTAAACATGCCCAGCTCCCTAAGCCATTCCTCATAAGGCATCGTTTCTAGGCCTTTGACCATTTTGGTTGCCCTCCTCTGGACACGTTCCAGCTTGTCAGTACCCTTCTTGAACTGTGGTGCCCAGAACTGGACACAGTCCTCCAGGTGAGGTCTGACCAGAGCAGAATACAGTGGTACTATTACTTCCCTTGATCTAGATGCTATACTCCTATTGATGCAGCCCAGAATTGCATTGGCTTTTTTAGCTGCTGCATCACACTGTTGACTCATGTCAAGACTCATGTCAAGACTCCTAGATCCTTTTCACATGTACTGCTGTCAAGCCAGGTGTCACCCATCCTGTATTTGTGCCTTTCATTTTTTTTTTTTTTGCCCAAGTGTAGTACTTTACATTTCTCCCTGTTAAAATTCATCTTGTTTGCTTTGGCCCAGTTGTCTAATCTGTTAAGGTCATTTTGAAGTGTGATCCTATCCTCTGGGGTATTAGCCACCCCTCCCAATTTGGTGTCATCTGCAAACTTGATCATGATGCCCTCAAGTCCATCATCCAAGTCGTTTATAAATACGTTGAATAAGACTGGGCCCAAGACAAGATCTTACAGTGCAAAGCCACAGGTGTGTGTTGGGTGTAGCTTGTGGATGCCCTTTCAATTCATGCAGGTTTTTTATTGAAGTTCCATATGCTTGGCTGATTGCCCCACCAGAGCTGTGTATATGCCCCTTGGAACAAGAACAGACAGATGGCACCCTGGGGATTACCTGTTTACTTGCTCCGATTTCCACCCAAATTATGATAAAATGTTCGTTTACTGTTTCATTCATAACTTCTTTTCAGATTGTAAGAGATAAAGACACAAAAACACAGACTCGGTTTCGCAAAAGGCATCAGTCACACAAGATCGCTGCACAAGTTAGTGCGATTCCCAGGGTGTTTAGAAAACTCTTTTTATAATGGAAGGAAATGCCTAAATTTCTTAATAAAAAACGGCTTGGAACAAAGTGTTGTGTTGTGGCACCCAAAGCAAATGCAAAAATGTTATTTCAGGATCACCTTGCATTAAGCAGTGTAGACGCTTTCCCTGTGATAAAGCATTTTTGGGGGAATGTGTTGGGAATCATGCCACTTTGCACAGTTCTCTTTGTATTTTGTACAGCAGGTAAAGTCTGCATTTAACAATAGCATCACTTTAGGGATTGTAGGCAATTATGCAGATATGTCTGAGCACGTGCAACAGGTTGGGTGGCAGGTAGATGAGTGAAAAATAGACAATGGAGTGAAATGGTACTATCATCCTATAATACAGCTTATTCATTGTAAAAGTGGGCAGTTACCACCCTTTCTATAAGTGAAAAAGAAGGGTGTTACTGTGGGGAGGAACCGGGTTAGCTGAGAGCTCACTGATTTTCTTTAATAAAGGATTGAATGCAAAATACGGTATGGCTGGTGCAGCACCACATTTCTTGCAGTGTTTCGGTCTGTCTTAGTTTTTTGACAGGCTGTTTGAATGATCTCCCACATAGAAACTGCTTGCATCTGATAAGCTAGCACACGAGGGAGAGAGGTTTATGGTAGCTCTATCTCTGATATAATAATTTATTGAATGTAGGAAGCTTCACCTGTGTATTTAGATTCCTCTACCCGCGGAATAAAGTGAAAACGCCCAGGATTCTATGATTTTGTTGTGTGTCAGGTGTAGAGCCGTGCTAAAGTTATCGAAATACTGGTGAGTCATGAGCATAAAGGTTGGGTGTGAGTGTCGGCTTGTCAGTGTCACTCTTCCAGATGTGACGTGACAAGATAAGAAGATTGAAAGACATTACTTCTCCTGGCAGAGCTGTTTCGCAGCCAGAGGAATAACCATGCTTGCCATTTGGAAAATGGCTTATTTAGAGAAGTAGCCGACACGATCCTCTTAACATTGCAGTTAGGAAATCTTTAAAAAGTAGAATGCAAAATAATGGAGTGGGTTTTTTTTTAAAAAAATCCCTCCACAAACTTCTGTAATTCATGCAAGAGCTAGCACTCCAACTGAGTTGTCTCTGCAAAATAAAAAAATTCCTTCAGTAGCACCTTAAAGATCAACTAAGTTTTTATTTTGGTATGAGTTTTCGTGTGCATGCAATTTTTTTTTTTGCTTCGACTCAGACCAACACAGCTACCTACCTGTAACTAGAACTATGAGTTGTTTCTGGTTTGATATGTTGTTGTTGCTGGTTGTTTGTTTGTTGTTGTTAATTGAATTTATATACCGCTCTATACCCAGGGGTCTCAGGGCAGTTCACAGAATAAAATCAAGACATAAAACCACAAAATACTTAATAAAAACAAAACAGCAGCCCAATAGCCCCACAAAAAAACAAAACACATTTTAAAAGGGCATAAGATGTAAATCGGATCAACCAAAAGGAACCTTTTTGCCTGGTGCCTAAAGATGTATAATGAAGGCGCCAGGCAAATTTCCCTGGGGATAACATATGTTAAAATATTCCTTGGAAATAGGGGCTTGCCCGTTTTATAAAAGGGTGACATTTTAAAAATCGGCGATGGAGAATATAAAAATGTCTCACCCCTGCTAACTTTATGGTGAGTTGCTGTGGTAGTTATCATTGGGTTCCATTTTGGAAACTTCAGTTAGGCACAGCGCATATGTCTCCAACTTTTGAGCTAGCCACAGGTTTTGTCTCTTTACTTCCCAGGCTGCTCTTATGTTTTCAGATTCCGCCTCTCCACTTTCTCCACGACAACCATGGCCAGATTCCCTCTTAGCCATGGTTCTCATTAACCAGGGTTTGCAAACCACCTTCAAACTGTGCTCACCATGGAATGCTGGTTAATGTTAGTTAACCATTGGTAAGGTTGAGGCAGATGTAACTATTTAACCACAATGAATACTGTCACAGAAAGGAGAGGAATCAGGAGCGAGAAGGGTGCTTGTGTTCATTTGTCTCTAGATACATCTGCATTGTGGACAGGGTGGTGTTTTAAAACATTCCCTCAGGCTATGTGGGTTCACTGATACCAATGTGTTGGGGTTCCTGAGAAGCGTCTGTGGTCTGCTATGTCTCTGACTGGCAATTTGTGTCAAGCTGTTTGACTAGCTATCTTACTGATGACTTCTGAAAAGTCATTGCCGCTTTCCATCTCCAGATCTTTTAGAGGATGCGGGTAGCGCTGTGGGTTTAACCACAGAGCCTAGGGCTTGCCGATCAGAAGGTTGGCGATTCGAATCCCCGCGACGGGGTGAGCTCCCGTTCTTCGGTCCCAGCTCCTGCCAACCTAGCAGTTTGAAAGCACGTCAAAGTGCTTTCAGTGGGAAGGTAAACGGCATTTCAGCGGGAAGGTAAACGGCATTTCAGCGGGAAGGTAAACGGCATTTCCGTGTGCTGCTCTGGTTCGCCAGAAGCGTCTTTGTCATACTGGCCACATGACCTGGAAGCTGTACGCCAGCTCCCTCGGCCAATAACATGAGATGAGCGCCGCAACCCCAGAGTCGGTCACAACTGGACCTAATGGTCAGGGGTCCCTTTATGAAATGTTGATTCTTTCATGTAGCTGTAATTGCCTTCCACTAAGTCTTGGAAAGCTCTGGACAAAAATTTAGAGGAGGAAATTGGTAGGAAAGGGCATTGAACTGAGTAGGAAGCAAAGGCTACAACAGAGGTTGGAGACCTGTGGCTTTTCAGATGTTCCTGAACTACAAATCTCAACTCCCACCATTCCTGACCATTGGCCATGTTGTCTGGGACTGATAGGAGTTTGTTGACACTATTATTATTATTATTATTATTATTATTATTATTATTATTATTATTATTATTATTCCATTCTTTGTTGACACTATTATTATTATTATTATTATTATTATTATTATTATTATTATTCCATTCTTCATCTGAAGATCATAGGACCAAAAGTTTTCCCTACTTTAACTTTAAACATATCTCTTCTTTGAGTCCTCCTTCAAGCATTTCCATCACAAATTCCCAAGATTCTTTGGAGAAAATATATTATTATTAAAGTGTTGTAACACTCCCCATATACACAGATGAGTTGTTAACCTGGTTATACTCTTAGAAACTTAGATCTGACTGCTGCTGTGAGAATCTAGTAATTTTTCAAAGTTCTAAGAACTTTTGTTGCACCTTATCTCAGAAATCCTGAAGCTTTACCAAGTACCTGGTGTTTACATTGCAAGTGGATATTTTTCCAATCTTAAAAGAGAAAAGGCAGGAAGTTGACTGGTAGAGAATTTTTTAAGGCGCTGTTCAGGAGGAGGGAATTGATTCTTGATATGCAAATGCCCTAGTGGGCCAGGCTGCAAAAGGATGTGACTCGGACAGTAAGGTGTGTCAGGAACACAGCAATTAGTGAAGTATGCCTAAATGATAGTGAATTTCATCCTTCCGGTGATGTATAAGATGTCAAGGAACTACAATGGGAGACACAGCAAAGTGGATTACAATAGCAAGCCAGTGTGCCATAGAAATCTAGACCTTAATATGCTCTCTGGAATCTTTGGTTTGTTAGCAAGTGCTGGAGAATCCTCCTTTTCTGCCTGTCAAAGTCCGTTGAAGCATCAAGTTTGCAGTGGTATGCAGCCAGATGCTTTTGGAAAGCTCACAAATGGGGCAATTGCTATCCACTGTTGCTTTTTTTAAACTGCCTCTAATGTCCAGAGCTACACATTTCTCATCCTATAGCCTCCAATTAACAGTCATGGTGGATATGTCTGTCAAAGGCTTGTCTTTGTGAATTTGTATAATTTTTTAAACTTTTTTTTTTTTTGAAAATTTAATTCTATGCTAATGGTAGTTAGCAAATATTGTGGCTATAATTTCCACAAGCTAGTTACGAGTTGTGTAAAATAGATTTTAGGATCAACAAATATTCACAACTTTCTTTTTTAAAAAATTCTAGCATTATATGAAGTAGAGAATTCAGATTGCGCTAACCATTTAGGAGCAGTTAAACTTGACAAAAAGCCCACAGTCTCTGCAGAATGTGTCTTTTTTTTATTTGTGTATGTCTGGGACTTTTTGAAATTTGTACACTATTATGGCTTCTTTTACGGTACCCTAGAATCTTTGAGCTGTGATGCCCTCTCTACAATAGAGAATCTTTACAATAGCAGTATGAATCTTTCTGTATCTGCATCCTAGCCCAATAGATACTTGGGAAAGGAATTGGAATAATTCATTGGGGAGGAAGTTGCTGGCACAATAATTTAAATAGCATAGACCCCACATTGCAGTGTTATTGGTGTTGGCTTGTTGCATTAAACCGAACTTGAATGCTTGCTTGAATAAGAAGTATTAGTTTAAACTGTTTTACCTAAGCCTCTTTATATCTCCACATTCTTCAGTTTTAAGCTTCTTGGCATACTAAAAAATTGTTGGAATCTGAAGTGCCTTTGAATAACAGTGAGGAATAATGTAGTTTCTACATTATGAATTTCTAACACTGTCCTCTGTTTACGTGAATGTTAGGGGGACCAGAAAATTTGTCTTGCGGTGACGGCATAAAATGCAGAGGAGAAGCCATTAAAACAATGCTGTTCAGCAAGTGGATTTAAGGATATGTATGAAGTAACCTCCGAGCTGTTCTGAGCCCTGTTCAAGTAGCTTCTTTTTTCCGTGAGAATAATTCGTATTGTTTTGGAAAAAATAAATAAATTCTCCCACCCACCCACTTCCCAAAATTCCTGGGAAGATACACAATAGTAGTTTTAAGTAGCTTCTGATCTAACTGATTCTTAGCTGCCTGCTTTCCTTTTTGCGTGGCAGGTAGTGAAATGGAAAATAAACAAAAACTATTAAACTGTTCAGCCATTCGCAAGGGTGGTTTTTATGGAGGGCGTATAAAAATACCAAGCGGCAAGACAGTCTTAAGCAGAGGAGTCAATTATAAAGCTCACTGCAGTCTTGTCAAATTGGCCGGCTTCAAGCTGTAGAGCTTTTGTATGGAATGAAACAGTAGTGATTCTGAACACAAGACAACTTTCAGTATCCTTTGGCACGAATTGTTTAAGGGCTTTGTATGAGAAGAGGAAGGACACTTGCATGCGGTTAACATTCCCACTTAATGAT